>NC_090923.1:348031727-348334757 GCF_040938575.1 Ambystoma mexicanum | reverse complement strand
TAAACGTTTGGCTTCTGAAGCTGGATGGCCAGAACGGGCTCAATACACCATATTTCGTCGAGGTTTAAAGGATGAAATAAAGGACGAACTGGCAAGGATAGCCCGCCCCACCACCCTGTCTGATTTATTCTCCATTGTTACTCAAATTGACTATCGCCTTAGTGAACGCAAGGCGGAAAGAAAGAAGCAAAGAGCCCCGGCCTCTTTTCTACCAAGTACCCACTCATTGCCCTCCCTACCTAACTCCGATAACAAGGAAGAACCAATGCAAGTGGGGTCTGCTAGATCTTCCTTGACACCTGAAGAAAGAAGACGTCGGAGGAATGCTGGCCTTTGTATGTATTGTGCATCAGGCACTCATTTACTACGAAACTGTCCAGAAGTTCCACCTAAGCGGTCGGGAAACGATCAACCTCGGAACTAAAGGGGACGAGTAACCGAGGTCAGAGTGCTAGTCCCTATGTCACTGTGACTGTAGCTTCACAAGCCGTCTCGATGGACTCTCGTCTCATGGCAGTTCCCATCCAGTTGGAGACTCCGACAGAGGTTCTTACAACCATGGCTCTGGTAGATTGTGGTGCCGCAGGCATATTCATGGATACCATGTGGGCACACCAACAAGGACTCCCTCTGTTAAAACGAGAAGAATATCAGAAAGTAGAGGGAGTTGACGGTTCACCACTCTCGTCAGGACCAATTACCCATTCCACAGTATCCTTGAAGGTCCGGGTTTTCCAGCATTCGGAAGAGTTACAATTTGATTTGATACGAGCAGCACATTTTCCTGTGATCCTGGTAATTCCTTGGTTGAGGAGGCATAACCCGCTCATCGATTGGGCACAAAACACCTTGGCTTTTTCCTCCCCATATTGTACACAGAAATGTTTATCCCATGCTTCAGAGGAAATGGTACAAGTCCTTACTCCACAACAGGAAGGAGTACATGAGATTAGTAGGGTTCCTCCAGAATTGGCAGAATTCAAGGAAGTCTTCAAAGAAGATCCAATCTTAGATCTACCCCCACATAGGCCGGAGGATTGCGCTATTGAGCTGGTGCCAGATGCCCTGGTGCCGTTCAGCCGCATGTTTTCTTTGTCTCTACTAGAAAAAAGGGCTCTTCGCAGATATTTGGACTCTCATTTGACCAATGGCCTCATTCGTCCCTCCAAATCTCCGGCTGGAGCTTCTCTGTTCTTCATACCTAAGAGGGATTCTACTGAGTTAAGGCCCTGCATTGACTATAGAGGTCTAAATAAAGTCACAGTTCGGGACCGATACCCTATGCCTCTGATAACAGACATATTGGAAGCGGTTCAGGGTTCTACCATCTTCTCTAAGCTGGACCTCCGGAGTGCTTACCACCTTCTACGTATAAAGGATGGAGACGAATGGAAGACCGCATTTCGTACTCCATTTGGTCTTTTTGAGTATCGAGTGATGCCATTTGGCTTGGTTAACGCTCCTGCCATTTTCCAGCGCTTTATGGATCGTCTATTCTCTGACCTGCTATACCTCAGTGTCATAGTATACTTGGATGACATTTTGGTTTTCTCAAGATCCCCATCTGAACATATAGTACATCTCCAGACGGTTTTGCATCGCTTGCAATTGCAACATCTGTTGGTTAAACCAGAGAAGTGCATCTTCAAGAAGTCATCCGTTCCATATTTGGGATACATTCTTTCCCATGATGGTATTATTATGGATCCAAGGAAGGTATCTGCCATCTTGGACTGGCCCATTCCCACCTCTTTGAAAGATGTTCAACGGTTTCTGGGCCTGGCCAATTTCTACAGAAAATTCATCAGTCATTTTTCACTAATTGTGTTACCAATAACCTCATTACTTAAAAAGGACGCTAAACCGTTTTTCTGGTCAGAATCAGCTGATCAAGCTTTTGTTGACCTCAAGAAGAGATTCTGTTCTGCACCCATCCTAACTCAACCGGATCAAAACCAACCTTTTATCGTAGAGGCTGACGCCTCAGCAAGCGCGTTGGGTGCTGTACTACTCCAGCTGAAAGATGGGAAGGAACATCCTGTAGCATATCTTTCGAAAACTCTTTCTTCCAGTCAACAGAACTATTCAGTGATAGAAAAAGAACTTTTGGCTCTCAAGGTGGCCTGTGAAGAGTGGAGACACCTGCTACAAGGCGGAAGGCATCCGTTTACATTACGTACAGACCATAAGAACCTGAAGATTCTCCGTAACATGGAATGCGTCAATTCAAGGCAGGCCCGCTGGGCACATTTCTTCAGCCAGTATGACTTTATCATCACGTACATTCCTGGCACCCAAAACAGCTTGGCGGATGCTCTGTCTAGATGCCGGTCTGCAGACTTTTATTCCCCCTCAGTTAGCCAACCAATGTTTCCTCGAAACAAGATTGTGGGAATGGTTTCGGCATTCTTGCAAGAGATAAGATCGGTAACCAAACCCGATTTGGCAATCACAGTACCCAATGACTTACAATCTAAAATCCATTGGTCTGAAGGTCTTCTATTGGTAGGACAACGTTTGTACGTTCCCTCAAGGTCCTTACAATCTAAAGTTTTAGAATGGGGTCACAATCATGTTACTGCAGGACACAGGGGAGTTCGAGGCACCCTTGAGCTAATCTCTCGATCTTTCTTTTGGCCTTCACTCTCACATGATGTTAGGCAACACTGTAAAACGTGTGTAGTCTGCGCCCAAAACAAGAACTCCACGCATAAGCCCTATGGGTTGCTTACGCAGCCAGACTTGCCAAACCAGCCATGGTCCCAAATTTCCACTGATTTCCTAGTAGATCTGCCCAGATCTCAGGGGATGACTTGCATTATGGTAACCATAGACACATTTACCAAGTTAGCACATTTTTCCGCACTACAGGGTGTGCCGTCAGCCTCCGAGATGGCCGAGGTGTTTCTCAGGGATGTTTTTAGGCTCCACGGTCTTCCTGATAAGATTATCTCAGATCGAGGTAGTCAATATACTTCACGGTTCTGGAGCGCCCTGTGTACACGGTTAGGAATCGAGAGGGCTTTATCATCAGGTTTTCATCCTCAGACCAACGGTCAAACTGAGCGGCTTAATGCCACTCTGGAACAATATCTCAGGTGTTATGTTAACAAGAATCAGGACAATTGGGTGAACCTTCTGTCCACTGCTGAATTTGCATATAATAACACTGTACATTCGGCCACGGGACTGAGTCCTTTTTTTAGTTCCTATGGACATCACCCTCGCAGCATACTCCCAGTTTTTCCCTCTCATACTAACATACCCACCATCGAATCCACACTTGATCAAATCACTAAAGCCCACGACACTGCATTACAGAGTTTAGCTTTGGCCAGACGCAGATATAAAGACCTCTCTGATCGGGCTCGGTTACCCTGTCCGGAATGGAAGGAGGGCGATCGGGTCTGGCTATCAACTAGATACTTGCCTAGGTGGGTACATCCGACCAAACTAACCCCCAGATATATCGGTCCCTTCAAGATTATCAAGAAGATTAATCCAGTGGCATTTAGATTGCAACTACCCAAATCCATGGGCCGGGTACATCCGGTTTTTCACTCCTCCCTTCTCAGCCCTGTGGATCCAGACACCCCGATGGGCAAGACTACTGGGCATTTGAGTAATCTCAAATCTGGACCAGAAGAATATGAGGTGTCTGCCATCCTTGATTCTAGATACCGTAAAGGCAGGCTAGAATACCTGGTGTCATGGAAAAACTATCCTAGTTCCGAGGACTCCTGGGAGCCCAGGTCGTACATACATGCTTCTAGACTCATCGGGCGTTTTCAACGGACACATCCAGGGAAACCTGGAGGGTTCGGATTGGGAGGGGGATATACTGTCACACACCGCGGTCCCTGGCAATTGTGGAAACGCTGGCGGTGGAGCGGCCATTGACTTTGCCGTCACGTAATTACGTTCTTGTCCGCAGCGGTCTAGTTTCCAGATCAGCGATGTCCTTTTAGCCGGCACCAACCCGGAAGCAGATGCGTTGCAACCTTTCGCGTCAGGCTTCCGGGTTGATACGCTGTAGGTCTTTCCTCCGCGGCGCTTCGCCGCTCCTTGTTTCTACTTGTCTTCAGTATTGCACTCTCTTGGCTTACCTTGCTATCTATGGTAGTGTTTCCTTGTTTCCCCTTCCCTCGACTGTCTTCTTATACTCCTCCGTTCAGTCAGTCCTTTTCCTGTTGTCCTGCTTGTCTGCATTTAGTACCCTGTGCCTGCTATCCTGCTGCCTGGCTCAGCTTCGAGGGGTTTTTTATGCCCGCTGGCTTTTTCCCCTAAAACCGGTCTGCCCCGGTACGGGGGCCCCCTTGGCCCCGAGTTAGAGGGGCAGGGTGGCTTCCTCTCGAGGCAGACCACATCGACAATCCAGGGAAGAAGCATTGAGAATCCGGAGATTCGGAGTTGTGTCGGACCAGGAAACTACAGGTGAGGAGAAGGGCGTGAGGGGTACTCAGGAAGGTGGAGTGCAATTGACGGAACGCAAGAGTGAGCTTGACAGATTTTTACACGTGAAGAAATTTGCAAATCGTGGTAAATTCGCGAGTGCGTTTTCCGCGATTGCGGCAAAACTATAGGGGGTAGGAATGCGGTTCTAGGTTCGTAGGAAAGCCACGATTCTAAGCTTTCTGAGGAAAGTTACTGCAAGTCTCTAGCACAAACGGTCACGGAGATATGAGCGATTAAATAAAGGTCGTTTTTCAGATTTGAAATTTTAAAGTTCAAAAAGACAAGTGCAGCTTGCAACTAGCAAATCACAGGTGACAGCTTTACAAATGACAGGTGACAGTTAGGAGACCGTTCTACTTAGATTAAAATAGGATTGAATTATATTATTTTAACTAAGAGATTGGTTCTGCACAGTTTTCTAGGTACTCACACTATATTCTTGAGTGAAATGGGCCTCGCCACGGATCTGGTCAGGTTTTAGACTGGACTCTGGTCTCTGCGCTTCACAGTGATCTGGGTGTGCTCTCTCTCGGGATTCTGAAGATTGAGGGATTTAAAGTCTGGATCTTTCTGCACAGCTTTCTCTAGAGATTGATGGAGGTAAAGTATGGATTTTCCAGCAGAGCGTCCCGCAGCAAATGGATTTGAAGGTCCCTATCTGTCCTGTCTGTCTGCTTTTATGTGTTTTTTTTATGGGTGTGTGTGCAGCATCACTAGACCCTACCCCTCTCCACTTATCATTGGCCAAGCTTTCATTTCTCCCCTGATTGGGGGAGCTAAGTTGTGTCAGAGTGATGTCATTTTACAGCCTGCAGAAAGTCCACTCCTCCTGTCAACTTACACACAAATCTAGATTTGAACCAAAAACATATTTGCAGAGGTACATATGGAGGCTCTAATTTGGATATTCACCCAGCAGAAGGCGGTAGGCTGGTGGTCCGGCCAGTTACCAACAATGGTAGAACTATTTGGCTGGACGCCGGGGTGGGGGGAGGGGGGTAGGGGGTTTGTTGTTATTGTTACGTTCACAGGGGGGACCAGTGGTCAGTTGGGGAAAGGTCACAGGACCACCTGGGGGGGAGGGGGGGGAAGGGAAATGGGAGATCAGAGGATAACACGAAATGAGCCGGACAAGTAAAGTGCCACGAGTCAGCTATCCGGTAGCTGGTTATTCTTAGAAAATGGCTGAGGATCTGCCTACCCTGGGCGTGGGCTCCCTTAATGTGAGGGGACTGAACACCCCCACCAAAAGATCCCTGGTCTGCAGGGAATTCAGGAGGGCTAAACTAGACGTGCTTTTCCTTCAGGAGACGCACTGGGCGAAGGGGAAAGAACCAAAGCTACGAGGGGGGGGGATTGGAGAAGTCCTCAGCGCCTCCCACAAGACCAAGAAAAGGGGGGTAGCCATAGTGCTAGCGAGGGACATTGGCTTTGTAGTAGAAGCCTCACAGAAAGACCCAGAGGGACGATTCCTGCTGACGAGGGGCTCCCTGCGGGGCTCCCCTTTAACACTTGCAGTTGTGTACAGCCCCAATGAAGGCCAGGCGCAATTTTGGGAGGGAGTGAAGGACAGACTGAAATTATTCGTACGCGGGCTAATGGTGGTGGGGGGGGACTTTAACATGGTCCTGGACCCGAAAATTGATAGGAAACGCTTGGAATCCCAACCCACCAGGGCTGCAGACGAAATGATGGCCCGCTCCTTCCAGAGGGCGAACACAGAGCTGGGCCTAGTGGACACCATCCCGACCCCTAGGGCAGAACACCCCTCCTTCACATACTATTCCGCAATCCATACATCATACTCCCGTATAGACTACATCCTGGTAGACGAGTCCCTGCGCCCATATGTCTCAGGCTATGGGGTTGACCCGGTCCCCTGGTCTGACCATGACCTGGTCCGTACCACTATTATAGGGGAATGGCGAAGTGGCAGAAAAGGGCGATGGAAGTGCAACGACTCCCTGCTCAAGGACGACGTCCTGGTGCAGGAAGTGCAGGACGCCATTGAGGAATACTTTAAGCTGAACGACAATGGCGAGGTGGGTGCGCACGTGCTGTGGGACGCCTTCAAGGCGACCTTACGCGGGGTTCTCATAAGAATGGGGGCTCAGAAAAAAAGGGAAAGGGAGGCCCAAGAAAAATCCCTTAGGGAAAAGATCGCACAGATCCAGCCGGGGGGCCCCCCGGAGGCACCCTTGGCTATGGAACAGATCACGGCCCTAGAAAATCACAAATTTCAATTGAAGGAGCTCTTGTTGCATAAAACTGAACGCAACCTCCAGCTAGTGAAACAAAAATACTATGAGAAGGGGGATAGAGCCGATAAAATCCTGGCCTGGAAACTCAGAGAGGTCCAGCGAAGCAGAATGGTGAGGGCGATCAGAAACGAACAGGGCTCACTAGACCACAGCACCCCAGTCATAGGAGCGGCTTTCCGACGCTACTATGAACAACTATACTCGTCGGAATATGCCGGGGAAGACACTCAGATTGAGGAGTTCCTGGACTCCATTCAGATCCCGTCCCTGACAGGCGAAATGGCAGAAGGTCTAGAGGGAGGGGTCACAGAGGAGGAGGTGGAGAATGCAATCGGTGGGATGAAGGCGGGAACGTCCCCGGGGGAGGATGGGTTCTCAGTACTCTTCTATAAGAGGTTCCGGTCTATCCTGGCCACACACCTGGCGAGGGTGTTCAATGCAGTACTGGAGGGGGGCACCCTGCCGGAAACGATGATGAGAGCCATCATAGTGGTACTGCCCAAGGAAGGAAAGGACCCCACTGACTGCTCCTCCTACCGCCCGATCTCCCTCTTAAATATAGATGTAAAGATCCTAGCCAAGGTGATGGGTACACGGTTAGAGGGGATAATGCCCAAACTAGTACACGGGGATCAAGTGGGGTTCGTGAAGGGCAGGCAGGGCTCGGATAATATTAGGAAGACTATTGACCTAATCCACTATGCCCAGGAATCAGACCTAGAGGCTAGTTTGCTCTCCTTGGACTCCGAGAAGGCATTCGACAGGGTCGAGTGGAGGTACATGCAACTCCTCCTCCGTCGAATGGGCTTCGGGCCTCACGTCAGGACCTGGGTCTCCGCCCTCTATGAAGCCCCAACAGCGAGAGTGCAGGTGAACGGGGAACTCTCTGACTCATTCCCCCTCACGAGGGGAACGCGACAGGGGTGCCCACTTTCTCTGTTAATATACGTCCTGACGATGGAACCTCTGGCCATAGCGGTCCGGGCCCACCCTGACATCAAAGGGATCAAAAGGGGAGAAGTAGAGTTCAAGCTCTCCCTGTTCGCTGATGACATCCTAGCGTACTTGGTGGAGCCCAGCTCCTCGCTCCCCCCCCTACTGCGTCTGATGACAGCCTTCGGGCAGTTCTCGGGACTAAAAATAAATGCAGCAAAATCAAAGCTCCTACCCATGAGGGTCCAGGACCCGAGGTTGGACCCCCGGGACAGGTGTGCGGGGATTGCGGTGGGGAAGGATTCCATTAGGTACCTGGGGGTAACCCTGACCAGAGATCTCTCGAGACTGGCCCCGGTGAACTATGGGCCTACCTTGGCGGGGGTTACGTCAGATCTGAGGAGATGGGATGGTATGATTCTGTCCTGGTATGGGCGCATGACAGCGATAAAGATGAACGTTCTGCCGAGATTACTATATTTATTCACCGCGCTCCCAACGGAGGTCCCCACCCAGCTGCTCCGCGATCTACAAAAAGCAATCCGCGAGTTTATATGGCAAGGGCGGGCCCCGAGGATAGGAAAGGCCACTCTAACACTACCCAGAGAGGAGGGCGGGTTCGGGCTACCGGACTTTCTCCTTTACTACCGGGCCGCCCAGTTGCGGGTCTTGCTGGAGCACATGAAGGAGGGGATGGGCACCTACTGGTCATACCTTGAGGATATGGATGCCCACCCTCTGAAAGTGCGCGACCTCCTGTGGCTGCCGCGCAGACTCATCCCTAGCAAACTGAAAACCCACCCAACCCTGGGAATACTTTGGACACTCTGGAAAGAGGGACCCACAACCTCATACCTCACGACATGGCCCTCTCCAATGTCATCGCTTTGGGGCCACCCGCTCAAACTAGGTAGCAGAGGTTTCAGGAATGCCCAGTCCTGGTCGGACGGGGGTCTGGAATGGGCGGGACAACTGTTCAAAGAGGGCGAGTTCCTCGAATACGAGGCCCTGCGAGACGCACTGGGGCGGGAGTCCCTTTCAATCTTTGAATATCTGCGCCTGAAAGGCATCCTTTGCGACCAATCATGGGGCCAGAACCTACGGAGACAGCTGACCCCCTTCGAAAAATTTCTGGACACGGCCACATCAAGGAAGGGGGCGGTCTCCAAAATGTACCGAATACTGAACACCGTTAACTTGGTGGGGAGAAGAGGGTTTCGAGGGTTCTGGGATGACCTGGCGGGAGAACCACTTACAGAGGAGGCGTGGTCCAAAGTCTTTAAGATAGCATTCCATGGGAACCTATTTACATCGGACATGGAGCACAACTTCAAAATCTTACAGGGCTGGCACAGGGACCCGTTGAAACTGTCCAGGATGTTTTCGGGGGTGTCCCCCAGGTGTCCAAGGGGCTGCGGCCAAGTGGGGTCGAGGGGGCATATGTGGTGGTCCTGCCCCAAGGTGCAGGAGTTCTGGGAGAAAGTACGGGGGTGGATGGCCGAGGTCACCGAGGAACTAATCCCACTCAACCCCCTAACGATGTTGCTGGGCCTCCCCCCGGAGGACACTGAACTGTACAGGTACCCAAGAATGTGGGAGACGATGTTACGGGCGGGTAGAGTGGCCCTTGCACAAAGGTGGAAGAGCCCAGAGACCCCATCCAAAGAAGACTGGCTTAAGAAACTCAAAAACATGT
The DNA here is from genome assembly GCF_040938575.1 of Ambystoma mexicanum. Taxonomy (NCBI): domain Eukaryota; kingdom Metazoa; phylum Chordata; class Amphibia; order Caudata; family Ambystomatidae; genus Ambystoma; species Ambystoma mexicanum. The sequence continues at coordinate 348,325,412 of NC_090923.1, read as the reverse complement.
TCTTAATGGATAAACTGACGGCCATGGTAAATAATGATCTGGGCCCCTTTCAGGTCAACTGGTATGGGGTCTATGGGGCATGGGGTTGGAACCCCCACTGACAACATGAGAACACTCTGGCGAGTTGGTGGGGGGAGGGTTTGGAATGCTTCAATCAAGGACGTAGGAGTAGCCCAGGACCCGGGAGACAGCGGATCTCATCCAGCCAATTTGGACGTGAGAGTATAGCATACCTCTGTGGCAACGTACAATGAACTACGATGGCAGCTCCAGCTGTCCGACTTTCGAAGTGACTCTGATCTGGGGGGAGGGGAGGAGTTGGGGTGGGGGGGAGGGGGAGGGGGGAACCTGGGGGTTTTATGACAATGTTAAAAGGGATGACAACAACGCTCCCAGCGTTGCCGTTTGTTTTTTTTTTCCTTCTAAAAACTGCTAATAAAACCAAAGTTTAAAAAAAAAAAAAATCATATGCACCCCTCACATATCACAGGAGGTATCCCCTGTTCAAACTCTGCTCTTCCTGGGAGCTTGCATTCAGAAATGGCAATATTTGCACTTTTTAACTGATTTTGCAATTTCGGACATTAACCCAAATTTACACACATGTGCGCAAGGAGTATGGACATTAGTTGATGAAGTGTCAGATTTTTCACATGCACACATTTTCAGTAATATCCTCTTTTCCGCTAAAACCCCCCTGAACATGCCACCGGTTCTAAAAACCTCTTAAAATGTGGGCAGAAAAATCACAAGAATTATGGTGTCATTTAAATAATTTTCACAAGTCCGTACTATGAGTTATTCATCTTTTTAGAGTTATGTTCTGGCCCCAAAGGGGTGTGGTTTCCCCCCAAAACAAGGTTGAATTTCTGGTTTTTCCAGTTCTGCCAAGCCAGCTTGCTCTCACAGGCAGTGCTCCTCCCCTTTACTTCCAGGAGGAAGCTACATTTACGACATCTGCAATAAACCATCTGCCTGGGTCAGGACAGGGCTTTGTTCAGAGCTCCTGTATTCTGTGGGGGCTCCCCTTAATTCAATTATCAGAGAGATGGCATATCCTTAGTGTGACCAGCAAAAGGCAGATAGGCCTGGGAACACAGCTGTGACTCAAGTTTCACTCCTGATGGGGGGTAGTTGCCAGGCAAAATTGGAATCTCTTTAAGCCAGTTTTTAGCTACATGTCATTTCTGTTCCCCAGTTTAAGTCAAGACATTTTTTTACATATGCAGCTAGGATGCTGATTCTAAGTTTAAAACTATGACATTTAAACAATTGCAACCTATGTGACACTCAAAGTAGGTCACTCATTTCTTTTAAACATTTAGATTTGTAGTGTCTTTCAGTCCAAATTTACTTAAACTGCTGAAATCCACAGCTCAGCCAGTCTTGTTATAAACCTTCAAGTCACTTCAGAATATAACTTTACATTGGATCCACCTCTTAAAATGTCTTTCTTTGGCATGTTTTGGGTTCATATATTCAGTTTTCTACAAAAAGTAAAATCTGGTGTTGTTTTAAAACGCCGGCTTTTGGATAGTGGTGAGTACTGGTACTGCACCCCTTTTTGGGATTTAAGAAAATGAATTCCCAACAGTGATGGGTTTGCTTTTGGCAATCAGCATTGCCACTCCCAATGGTTTCAGACTACTGTGTGGGTAGTCCACTGGTGGTTTTAGGCAGTGTCCTTCTGTGCCCATAACATCGGCAAAAATGAGTGGCAGCCTATTCTTCATGCATTTCCCTGTGCATTTTCTGGGAAGCTCTGGCCAACATGATGTTTTCCATGTCAGTACTGCACAGTTTTGAGGTAGGGCTTGGATGCGTGGATAAAAACATCCCACAAGCCCCCCTCTTGCGATGGCCATTCTGTTTCACTGATGGGACTCGCAAGATCTGGGATGTTTCCTCATCTTCTTCCAATAGATGGCCAGTTCAGCATCTCTTCCTTCATCCGGTGGATCGATCGGTCCTCCTCGCCGGTCCTGATGGGAAGATTGGGCGGTACCCCGGGCCCGTTGCGTCTCTGCTCCCGGTCTCCGGATCGTCCTCCTTGGCCCGTCTCCCGGTTTTCTTTCTCCTAGGACGACAAAGGAAGAGCGGCAATACCTATTCATAGACATTTTTCCACCACTGTTGAGATAGTGGGGCAGCATATGCATTTCATCATAACGAAACATTACATTCTTATTTTGAAAAAAAAACAGTATAACTAAGAGACAGTTTCATGCAAATCACAATATTTTAGAGACTAGATGTGGTATGTTTTATGGTTGGAACTGAATTAGTCTGAGACAGTACCCGCTAGGATTCCAGAGGATTCCTCCAGTTGTTGCAGAGTGTGCCTGGGATGGCAACATTTCAACTGGTTTATGTGGACCCACTTGTCTTCCCCCGCTGCCAAAGGACCTTTGGGGATGTGGATTTTGTAGGCCACAGGGGAGATCTTGTCGATGATCTCAAAGGGTCCCTTCCATGTAGGCAAAAATTTGCGCTGTTTTGCCTGGTTCCTTTGGAAGTTGTATAGATAGACCCGGTCTCCCACCTGATATTCCTTCCTGGAAGTTTTCAGGTCATAGTGGGTCTTCATGCTATCAGCTGATCTTTCTAGATTCCGCTGAGCATAAGCAAAAGCATGTTGGAGGTGTTTCCTTAAATTCTCCACATACTCATGAGTAGTGGAGGCATTTATCAGTGTCTGCTCTTGGGTCCTGTAGAGCAAATGCTGAGGAAGCACCATCTTGCGCCCAGTCATCAACTCAAATGGTGACATTTTGGTTGCAGATGAAGGGGTAGATCTGATGGCCATTAGGACCAGAGGTAATCGGACATCCCAACTTGGCCCAGAATCTGCCACAAACCTTTTTAAGATGCTCACAATTGTCCGGTTATATCTCTCTACTGCCCCAGAAGAAGCTGGTCTATAAGCAATATGCAACTTCCTTTTGACCCCCAGTATCTCCCACATCTTTGTCATTACTTCACTGGTGAAGTGGCTACCTCTGTCTGACTCAATCCTTTGAGGTAGACCAAAACGGGAAAAGATGTGGTTAATCATCAGGGCAGCTGCAGTTTCTGTCTTGCAATTTGGGGCTGGGAGACATTCCACCCACTTGGTAAACAAGCATGTCACAGTCAACATGTACTTATTCCCCCTAGCAGAGCGAATCACGGGGCCTACAAAGTCGATTTGTAAATCTGACCATGGCAGTGTCATCCCCCTCTTTTGGAGAGGCGCACGGTGCGTGAGGGATGATGGCTGAAATTGTGCACACACAAGACACCCCTTCAAGTATTGGTCGAGGTCCTGCCCCATGTGTGGCCAGTATGCAACCTCTCTTAAGATTTCCAATGTTGTGTGAAACCCCCTATGACCGGCGGTGGCCGCATCATGGGCGTGACTTAACATCAGGCTTCGGAATGAGGTAGGAACCACCCACTGATCGTGGCCAGCTTTGGATTTCCTTACCAGCAAACCGTCTTGGATTCGGAACATTTTTGGACATTTCATCAACACTCTTAGGTCCTCTTTCCCAATGTAATCGGTATCCGTCAGGGGAAAGTTCTCAGGGTCCTCAAGGTGCTGGTAAAATTTACCAATTATTGGATCCCCCTTCTGAGCGGTAATCAAATCAGCATCAGGGGTCTCCTTACTCCATTGTGCAATTGAAAGGTCGTTGTGAGCATTTGTCTGGGACCTAGTGATAGCAGTGACCTGGATTTCCCCCAACAGGGACTCAATCTCAATTAGATCCCCTTGGATGGCCCCGGTTTTGGCCAGCTGATCAGCTAAGTCATTTCCAGTTTTGTCTGGTCCCTCTACTTTGGAATGACCCTTGATCTTCTTCCAATAGATGGTCATTCCCTTCGAGGTGACCAGATCATCAATGTTTTGAATCAACTTCCCATGTTTCAAGGGTTTGTTGTTAGCACATAACATGCCTCTGGTTTTCCAATTAACCAGGTGCTCCACGAACCCGTTCCGTACATAATCCGAATCTGTGATTATGACCAGTTCGTGGAGTTGATGCTGGACAGCAGTGAGGATGGCCTGATGCACAGCCATCAATTCTGCCACCTGACTACTTCGGGGACCAATTTTGTATCCAGCGGAGGGTTCTGGGGACTCATTCACCCATGCATTCCCTACGCCGGCCACCAGTTCTTTCTCCCCGTTGTTGTCAACATGGTACGAGCATCCATCCACATAGACAGTGGGCATTCCCTCACACTTGTCCTCTTCAAAGACTTTGTGGGGGGAATTAAGGTATGCCTCCATGTTGTCCTTGATTTTCAGACTTTCGTCCTCGAGACAGTTTTCTCTGGCACAATCATGCAAGTCAGCCAGACCTTGCGCGAGGGGACTCTTCTTGTTTTGGCCATATCTGACCTCCACAGGAAAGCCTTGCATTGACAGAATCCAGGAAGTAATTCGGGAATTACTCACATTTCCGGCCCGGATTCTGTCACTTTGGAGATATTGCAGAGGCTGGTGTGGAGTCTCCACTATGATGTGTTCCCCCTGGATAAACGGGCGGTAATTCTTCAATGCCCACACCGTTGCCAGGAGTGCCTTCTCACAATCGTTGAATTTTTCCTCCACAGAGGATAAAGTTTTGCTCGCATAGGAGATTACTTTATTGACCTTGTCATGCTTTTGGTATAATACTGCCGTTAAGCACGTATTAGAGAACCCTGCCTCCAGGAAGAACTCCTTGTTTCTGACAGGGTAAGCTAGGCAAGGCGCTTGTGAGAGGCTTCTCTTGAGTTGTCTTACTGCCTCGGCTTGTTCTGGACCCCATTCCCACTTGACCCCCCCCTTCAGGAGATGAATCAGGGGTCTGGTGATCTCTGCGTAGCCCTCAATGAACTTTCTGCTGTTATTGGTCAGTCCAAGGAGGCTCCTTAGTTCCCGCAGAGTTGTGGGTTCTTTCAATTTTTGAAGTGCTTCCACTTTCTTTTCCTGGGGACAGAGACCCTGAGGAGTAATCTCATGCCCCAAGAAATTAACACGGGTTCTGCACCACTGTGCTTTCTGAAAGGAAAGTTTTGCTCCGGCGGCCCTCAACTGGGTCAGAACATAACGGATCTCCGCTATGTGTTCCTCCACAGATGAACTTTTGATGAGGACATCATCTACATAAGCCAGGTTACCCCTCGCATCCAGGTCGGGCATGGCCTTATGTAGGAAAATGTTGAATTCATTGCCGGAGTTGAGGTATCCGAAGGGAGTCCGGGTCCATGTGTACTGCTGGCCCCCAAAGGTAAAAGCCAGTTTGTATTGGTCCTCCCTGCTGACAGGCACAGTCCAGTATCCATTGGTCAGGTCTATTGCAGTGAATACCTGTGACCCCTGGATCTGGGCCAGCCCTTGGTCAATGTAGGGCAGAGGCCATCGCGAAGTATGGACCCGTTTGTTGAGCTCCCTGAGGTCAGCGCAAAGTCTCCACTGGCCGTTTGGCTTCAATATTCCCAGCACCGGATTATTGAAGGTGCTGTGGACGGGACGGATTATTCCCCGGGACTCAAGGTTCTTAATTATTTCAGTAAGGGACTCCATGGATGCGAGAGGCAAGCGATATTGCTTCACAAACACTGGAGTCATGCCAGGATCCGTGGGGATTGTTGTTGTGTGGATGTCAGTGCGACCACAGTCATATGAGTCTACCGCAAAGAGATCTTGGAAGTCCAAGAAAACTTGTTTCAACTTTTGCTTTTGTTCCAGAGTCACACAGGCATCAGCTAGGTTGACTCTCTCTTCCACCATCTGCCTGAAGCCTGGAAAGACTTCTGGTTTGGCTATCTCAGCGGCCTCCTCCAGCTGGGTGGAGAAGTCCCTGGTCAGAGTGCTGATTTGGACCGGAGGCTTCAGGTGGGAAAGGCAGCCCTCATGGACTTGGAAAATCACCTCATCCCTCCTGAAGTCACAAGTCACATCTTCCTTACCATAAGGGCAAGAAGTGTACACCAGGAAGTTCCCCCCATGCCGGGTAAAAATCCTGTCTGGTGTTGTATTGTCATCGCTGTCACTGTCAAAACAGTCCTTGGGGATTGGTCCTAACAGTTCATTTCCTAAATCAATGGAAAAATGTCGGTCATCAACCGCCATTCCAATAATGGTGCCTGCGGCTAGAGTAATACTCTTTAAGTCGCTGTTATCCACCTCTATTGGAATGGTGTCATGTTCTATGTTGACTAATGGAGTTGGGTTTACCCCCAACCCTTGCTGTTGGAGAGAAGCATTTAGATGTATGTAAGCATCAGGGTTTTTCAACTCTTGTCCCCTTTTAGCTTTCACTTCCAGGGAGAATTTTCGGGTCCTTTCTGGGATGGTGACCTCCTCTTTGATCTGAATTTCAACTGCATAAGGTAGCAATTGAGCTGACCTAAATGCTTTTTCTGGATCATCAAAGCCCATGGGATTATCCGCTAATCGGGACCAAGCTTTGAAGTTTATTAGGTCCAAACTAATGGCAAAGCGATTGAGAATGTCACTGCCTAAGTAAAAGGCGGCAGGGACGTCTCGCACGACCCAACAATTGTGGACTATGCTCTTGTTGCCAATGGAGATTTTGAGCATACACCTGCTTGGCAGGAGATGTTTGGAATTAGGTGCTTCCAGGTCCATTTCCCATGTGTCTATCAGTTTGAAGGTGGGAATGGCTGGATCTTTTGGGAGTTGGCGAAACATGGCTTCGCTGATGAAGCTCTTACCGTTGTTCACACACACTCGAGCGAGAACAGAGTCCTTCCCATCATTTAACTGAACAGGGATGAACAACTGCTCTCCAATTTGCTGAATCTCAGCCAGGCTCTGAGCTGATTTCACATCTTTCTGGACTATAGGAGTGGGAGTTTCTGATTGTGGATTAGTAAAGAATTTCAGAGTGTTTCCTTCCAGCGTGGAATACCACTTTAGACTGGAAGGAAGGTTGATTTTCAGAAATAGAGAGGACCCCCCCATCACCAGTCTGTTGTCCTACTGCTATTACTGTCACGTCTGGAATTTGGCTATTCTGGAAGTGAAATTCTACTTGGTCAGATTTTTGTTCAACCATGTGGCAGGTGCCGTTTAAACTAACATGGTTGACACTCTGTTTTAATTTTATTGGTCGGCTAGTCTGGGTCCAGAGGACCTTGTTTACACAATCTATTAGGGGTGACAACCTTCTCAGGAGGTCATTCCCTAGTAAACAAGGGGTGCCCTCTGGAGTCACAACTATGACCGGGTGTTTCAACTTGTGTCGCCCAATTTTAATGTCCAAGTCTGCCGTCCCCTCGACGCGAATTTCCTTCCCGTCAAAGTTCTGGAGTTGTCCAGGAAGTGAGGTGAGAGGAATTTGGTAATTCCCTCCCCTTCCTGCATTCAGTTCATCAAAGGCCCTTCTGGACAGAAGGGTAGCTTGAGATCCAGTGTCCACCAGTGCCAAAATTGTACCCTGCCCCTGTACTTGTACCGGGGCATAATATCTTCCCTCCTTCTCCTCAAGGGGGCACAGATAATGTACATTTTTGGACAACTGGTGGGTTAATTTTCTGGTTTTGGACATGGCGAGAGAAGAGATTTGGGCAGAATTCTGTGGAGAGTCTTGGGAATCTGAAAGAAAAAGTTGGCAACTGGAGATCAGAGCCATTGTGGGTTCCCCTGGCTCCGGTTCCGGGCCGCCCCCCCCTTTTTGGAGGCAGTCCTCAGGATGGGTTTGAACCAGGGGATTTTCTTGCTGTTGGTTCTGGGATGAGATGGTGGGCGGCGGTAGCTCAGTCTCCACATCTCTGGATTTGCATCCCTAGGGACCCATTTTTCTTTAGGAGGAGTTCCCCCCTCTCTGAAGGAGAAGATCCTTTTCCCAGGATCCGCTGAGGATCCCTCTCCAAAATATTGGAAGATCTGTACCTCCTCCTCAAACTGAGTCTGTTTGGGTCTTTTGTTTCTCCTACCCCCCCTCTGCTCCTTAGGAGGCAGACTTTCAGGGGCAAGAGATTTTGTTTCCGGTTCCTGGGTTTCCAGGGGCTGTTTACAAGTGAGGAAGGAAGCTTCCTCCAAGGCTTTACACCCCCCTTCCCTTTGTGCCTCCTCCCTGGGAACCGGTGAGTTATCGGGGTGCTGCCCCTGTCATTGTTCTGGGGCACCAGGTCCAGAGTTGGGTGCGTTCTGCGCCGGCATGCCCATCTGGGGGTTCTGCTGTGCCCTCAGTATTTGACCCAGATCCAGTGCCATATTTTGGACCTAACTGGGAAACCCGCTCAGGCTGATACGGGGCCCTGTTTTCTCCCCTGGGCTGATCCCGGGAAGGGTAGCTATCCCTTCTCTGGTAATACCCCGGATTGGGAAGATTTGGGTACCCCTCCACCCTTGGCCTCCACTCTCCCGGATTAGGTTGTCTGGGCTCAGGGAAGTGGGGAAAGAAGGATGGATGGTTTTGGGGCTGAAAGTTGGGTGGATACCTGGGGAAAAAGTTCTGCCCAGGATTTGGAGAATTTCTGCCCTCCTGTGGGAAGTTAGGAGGGAAGTTCCCTGGGTTAGGTGCTTGGCTGGATCCCCCCCCTTGGGCTGGAGGAGTCCACACATAACCCAGGATGAGTCTGTTTCCCTTGTAACGGGGGTTTACATAATCAGGAGAGCGAGGGACCCCATTTGTGGGGCTGCCTCCCTGGCTCCCTGTCTGTGACTGGCCCGAGGACATTCTGGGCCTAGCATTATTAGGTGCAGGTAGGTTTTTAGGCCCCCCCATCTCCAAATCCAAAACGGGGGTGACCTTTACCTCTGCCACCTTGGCAGCAGCAGGGGTGTTGTTGACTTTGGGGTTTTTGGGCGCATTACTTTTGCTATCTACCGGTTTCTGCACCTCATAGATCCGGGTAGCCTGTTCAATGACCCAGTCTAAAGATCTTTTCTCGTGAAAATCCCTCACGAGCTGGGTCATTATGTATTTGGGCAAGGCATGAAAAAATGTATTAATGAATTCTCTACTGTCTGTGCGCACCCTTCTGGTGGTCTGCGCAAAAGCACGTTTCAGTTCTTGCACAAATTCTTGTGGGGCCTGATCCTCCCCACATTGCAAATTGTAGGCTGCCTTGCGAGCCTCTTGAGGATTTCTGTGAACAGAAAAATGTTTCAAGATGGCCGCCTTATAGGTGGACCATCTTAAATGATTTTGGTCCTCCAGCCCCACAAAGAAACTGGAGTATTCCGGGGAGAAGGTCCACTTTACATATTGAATACAGCTTGGGCTGTCCTTCAAATGGACAGTCTCCATCATTTGCTCAAACAACTCTAAGTGCTCCCAAACAGAATACTTAGCGTTCTTATGGTAAGGCGTGATGACGCTCCTGATCGCCTTAATCTGCTTTAAGGGGTCCTTAAGCAAGGCCCTTTTTGCCTTATTGGCCTTTTTGGTTCGGGTAACCCTTGTCCATTCATCCTCTGACTCAGAGGCACTGCTCCCAGAGGTTCCTGTCTGTTCTTCCAGGTTTTCCCGGATTCTGCGAGCCTGGGAATGGCTGGCAGAATGTGGGGACCTGGTCTCCTGTTTCCTGTGGTGCTCAGAGGAGTCCTCAGATCCCTCCTTGCTGCCAGGATTTGCTGGGTACCCCCCCCACTGACCTAACTGGCCAGAGGTTTTCAGGATGCCCTTAAGGGGCCTACTCTCCTAGGGTTCCCCATTAAATTGCACTGTGCTTGGGTGCCCATACCCGGATGCCCGCCCCTCCATACCTGGGTGGTACTGGCCTATGAGCCCCATACTTTTGTCTGGATAGTAGTCTGCCATCCCTGTGGCCCGGTGCTCATGTGCGCCAGGGGACATGGGGGTGGTAGAGTCCAGGGACTGGGAAAGATGAAGACCCCTGGTGTTAGGGCTCCTGAGGTTATGGTCAGGAGTCTCTCTTTCCCAGCGGACCTCATCTCTATCCGCCCCTGCTCCCTGTTGCAATGCAAGAGCCTGCATTTGTGCTTTCAGTTCCTCAGTCAAGGCCTTACTAGACTCTATCAGTCTCTCCTGCATCGCTACCTGTTGTTGGAGCCTATCATTGGGCCTCATTACACGTTGTGCGCTAAAAACCGCATATTAGCGGCATGGCGCTATTAACGTGTCCGCCCTCGTAAGAGGGCGCTAATTACGTACCATTACGAGTACGCGGACACGAGCATAGCGCCATGCCGGTAATGACCCTACCGCCATGCCGCAAAAGTCCCAAAAAAGTCCCTTACCGGCTTTGACGAAAGTGCAGATAGCACCTCCGCCCTCACGCTACATGCAAATTGCGGTGACCGCCATTAGCGGTCACCGCTATTAGCGGTGACCGTAAAATTGCGGAACCGGAAATAGCGTCATCGCGCCGGAACGGGAAAGAGCCCGGCGGCCATCTTTAAAAACACAATCCATTGCCATCCTCTGCCCCTTGGACCTGTATTGATTCGTGAGCCGTGCCAAACAATTGTGGACACCTGCATCATGCCTAAGGCACTCAAGAAATCAACTGACAGGCAGCGCAAAGAAAAATACACCAATGAGGAATTGGTGATGTTGACGCAGACCCTTGCGGAGAATGCTGAGGTGGTCTTCGCGAATGACATGCGCCGGCCAACCCTGTTGAGGAAGAAAGCCATCTGGGAGGAGGTCGCTGCCAAAGTCAGTGCAGTGGGCACCAGCACGCGCACTGTGCGCGAATGCAGGAAGAGGTGGGACGACCTCAGGCTGCGGGTGAGGGGCATCCTGGCTGAGAACCACCGCATTGCCAGTGCTGGTGGAGATGGATCCCCAATCCGGATGAAGGAATGGGAGGAGACGTGCGCTAACATGATTGCCGTCGAGTCAATAGAGGGAGTAGGCAGCATGGAGCTCGGCGTGGGTACCACTTCTGATGGAGGTGAGTGTACACATGACAGGATGCGATGTGAATGTACTGTACCCCCCATATGTGAGCACAGACTCCTCTCATGCATGGACACACATCCACACATGCATCCATCCCTCACCATGCCTGTGTCAGACCCACACACACACACATGCACACAAAACCACAGACAAGTCCCAAACACAACCATGCATGGATGAGGCACTGAACTGGCACATCACCTGCATCCACAACCACTAAGTCCCAATTGCCACAACTGCATCATTTATGTAATCTGCATCAAGTATATTGAAACGCAACCAATGCCATCCCCCGTCTCGTCCCTGACAGGCTCACATACAGATGGGGAGGATGCCGCTGATGCAACACAGGCAACAGCTACATGCAAGAGGCCAAGGGCACAGGAGCCGGCGGATACCCCAACAACATCAAGGGGCAAGGGGGGCAGGTCGCACCAGACGAGTGCCAAACTTCGTCGGAGTGCCACTGCCACGGCAGTACTAGCTGCACCACCAACTGCGGCCCCACCACCGGTGGTGAACCCACCCGCACCGATGCCAGCCACCGAGGGCACACCATCAGCTGCGGCAAGCTCCACTGGTGAGGCAGCCGCCAATGCCCCCCTATCCGATCTGGAGGACACCCTAGACCAGGCCATGGAGATGCACACCCCAAGCCCCCCTGGATCACCAGAGCCAGTGCCATTCCAGACCCCTGCGTCTGATTCCACAGTTGAGGACACCAACCCTGCAATCATGTCCCCCATGTTGGCATCACCTGCTGTAGTGGATGCATCCGAGGGCACAGCCTCAAGTGCACAGTCACCCAGCACTGCCCTCCAATTGACCACCATCCCGCAGCGCCAACAAGAGCTGTCTGTGCTGGTTGGCCAGCATGTTGAGGAGGCTGCCAATCGCAGTGAGAACATCGTGGAGGCGTTGAGGCACTCCACAGAGCGGATGGACGCCAACACCAACAGGCTGTGCGATGAGATAGGGAGGCTCAGGGAGGTCCTGGTACGCATGGCTGACACTATGGACTGCCACATTTCCCAACAAGGCCAGTCTGCCCCATCCTCATCTTCTGGGTCGAGACAAACAAGCCCCCTCCGTCGCTCAACGCGCACCACCAGGCGCACATCTGCCAACCCTCTGAATCCCCCCGAGGACTATTGAAAATAGGGGGTCGATAGAGATCCCTATGTGTGCATAGGCCAGGGCAAACTTGGCAAACACATGAGGGACTGTTGTGGGGGGGGTGGGAAGGGTGTTATGGGTCTGTTGTGGGGGTGGGGGGAAGGGTGTTATGGGTCTGTTGTGGGGGTGGGGGGATGGGTGTTATGGGTCTGTTGTGGGTGGTGGGGGGAAGGGTGGTGGGATGTTTTGGGACTTGCACTTTCACACCTTAATGTTACTCAATACACTGGTTTCTGATCTAAACACTGGCTTGGGCAACTTCATTGTGTGTGTGTACTTTATTGGGGACAGGGTCCATTGTGTGCTCGAAAACATACACCAGTGCATTACTCCCCATTACCATGTGACAGTACGAAAACATGTTCCTCAGAATATTTGGTTGATCAGATGCTGTCTCACAGCACGTCCCTCCTGCCCATCCCCTCTTGCAAGACCTGCATGCCCTTCACCTCCGTCCTCATCACCATCATCATCCTGATCAGGTGCTTCTATTTCAACGTCAGGGGGCAGTGGCACATTCCGTCTAATACACATATTGTGCAGCATGACACATGCCATGGTGATCTTGGCCACCTTCTCATGTCCATACAGGAGAGCACCACCAGACCTGCTAATGCACCTAAAACGTGACTTCAAAAGTCCAAAAGTCTGCTCGATCACGATGCGGGTACGGGTATGTGCACGACTGTATTCCTCCTCGTGCCTGTTCTGTGGGTTCCGTACAGGTGTGAGGAGCCAGGTCTTCAGGGGATAGCCCGCATCACCTGTATGGGGGAATGAACAGGGTCCTGTTACTGTTCACCTCAAGAGCGGCCTGTTCACATCACACTAATTGACATTGCATTGTGATTCAAGTACTGAATTGACAGCATACATGCAGATGGTCTGTGTGGCAGCAACGTGCAAGGGGGAGGTTGACCCTGCAAGTAGTAATGCAACATTAATGCCTCCAACAGTATTTGACATGTCCTGGGTGAGGCCAGGTCTTAGGTGTCCCTGTCCCAGGCAAATTTGGTACCACACTGCGAGTGTACTGACATTCTGACACCAATGTGGCCATGCTGTGAGGCATCACTTCAGTGGTGCTATAGGTGTGTGGTTCAGTGCTATGTCTAGGGGTGATCCCTTTGCATGCATTCAAGTGCGCATTGCTGGATTGATGTTGTGCTGCGCTGATTGTGTATTACTATCTTGACGCCATGTTGCAGATTCGTGAGAAATGTGGCGTGGTAGGATGTTCAATGTGGATGGATGTGTGATATTTTGCAACCTGCATTGTTGTCGATGTTGTGCAGCTTCAAATTGCATGTGGGTTCTTCTCAAGTACATCGTGGCCTTCCCGGATGCACATTGGTGTACATCTGTATGTCCATTTCTCCTACGGACGACAGTCAACACCCAGTTGCAGTATGTATCTCCCCCCCCCAATCACTCCCAGTTGCAGTATGTATCTCTCCCCCCAATCACTCCCTGTTGCAGTATGTATCTCCCCCCCAATCACTCCCAGTTGCAGTATGTATCTCTCCCCCCCAATCACTCCCAGTTGCAGTTTGTATCTCCCCCCCCAATCACTCCCAGTTGCAGTATGTACCTCTCCCCCCCAATCACTCCCAGTGGCAGTATGTATCTCCCCCCCAATCACTCCATGTTGCAGTATGTATCTCTCCCCCCCAATCACTCCCAGTTGCAGTATGTATCTCTCCCCCCCAATCACTCCCAGTTGCAGTATGTATCTCTCCCCCCAATCACTCCCAGTTGCAGTATGTATCTCCCCCCCAATCACTCCCAGTTGCAGTATGTATCTCTCCCCCCCAATCACTCCCAGTTGCAGTATGTATCCCCCCCCCAATAACTCCCAGTTGCAATATGTATCTCTCCCCCCCCCCAATCACTCCCAGTGGCAGTATGTATCTCCCCCCCAATCACTCCCAGTTGCAGTATGTATCTCTCCCCCCCCAATCACTCCCAGTTGCAGTATGTATCTCTCCCCCCAATCACTCCCAGTTGCAGTATGTATCTCTCCCCCCAATCACTCCCAGTTGCAGTATGTGTCTCTCCCCCCCAATCACTCCCAGTTGCAGTATGTATCTCCCCCCCCCCAATCACTCCCAGTTGCAGTATGTTTCTCCCCCCCCCAATCACGTTGCCATGTGCTTGCCCTGCTACTCACCGAGTAGCCACAAACGTTGTCCGGGGTGTCGCTCCATGTAGCGTGGGATAGTTGAGTTCCGCAGGACCATGGAATCATGTGTTGATCCTGGAAATCTGGCACAGCAATGTGTGATTATCTTGTTGGCGTCACATACCATTTGGACATTGATAGAGTGGAATTGCTTCCTGTTTTGGTACACTACTTCATTGTGATGTGGGACCACCAATTCCACATGTGTACAGTCGATGGCCCCAATGCAACTTGGGATGCCTGCCAGTGAATAGAAGCCAACTTTTGTGTTTGCAATCTCCTGGGCAGTCCGTGGCATGGATATGTGTTCAGGTGCATGCTTCAGGAGTGCATCGAGTACCTGGTTCAGCGTGCGTGAGAATACTGGTTGTGAGATGCCATGCATGTGTCCCACTGTATGCTGGTAGGTGCCTGTGGCCAGAAAGTGGAGCACACTCACCACCTTCAGTAGCGGGGGGAATGCAGTTCTGATGTCTATGAGGCTCACAATGTCGTCGTGGATCATGTCCACGATGCTGGTGATGGTAACCCTGTCCAGACGGTACAGGGTGTGTATCTGCTCAGGGGTTAGGTTGAATGGACTGGCTCTGATCCTGGGGATTGGTGGGTGCCTCTGTGGTATGAATAGGTGCCGTTGTGGTGCTTGCTGTGCCTGTCTTGCCCTCCTCCTCCTCCTCCTCCTCCTCCTGTGTCTCCTTTGTGCTGCCTGTTGTAGTAGCAGCTGCGCTGCAATGAGGTCCCCCAGGCCATGTACTGCTGCCAGTATTGGAACCATCTTTGTGTGGCAAGGGGTGTGGGAAGGGGTGTGGTGTGCTCCTTTTGAGCTGCCACAGTCTCCATTGCCTCCACCTGTGCTGATTGTGTCCACCTGTGGCACGTGGGAACACTGCTCATTCCTCTTAACGGGTGGTCCGCGATGCCGGTATTAGCACCATGGCGGTAAGGGGTTTGGGTGGATTTACCATGCCGCTATTAGCATGTCCACTGGCCTTGTGATGCTGTGCTAATAGCGGCATGGCGTAATTTACGGGATGGAGGGTCGCGCGCACACGGCCTGCCCGCTATTAGTGGCACCGTAATTTGCGATGCCGCTAATAGCGGTGTGCCGGGTCGTGATCCGCATGGGGATTTAACGTTACCGGTAACGGTAAATCCCTACCGCCATCCGTGTAATGAGGCCCATTGTGTTGACAGAGGGCCTCATTTTCCCTCTGTGCTTCCTGGTTGGTCCTGGAGAACTGGGCCAGTCTTTGCTGCAGGAGGTTTACCTCCTGAGTCCCATCCCTACTGGCCTGCTCCTTTCTTGCCAGAGCATCTTCCACCCTTCTGGTGTGCTCTACCAAGTTCTGGTTTTCTTTTTGGAGGTCACCCAGCCCCTGGAGGGCCAGGTGATTTTCTTCCATTTCCTTTTTTAAGTGGCAGACTTCCTGGCCTAAAGTGTCTCTTTCCTGACTGAGAGCCTGCATCTGTGCTGCCAGGTCGTCCCTCTGTCGTTGAAAGGCACCAGCTTTTTGGCGCTCCTCATCAAACTCTGCCTGGTTATCCAGGTCTTTCAGAATCAGTTTATTGCTCTCCTCTTTCTCTCTATCTAGCTGGCTTTGCAGGGTGACTACCTGCTCCGCGCATGCCCTGTTGAAATTGATCTGTTGCTCCAACTTTTTCTGGTTCTGCAGTAAGGAGTCCAAACTGTCTTGGTGCTCCTTCTGCAGGGCCAGAAATCTGGTATCCTGGTCTGTCTTTTCCTGTTGTAGGATGCCCATATCCTCTTTTATTTTAATGATATATTGCCTACTATCATTTTCTGACTCCTGGCTCCTCTGCAGCCTCTGCTCAGAAGAGGCCAGATCAGATCGGGCCTTCTCTACTGCCATCCGTTGCCTATTTGCCAGATCTTGGCTTTCAGTGGATTTATCCTGCATGTCTCCCATATATAGGTACAGGTATGCTGCTATCCTGGCAATCTTATTGTGTTCATCTTTGGCTTTAGGAGCCATATATAGTTCACTCAGGGCCACATGTAATGGACCCTGATCTCTCCATAGGTCTGACCCTGTTTCAGTGACCTGTCGCGTGATGGCCTGCAACCAGGCATCCTGGCCCTGTTCAGTCCATTCACCTCTCACAAATAGTTTATGCAAGATGTGCTCTCTGGCTATTTTCATGTCTACTAAGGTCGTCATTCTAGAGATTGGTCTCTGTCCTGACTTACAGAAGTTTGTATTTTATTTTTGCAAAACAGACCTTTTCCTAAGAGCGTTCCTTTGAGGAGTGCTTTACAGCGTAACACAGCGTGGTGATCCGACCGGATATGTGTATCTGGTCAGCTGGCACGCTGTATTAATCTGCACAAATGGTAGATCTAACCCAAACGTCCGGCACGAGCCCCCAATTTGTAAGAGGATTCAATTCAACACTACAGCCAAGTCAACGCCTACTCTAGAATACTGAATGAAAACCCTTATTGATATATCTTTATGTCCAGTTCATGCGTTCTGGATGACTACCCCTATATAACAGCCCTCTCTTGGAATCCTCCTGACCCCACTGAGCCAAGAAGTAGTTCTGTTTTGCAAGTTAAAAGGTTTAATTGATAATTTAAACAATATAGATATATATATCACACTTTAGAATAAATTAATAATTGAATAGCACACTTAATCTGAGATGATAAAGATTAACAACGGAGAATCTGGCACTAGCACACTTCTTGATAATCACTAAGGAGTTGACATGAAATGGATAAGATAGCAACAATACTTTTATGGTTTCAAATGGATGCAATGTGGAATGAAATGCAGTACAGAAAATAACTTGATAGGATTTCAGCAAAAGACAATGTAATCACTTTCTTGGACAATTCACCCCCCCCTTTTATGCAATGCAAGGAAATGGAAGGAAGCACACAGTTCTCAGAAATGCAATCAAATGTGATTCAGTTCACCCCAGCAAGCTTAGGTTACAGATCGGAGTTTTAAACACAAGCCCAAAATGCTTTTATATGTGCTGGCAATTAAGTGAAAAATATACTAAAATGCTTTTAATTCCCTCTAGGAGGTTTACGGTGAGTGGTATATGCTTTGAATAAGTTCAGGATCACTTTAGCAAGGATCTAGGGTGTAACTAGCAGGTTAAACGAATTTCTGGCAAATGGAAGGCAAGCAGCAGCAGATTTTTACACGTGAAGAAATTTGCAAATCGCGGTAAATTCGCGAGTGCGTTTTCTGCGATTGCGGCACAACTATAGGGGGGAGGAATGCGGTTCTAGGTTCGTAGGAAAGCCACGATTCTAAGCTTTCTGAGGAAAGTTACTGCAAGTCTCTAACGGTCACGGAGATATGAGCGATTAAATAAAGGTCGTTTTTCAGATTTGAAATTTTAAAGTTCAAAAAGACAAGTGCAGCTTGCAACTAGCAAATCACAGGTGACAGCTTTACAAATGGCAGGTGACAGTTAGGAGACCGTTCTACTTAGATTAAAATAGGATTGAATTATATTATTTTAACTAAGAGATTGGTTCTGCACAGTTTTCTAGGTACTCACACTATATTCTTGAGTGAAATGGGCCTCGCCACGGATCTGGTCAGGTTTTAGACTGGACTCTGGTCTCTGCACTTCACAGTGATCTGGGTGTGCTCTCTCTCTGGATTCTGAAGATTGAGGGATTTAAAGTCTGGATCTTTCTGCACAGCTTTCTCTAGAGATTGATGGAGGTAAAGTATGGATTTTCCAGCAGAGCGTCCCGCAGCAAATGGATTTGAAGGTCCCTATCTGTCCTGTCTGTCTGCTTTTATGTGTTTTTTTATGGGTGTGTGTGCAGCATCACTAGACCCTACCCCTCTGGGCCTGGGAACAGAGCTGTGACTCAAGTTTCACTCCTGATGGGGGGTAGTTGCCAGGCAAAATTGGAATCTCTTTAAGCCAGTTTTTAGCTACATGTCATTTCTGTTCCCCAGTTTAAGTCAAGACATTTTTTTACATATGCAGCTAGGATGCTGATTCTAAGTTTAAAACTATGACATTTAAACAATTGCAACCTATGTGACACTCAAAGTAGGTCACTGATTTCTTTTAAACATTTAGATTTGTAGTGTCTTTCAGTCCAAATTTACTTAAACTGCTGAAATCCACAGATCAGCCAGTCTTGTTATAAACCTTCAAGTCACTTCAGAATATAACTTTACATTGGATCCACCTCTTAAAATGTCTTTCTTTGGCATGTTTTGGGTTCATTTATTCAGTTTTCTACAAAAAGTAAAATCTGGTGTTGTTTTAAAACGCCGGCTTTTGGATAGTGGTGAGTACTGGTACTGCACCCCTTTTTGGGATTTAAGAAAATGAATTCCCAACAGTGATGGGTTTGCTTTTGGCAATCAGCATTGCCACTCCCAATGGTTTCAGACTACTGTGTGGGTAGTTCACTGGTGGTTTTAGGTAGTGTCCTTCTGTGCCCATAACATCGGCAAAAATGAGTGGCAGCCTATTCTTCATGCATTTCCCTGTGCATTTTCTGGGAAGCTCTGGCCATCATGATGTTTTCCATGTCAGTACTGCACAGTTTTGAGGTAGGGCTTGGATGCGTGGATAAAAACATCCCACAAAACCCATCGCAAGTGCTTTGTCGGTGTACTCCTTTAACACTTGGTCTTCTTTGAGCGTTAGCGAATACACCCTGCCGGTAGGTGTCTTAGCCCCTGGTATCAGATCTATTGGACAATCATAGATCCGGTGAGGTGGAAGGGTCTCTGCCATACCCTTGTCAAAAACATCTGAATAATCCATATATTCAGCCGGAACTGAGGGTAGCGCAGTGGCAGAGATAGCTCCTATACGCAAAGAGGAGACAAGCGCTTGAGTTGGACTACTCTGATTGATAGTATGCAAGGAAGTGCATGACATATTGCATACAGAGGATGGAAACTGCACCAGTTGGGAGGACCAGTCGATGGCGGGATTGTGGTATTGAAGCCAAGGAATGCCCAAAATGACTCTGTAAGCAAGCGCCTTGATAACGTCAAAGGATATCTCCTCGGTATGACCTTCTTTAGTGGACATGAGCAGTGGTACTGTCTGGTGAGTAAGCATTCCGGAAACCAAGGTAGATCCGTCGACGGCATTCACAATTTCAGGTTGCTTTTTGGGTATTAACGGAACCCTAGATACAGATGCAAAACACTGGTCAATGTAATTCCCTGTGGCTCCGAGATCAATAATGGCATTTGCCTCAAATGTTTCTTCATGGGCTACCGAAAAGGTAACAGGAAGATGAACCAATTGGAATTGGCCAAGTTTACAAGAGCCCTTAATTGAATCTCCCGACGTAGGGACTCCTTCTACTGTCGGGATTTGGCGTTTCCTGCCTTTCTTTTAGGCTTTTTGGGGCATTCAGGCAACTAATGATCAGCTGCCGCACAATACATACAAAGATTGTGGGATCGGCGGTGTTCACTTTGAGCCGGAGTTAATGGGCTTTTCACCGCACCGATCTGCATAAGCTCAGGGATCGGCAGTTGTGCGGGGGTATCGACATGAGTGGAGGCGACCTCTTTTCCCCACGACGTTCGGCCTTTCGAGCGTCTATTTGGAGGACTAAGTCGAGGAGTTCAGTGAAAGAGGTAGGAACCACAGGAACCGTGGATAGTGTGTCCTCAGAAAGGCCCTGGTAAAATACTGCAGCTTTTTTCTCTTCTGGCCTGTCCGTCTCCGCTGCCAGTTGATTGAATCTTGCTAAATAAGCCAATAGGGTGGTGTTCCCCAGGCTACGTTTAAGGAGCTCAAGATCTGTGGCTTGGGTGGTATGTCTAGTGTCAAACATCTTGCTCATCATTGAAAGAAGAGCGACACAATTGTATAACACATGACTGTTGGATTCGAGCAATGGATTAGCCCTTGCTGCGGCAGTACCCGCTAAGTGGGATAATGTCATGCGATGAAATATTGTGTACTTGATAAATGCCCTCTTTAGTTCCCTCCTCCTCCTCCTCACCTGTACTGGGTTCTTCAGAGGAACTGTCCGTATGAATGGCTCTTCTTTCTCTCCAGTGGTCCAGTCCTTTCTTAGTGAGTTTAGGACGAGCTCCACCGGAGGCCACCTTGCCAGCTGGCAGACAGCTAGGCAAAGGGGGCCCTCAGGGAACCTGCCCCCAAAACCAGGGAAAAGCGTAGCTAAAAAACCCTGGTGTGCTGGGATGTTGACAGCACTACAGATGCTTTGACAGGAAGGCTTGCCGTTGTAGTGAGAAGAGTGGACTTCGATTCCCAGAAGGCAATACTTCAGCCTGGGTAACAGGAGCGGTGGTCAGGAAGGATATTGCACCGAGGGTAGAAGAGGGAGAGCTGAAGGTTGCAGAGGGAAAGGAGCGTACCAAGACAGCAGCACGCGAACTGGAAGCAAACAGGACAGGAGGAACGAAGGAAAATACTCGAGCCAAGCAAGGGGGAAAGAGGCTGCTCGAGGGGGGCGGGAATAAAGGAAGCCGAGCCGAATAGGGAGAGGCTCGGAACCGAGCGAGCAGCACAAGCGGGCAGTCAAGTAGGAACACAAGAGGAGGCACAGGCGGAGCAAGTGCAGAGAATACACAGCGTGAGAACCTAGCGGAAAAGCAAGGTTGCAATGCCTCGACTTCTGTGTGTGATGCCTATTTGAATGCGTCATGACGTGCAAGGGCGCATGAAGACTAGACAGCCGGGTGTAGAATGGAATCAGCCCTTCTTCCATTGTCTCCATAGTTTCCAT
The DNA here is from genome assembly GCF_040938575.1 of Ambystoma mexicanum. NCBI lineage: Eukaryota > Metazoa > Chordata > Amphibia > Caudata > Ambystomatidae > Ambystoma > Ambystoma mexicanum. Next base: position 348,304,447 of record NC_090923.1, on the reverse strand, counting down.
GGCGTACGCGTCATGACAGATAAGACAAAAGCTGCCTTAGTGGTGGAGGTAGGAAAGGACGTAGGGTGGCATAAAAAATGCAGCTTACACTGATTTATAAACGTCCTATACTGTTTTGGATCACCTAGAAAGCGTTCTGGAGGGGCCAAAGGAAACTGAGTAGTAAGCATCACAGGAGCTGGTTCTGAATTAGGTACAGAAAACCCAGATCCCGAAGCCATAGCTCCAGCTCATGCTTGGGATGCTGGTGAGGTCACTAGAGACTGAATTGCATCCATGCGTTGACGCAAGGCCTCCTGGGCTGTGGTTAATTCAGAACGTAGCTCAGTGACCATTTGCACTATTTGTGCTAATGCATCGGTTGTCTCTGTAGACAGCTCTAAGGCTGCTAATTCTGTTACTCACCACACCAAGGTTTGGAAGATTGAAACCGGACCTCAAAGACAGAAGTGATGGCACTCTTGGAGCAACCAGTCTCGACCTCAGCTACCCTGATTTTAGTAAATCCGGCTTCCTCAAAAGAGGGGCTCTTTTCTATGATGTATCCCTCTGCTGTGTTGATAAGACAGACAGAGGTATCAATCAAATAAAAGAGCAGGGTATGTTGGGCAGAAACCTGTGCAGTTCCCTTAGGGACCACTGCAAAAGATTTAAGACTACAGGTGTTTGGCAGTAAACCCACTTGGTAGCAGCCTGTACCACACAGATTCACTTGGTAGCTGTGGCTGAGCAGTCAGACTTCCCTCAAGAAGAGTTAGGCAGTATACAGAGCATACAAAATAGGTACAGAAATACAGTAGCACAAGCAAACACTGACCAGAGCTTGGGTGTAAAAGTGTATACTATTTATTTAACACACTCTTATAAAACACACTAGCTCTAAATTGGTAAGATAAGTTCAAAACACAATCACTATTATCATATGTACATCCCTGATTACTTGTTGGACAAGTCTTAGTTAACACCACTTATTTCCAGACAGAGGTGAGCGCTTAACGTTCGATGGCACTCCAACAAGTTAAATAAAAAGGGAGGGAAAAGCAGAATTATGGAAGCATACATACTAAACACTTTTTAAAGAACCACATCAAGTTAGGAAGGCACAGTCTACTGGTGAGCATGGAAGTTTAGGCGCCAGGCCCACTTTCAAGGGAGCCGGGCGGAAGATGCCCAAGATCAGACAGTTACACAGAGTCTTCGAGGTTTGTGGAGGTAGTTCGAAAAAGGTTTAGTTCAGTGCAAAAAAGTTACTTAAGGTGTCCCAGGCTAACCCAGGTTCGAGAGACGAGGATTTAATACACCCCGTTCAAACGGTTGCAAGGGAAGCCAGGCGGAACACTGTATCTTAAATGGAGAGGATCCTCCAGCGGGGGCAGTTGTTCCTGGCAGCGGGTGCAGTTGTTCCTGGCAGCGGGTGCAAGTCGCAGCATCGTCCAGAGGAAGAGAAGATCTCGTCGTGGAGGAAGGATGAAGGTCGTTGCACTGCCAGGGAAGAAACCAGCCACGGAGTTCTCCGGTACAAAGGTACTACCCTTTCGGTTTGCGGTAGTGGTGAAAACGTGGTATCACGGTTGCCGGGGTGCTTGGCACAGGCAAGGCGGCCTCGAGATGCTCCAGGAAGGCAAAAAGAAGGTAGACTGGTTATCCCCACCAGTCGAAGGAAGAAGACTCTCCGGGCTGGAGATCTCCTCTGTCATTGGGAAAAGTGGTGAGACGGTTCAGCAGGGCTCCACCGGTGGTGTCGTCGTTGCAGGCCAGCTCAGCTTCTCCCTCCTCGGATTCTTAGGTCCTATGGCGACTTCTGAAGTTCCAGTCCCCAAAGCCCTGCTTTTATGCAGCACACCCCCATTCACTCAGCCTAGCTGTCAATCAAACATGCTAAGTGGTGAGCCGGCCGCCTCACCACTTGGGCCAATCACACAAGAGTGCGACTTGAGTTACCAAGGTAACTCCGTCCAGGGTGCCTAATCCCCCTCCCACACCCCATGTGGTACCCAGACAGAGTGGCACCACTTTTGGAGGCTTCTGTGGAGAAGCCCGCCAAAAAGTGGAACAAAGGGCTCGACTTGGGTTGGAGTCACAGAAGAGAACACAAACGCCATTTTAGAATCAAGTTCTGGCAAAAAGTACCAACCGGTGAATTAATATTAAATAAATAAACCGGCGGTATGTTCGAGGCTATAAGAATTCAATAATTAAAGTTGGTAGCCTCGAACAATGGGAAAATCCCATAGAGATATATTTGCGGTCGAATATAAAAAGTATTATCCACTGCCACCAGCCAAAACTCGATCCTGGGGGATGGAGACGTGCCCCCTCGAACAACAGACCCCGGGGCAATCGAATTGCCCCGACCAATACGTCCACAATATGATGGTTTGTACTGGTTTCTGTTCATAATTTGGGACTAGCAAAGCTAATGGTGACTTTACATGCCCTGGGAGACAGTAGTCAGTCCCAGGGTATGGAGTCTATTTTGGGGGGTCGCTACGACACCCCTGGGTTACGGCACGAAGGGTGCTGTGTAACCCACATCAAAAAAACACATGAGACCCTATGGAGTAAAAGACCCCATAGCCCATAAAACACATGGAAAGTTAAAGGAACACCTCAAATCATGTCTAAGAGTGGGAGCATAAGAATCTCACTCTTAGCAGGAGAGAAAAAAAATAAACCCCAAAGATCCAGCAAAGCTGCTGGGGGCCTCACTAGGTTTGGGAAATTAGCCTTACAGAGAATTCTCCCTAACAGGGTAGACGCACACACCGCTAGACCAACAGCTGAAAGGAAACCACAGAAAGGGTTATAAGCGGTACAGATAAGAATAACAATTGTAAGACAATCAACAATTCATGAATACCTGAATAACAAGTTGGTTGGAGTAGCAGAGTAGATACAGAGCCTAAAAGGACAATGCAAAGGACAATAAGGAACTAGCTTAACTGAGTTACGGACTCCCCTTGAACCCCTAGGGAATGCACAACTAACCTGGAAGGAGATGGTTGAGGAGCCAAAAGGGAAATCCGGTTGGAAAGGACACAACAATAGGAGAAAATAATAAACAGGGAAGTTAGAGAGGAAGGAAACACCCGAACGGCACGAGGGACGCACTAGGTATGGGTTGGTGCAGGTAACTGGAAAGCGTCCTGAACTGCACTTGTAAGATAAGAGTACAAATCCAGCACAATGTCCAAGGAAACAAGTAATTTTCTTCACAGCGAGAGTAGGCAGTGTTTATCCAAGAAGCAACAATCACAGGAATCAATGAAGACAACTTGAAATGAAGCCACACTTACTGAAAGCAATTAGTGTCAGGCGATGATTGTTCCGATACAGCCCTTGTGGAAGGAACCAAAGAGCTACAGAGCATAGGAAAATGACTTTTGACAGCCGTCAACAATCCAGGAAATGTTCCGAGTCGTAACAGCGTGTAGACCCAAAGTCAACAGGGCAATCCGTGAACAGTCCGAGTGGAAGGCAAAGTCGAAAACCAGGGAAACTAAATTGGAAGGTTTGAAGAAGGAATTTAGCTCGAAGGCTAAACACGTAAGAGTACTTGTAGACTACAATTAGCAGCACCGAGCCCCGAGAGGAACTGGATTAAGAAGGCAAGCGGCGGGGCATCAGTGTACGCGTTGTGCGTAATGCGCGTGTGAGCTGACATGGCCGATACTGATGCCGACGTCCATATAGTCTCCATGGAAACCGATAACGCTGCCACAGCAATGTCTTTCCCCGGACTGTGTGAGCCGGTGTAACTGCCGAGGGAGACTGGCGAGAGCAGCGCTGCCGGAGCGTAACATGCTCTCACCAGACAGATGGGAGAAAGGAGTAGTAATTTGTAGAGCCTGGATGGTCACTGGGCGTTACCAAGGCACCATTGACATAGTACAGAACGGATGCAAGCCATTGGGGCAAAAGCTTGAAAAACTGCTGACATGGGTCGATAACAGAGGAGGACCCTTGTAGATAGTGCCACTGGAAAGCACACAACTCTGCTTCAGGAATAATGGCACTAGAAAGATAGGAGAAAATCAGAACCGTGGACGTGTTTTTGATGCTCGAGGAATGGTGCATGGAACTGTAGTAATTATGGACCATTATTGGGCATGTGGATCCAAAGCATACATCAGACTGCCAAAAAACTGGGGAGGTATATGCACACTGGTGAATGTCCACGTTCCAGCGTTGGTGATCCCGAAGAGCGACCTGAACATTTCCCGAAAGCAGATGCTCACCTGAGGAAGAAGAGATCTGTGGAACTGCTGACTCGAATGAAGAGCGAGAATTACACTTCTGCCAAATCAGAAGAAGCTATTCATGCAAACCCATATGAACACAGGCTATTCAGCCTCACCTCATCAGCGTTCACGACAATCTTCATGCCAAGATTCCAAGTTGGAGCAAATAGCAATGGTTGCAGATAACCAGATGGGAGTTACTGCAGACCATCAACACAACCATAAAGGGATTCAACACAATCAAAAACGAGTTAAGGGCAATCCGACTGATCTCCAGAACAGATATGTACTTGACATGATCACAGCTATGGATGGAGGTGTTTGTGCGAAAATTGGAGAATCATGTTGCACATTTTTATACCATCTCACAATGAAGAAAATGGAACTCTAACAGAGGCCATAGGTATGCTGACAAAGCTACAGAATCAGATGATTGATGAAACTGACGAAAATGATGATGACAGCTGGTTTGGATAACTATTCTTATGGGTTCCACAATGGATGGCAGATGCATTCAAGTTCCTAGGAGCCCAGCTAGTGATGATATTGCTAAAATTCTGTGTTATCAAGATAATAATCTCTCAGTGCCAGAAAACTGCGAAAAAAGCCATAGGGATGAAGATCATGATTGATGTTGAGCCAGGATGGAAGCCCAAAGACCTGACTGACGAGGAAATAAGAGACTTTATGAAGACCAGCATTCAGGCACCAGAAGGAACAAAGTTTCTATATCCCAGGAAGCATTGAAATTATGTGGGAAGATGGGTTTACTGCTGCCCACATGGACAGTGTCAACTGATGACATGGAACAAGGACGAACACGTGAGAACAGCAGGAAGTTTAAAAGGAGTGATAAAGATTTGGACCCCAAAGAGACATTTCTTCAGACCATCATGTATAGACCCAGAAGATAAAGAAAGAATGGACCCAGGCGATGAAGTGAAGGTGAATACAGAGGAACCAAAGAAGATGGATCCAAAGAAAGAGGTGAAAGTGGTTTATGAATCGTCCAGAGGGGGGTGTAGAGGAGGTCCCAAGTACAGCCCGCACTCCAACCGTCCATTTTGAAGTACCAGGAACGTTCACGCCGAAATATGTGACATATGAGGAGCAAATAAACCAGCAGAGAGCCGCAGTGGGGCTCTGTCTAGTACCCATCAGAAGAACAATGCCTATTGAAGTACTGATACCAAGGAAACCATGGACAGTAAGGTACCCATTGAGAAAACCATATCAACAAATGAAACGAAATGAAGATCGTCTGAGTACAGTCCCTGAAGAAACCAAAAAGGTCTTAATGGAAGATGAATGGTGACATCACGAGAACCCAGATTGACTCACATACAGAAGAAATGACGACCAGAGAATGATGTTAAGAGATGAAAACTCCATGAATAAGGGGTATCGTGAACCTAAAGTGAAGGGACGATGTCAAACATAAGAAGCTTAAGCTGTAAGTATGACGAAGATATTTGACCAGTTTACGCATGTATATATGCTTGGAACCGCAAGAAAGCTAAGAAAATTGTGCGGCTTGCTATGCTTAGTAGAAAGATAGTGCGGCAAGCGCCATCTACACATATCTACCTCAAACGAAGCACGTTATATAAGTATACTTCCACTTTGCACAAGAAGCAGAATTAACCAAAGGTTAATAAAGACCACACAAGGAGAGCTTCATATTTAGCAAAATCGAGAATAAGCGGCAGAAACGAAACTCAGCAAAGGCAAATTGTGCCAAAAAAGACAAGGCCGTATCAGTAGAATAGACGAACAGTAGCTACAATTAATTTAAGCTAAGAACAGAATATCCTGCTTCAGAAAGGTCAAGATAAGAAACTGGAGGCAGGTGCTGGGTGAAACAAAAATCAAATACACAAATTACATGAAGAAGAGGCAAATTCACGGTGTCTGAATCACATGACCAGCCGAGCAAGAAGAAGCAAGACTTTCACACCTATGCATGGCAGCAGGCCAGGCGAAGATATCAGAACTTTTCCAGACAGGAGATGCAGCCTTGAGGCCAAACACAGTGAAATAATTGACACATGGCCACTAAAGTGATGATTGATTGTAACAATAATTGGAGGAAGGATGGGCGAGCTAAGGAGCACCCTACACCTGGCCGACCATTCTGCGTGCTGCTAAGCAAAGTGGAGAAGTATGAGTGGGGTTGGTGCCAACCCAATCACAGTGGACCAATTAATCTTGGGTCCTATAGTTAGTAGAACCAATAGGACGTTGTACTTTTAGTGATATCTACAGTAGCCATTTTGAAGGTTGGGCTTAGATGTCCCACTTGACAATGTTTATCCAATCCCCTTACTCCCTTACCATATACAGATATAGTACCTATATTAAAATTACCTTTCTAGAAACAATAGAATTGCATGCCAACTTTTAAACGTTAAACGTCAGTGATGACGAGTTTTTAGTATAAATTATGTGTTGTTCATGAAGTTCGTTGGAGTTGTGAAGCGAGAGAGAAGATCACCCATCCGCTGATATTTTTTGTACTTGTCATTAAGTGGATTCCTTTTGTCAAACCGTTGAGTTGTCATTATTGATTTGGTGTTGGAGAATTAATCTGCACCCCCATCTAGCTCACGGGTGCTGCTATCTTGTCTTAAAGTGCTTCTGGGCAAACCCCGACTCTATGGGCCGGTTGGGGGTCCCGGAGTACAGCCATTAGTAGAAAACAGCTGTGAGGATTCCAGAAATTGCCAGTACGGCGCACAAGCACCTTGTGAGGGGCCGCTACCGTAATAGTACACAAAATGGCAGCCGCACATGCACCGTACGGGTGACACGACTAGTGAGCGCTGGGAAAAAGGCTCCGGAATCGATCGCTCGATCCCGAAATTCCTTCCCTACCCTCGTCACCAGTGTTAAATGTCATAATGCCCCTGGGTGTCCTCCGTAGCTAGGCCCCCGCCCCATGTACCTTGTAAGAACACACGGAGACAGGTCTGCATGCCTCGTTGCGGCCCGTGCATGCGCACAATACTTCGTAACACTCCCCTGGACGATCACCCACTGGGAACACGGGCTGGCCACAGCCGCAAGAGGACCCAAATCTGTGACCCGCAATGTGTCCCACTTCAAACAAACACCATACATCTTGTGGGAAGAATCCCGAGAGAACTAAGACCTGACAGAGACCCGCTCCCCAGGAACCGCAGAGAAGCCACAAAGGAAAGAGCAGGAGGACAGACCGACTCCGGAACAACCAGAGACAGACAAGAGTGAGCAAAGTCAGCTTAGGCCCGTCACCCAACACCGGGAGCGAGGAGAACATTACTCCCTCAGGAGGTGACTAGTACCCTCCACTCAACTCCAGGGGTACATTCTGAACGGCATCTACAACCATGCATGAGGTCGGAAACACAAGGCAGATGAATGATAGACCACCAAGAGACACCCCTGCAACCGCAGAACAGTTCCCATGTTTTGTTCCGTTTGTTCATTTGTTTGTCTCAAGTTGGAGAGGGATGTGATGTCCACGTGGTACACCCCACGTGGACAATGAAATAAAGGAAGGCGAGAAAGCCCGGGAAGGGCAGTCCACGCTCTACCATGGGAGCCCTTGTGTCTGTGTCGTAATTGCACGCCTGACTGACTACGTGTCTTGCATTCCCCGATCACCCTGGGCTCTCGCCGCCCAGGCCGGGGGACACCCTTCACACACTACAGGTACTCTACCTATACAACACACTCCTTCAACACCTCAGTAGAATCCTCTCAGAGTCAGTAGTGAACCACGCGGTAGTTCACTTAAGATGGGTTCCCTTCTCCTTCCTTACCACTCTCACTGTCGTCCTTTCTTCAGATCTTTCTCCTTCTTTCTCTTAGTTTCTTCTCAATAGCAACATTACAATCCACTGTACCCTCCATTTTTGGTATGCCCTGAAGCGCACCCGCACGGATAAAGATTTTCTCAAATGCTTTTGTAACACATATTCCTTTTCTCTTTATTAAAGAATGTACTTATATTATCCTTTCAGACACCATGTAACAGAGTCTGTCACGGATCGATTAATTAACATCAAAAATGTCTTCTTCTGATCACTCCAAGCATTTTAATTGTATGTTGCAGCTCCTCCCTGCAAACTTGTAGCCTTGTCCCCTTACTTATGTTTTAATTATATGCTTCTTATCTTGTCATTAGTATTGTGACCTTCTGTTTCCCTCTGTAAGGGCTTTGGTGCTAGATTTGTAATGACTAATGTTAGCTCTGGTAAAAATTCAATAAAACTCTTTGAACTGAACTTTGCTGCTCAAGAAGTAGTTAAGAAAAAGCCTAATACGACGCTGCTTGATATGCAAATTGAAGAACTCAGCTATTTCTGCTACTCTACGTATGCAGCACATATACTGTACAGCGCGAACTGTCGAAAAGGTGCTGTTTTGATAAAAATGATAAAGCAGACCCTCCCCATTCAAAGATGGCAACCACGCACGGTTGAACACATTTGTCCTTTTTCTTTATCACTACGAGATTCTTATTGGAGGCGGTACTAGGTGACGCACAGCTCGATCTTTGGCTGTGTCGGCAGTAGGATGATAGCTGTCTAGTGCTGACTCTGAAGATTCAGTTTTTGGCGATGTCCGTCCGGGGAATGACCGGGCTAGAGGAACAGGGCACAGAGGATCATGTTCCGGCACTGTCCGGCAGGTTGTCACGGCTGCTTTCATCCTCCGGAGTGGACTCGCGCAGTCTTCCCTGGGACCGCTTCTCCGCCTGGCTGCACTGCCTCTGTGTTGTGGGCTTCGACCTGGAGCTGGGTCAGACAGTGGAGGTGAGGACGTTTTAAGTGGTAACTAAGTGGGCGTGGCACCGGTTTAGGATGAGCAACTATTGAGAACGCCTGACCTTTGTGCTCTATATAAACTTTAAATTCTCTCTACCTAAGCAGCGCATCCGAAACTCTGTCCTTACGTCTTCAACAGAGCTATGGTTTTGTAGATTTTCAATTGGTCGATCGTCATTTTTTGCCTTTGAATTCTGAAAGTAGTAGTTGTGCGAATATTTTGGGGGAAAGAAAGGTACACACAAGCACCAGGCTGTAATGACTAAAAACAGGAGAGGAAAAGGTTTCGTACAGAGACGTTCGAAAAAATGCTTGTGTACCAAAACTATTCCTTTCACAGCTCACTTCTTCATTCGCACAATGTAGCCTCTCCTAAACCTACTGTTTCATCTTTTCGCTCTTACCACAACCGAATACCACATTTTCAAATAAAAAACCGGGACAATCCATCAACATGGAAGTGGGACCACAACCTGACAGTGGATGCTAGGACCACACGTCAGTAGTGTGGGCTAAATAAAGTGGGGAGTGGTATTCCTGACAGTTCCCATAGATATTAAATCCGCACTTTGTTTTCCTGTGACACGTTGAGCACAAAAGGTTCTTCTGCTCGGCTTGCTATGCCAGGTCTGGCTATAGGAAAACCTTTCCAGAACAGTATCTGCCAGAATACAGATTTTCAACACATTAGTTATAGAAAGTCATGATTCTATTAAAGACTTGAGGCAAAAGATTATGCTCAGTTCTACTCTTTACTTCTCGAGCAGCTATCAAATAAAACATGAATGAACATGAAACTAACCATGAACTACATATCCCAATAAAGCATAAGTGAATTTGTAGTTTGCCCTTCATGTTTGTTTGTCCAAGTGATCCTTTCAGTCTAATCACGTTCCAAGGTCTCAAAAACACTCTCAACTTCCTTAATTCCTCCTCTTTCTGCAGCTGATCAACAACTGACAACCTGCCTCTGTCAAGACATATATAACATCAATGAAATGGATGGGTGGGTAATTGCATATAATAACGATTCGTGACATGTTCAGTATCATCACAATACATTGATAAACATTTTGTTATCATTCATACCATTTTCAAGCGATTGAATGGGTGGAATCATCTTTGGCCTCCGAGTCTTTAATAGAATCACGACGTTCTATAACGAATGTGTTGAAAATCTGTATTCTATGTCAAGACTCTGATTATGCTTCTTTAAAGCTTACTTACTACCAACAAAGCTATCTAATCTATGGTCTAAAGTCGTTTCATTTTACCAGTCTGCCTCCTTCAAAATATCCTCTAGGCATGCTCCTAGCTTGAAGGCCGTAGATGCCATGGCCCCACCAGTCGAATGAGCCCCGAACCGACCCACGTCCATGCCCGCTTGTCCCATGCACCATTTCACCCATCTTGCTAACGCGGGCGACGCCACCGCCTTAAATGGCTTCTTCACCGCTATTAGCAGTTGAGGCTCTCCTGCGTGCCTGACTTCTTCTGCCATGACCTCACAAGCCTTAAGGCACCTAACTGGGCACGCTTTGGGTCTTTCTGGGAAAACCACATACGCCACGGTTCTAATCCCTAATCCCGTCTTCGTTCTCTTTTCTATACAAAATATAACTCCTGTAGGAGAAAAGGACTTCCTGTCCACCTCTAAAGCTCTGACCTCTTACACTCTCTTGCAAGAGATTAAACACAATAAAAATAGTCTGTTTCGTCCCCAGTGTGCTTTCCTGGGTAGATTTTTGTTATCCGGTCATGACTGAAACATTCTCAACACCATGCTCGCATCCCACAGGCGTGAATATTTCGGAGTCGGTGGCCTCATGCATTTAACCCCTTTCAGCAATCTACAGATCAAGGGGTGTTCCCCCTCCGGTTTTCCTTATTTATTTATTAGATTTGTTACACGCCCAGACCCTGATGTATCACGGCGTAGTTACAGACGTCTTTATCATTAAACATGGGCATAGTTACATACATATTGGAAAACAAACATAATTAAGACTGATTATCGTGGCATAAATGTGATATACACAATATGACAAGAGAACAGCAGTTTGGGAATTATATTCAGTATCAGGTCAGTGTGCCACCAGAGGAAGGTAAGACCCTAGTGGGATTAACTGGTGCATAGGTGTTTAGTTTGGAAATGGCAAGAATTAGTTGAATAGCTAGGAAGTTTTAAGCATTTTTTTGAATCCTTGGAAGGATTCCTTCTTTTTGATGTTTATAGGGGGTGAGTTCCAGTGTTTGGGGGCAAGGACAAGAAAACTGCTACCTCCTGCTCCTAGAATATTTGTACCTCTGGACTTCAAGGAGGGCGTTGTTGTTTGATCTGAGGGTTCTGCTGGGAGTTCTTTTCTTAATGGTGTTGTTCATATAGATGGGGGGCTTTGTTGGCGAGGCATTTATGTGTGACACAAAGAATTTAAAAAATAATTCTCGCCTTGATGGGGAGCCAATGAGTCTCCCTTCTAATGTGAGATATGTGGTCAGATTTTATTTTATACCTAATGCTGCCCTTAATGCTTTGTTCTGCATTAATTGTAATTTGCTGAGGTTCGTGTTGGAAGTTCCTAATAGTAAAGCATTACAATAGTTTAATTTTGAGAGAATCAGAGCTCTGGCTAGGGTAATACAATTTATGGATGTGAGGAATTGGCAGCTTAATGAGATTAATTTGCATATATATGAGGTGGATGACGCTAGTGCCGATATACGTTTGGCCATAGTGAGGTTGGTGTCTAGATAGACTACTAGTGTTTTGACTTGATTGAGTACTGGAATCCCTGTATTGTCAATGTTAATTGTTTCATAGTCTGGGTGCAGGGTGCCTATTTTTGTATTGGGAGCCCACGATGAGGACCTCCTGTCTTCCCATCATTGAGACAGAGGCTGTTCAAAGCCATCCAATTTTGGATAATGGCATAGACTTTGTTGCTAGTTGATGTGTCTTGGTCGTAGTTCCCAGTGATGGGGATGAGGATCTGGTTGTCATCTGCAAAGTTCGTGTAGATGACGCCCATATCGTCTAGGGCTGAAAAGAGGTGTTTAGTGTAGGTATTATGCAATGTCTACATATTCGTGACCGGCAGATATCGCTGATCTGTAAGTATTGTTCTATATGCCTTGGCTTGTGCTGCTTGAGCTGCTTGAGCTGCAGAGAAATTCACCACGTGAATCACATCTGTTTGTACAGGAGGCACTTCGCTCTCCAATTATTCCATTTGAGCTATGCCACTCTGTAAGCCTTCCTGGTCCCTGGGGCCCATGATTCTTGGATGAATTCTTGAGTTTTTCCCAACAAGACCTGGCTTGGCCCAGGATCTCATGAAATCGTCCATGCTATCAGGTTCGGGTTCCCCGCTTGAACCAGTGGGTGATTTTCTCCAGCCGGTCCCAGCACGATGGCCTGTCTGTGTGGCAGCAGAATTGGAAAGACTGGTTGCCGCACCTGGCACCCCAGCGGCTGGCGTCTGATTCTATTACCAGGTCCGGGGATGAGCGAAATATCACTCTGACATTCCATGCTTCCATGTGGTGGTACCACCATGCTAGCTCCGTTCTTGCTTCAAGATGAATGGGTACCCTCTGCTCATAGGATAAACCCTTCCTGAGATGTTCTGTCGTCAACCATTGCAAAGCTCTGTAATGCAGAGTACCTGGAAAAATGTCCTGAATCAAAGATGAGTCGGTTTACCAGCCTGACTATCTCTCTCGGGGAAATCGTCTCCTTTGCCATCATATTCTTTATTTCTCTTTGATCGAGTTGACCTTCTCGAGGGGTAAGCTGAGGGTGCCCTGCACTTTCTCCAGAATAAACCCCAAGAATTCCATTGATTGGTCTGGATCTAATTCCGATTTCTACCAGTTGAGAAATCCTAGTTGCTGCAATAAATCTATCGTTATCCTGGTGTGTTTTATTAACATTATTTTCTCCTGGCACATTATGCATATATCATCCAGGTATATAATCGGTCTGATTCCCTGTTCTCTAAGGTGTCCTATTTCCGGTTTCATCAGTTTGGTGAAGCCCCAACGAGCTCAAGGTAGACCGAATGGTAAGCTTGTAAATTCCCATTCTTCTCCCTTTCAGAGCAACTGTAATATCCTCTGACTCTGATGGATCGGTATCGTCAGGTAAATGTCCCTGAGATCTATCCTTACTAGCCAATCTCCTTTCTGTAGAATATCCATCAGTAGATGAATTCTTTCCATCTTGAAGTGTCTGGATATCGGGAATGAATTCAGTGATCGAATTCAGTGCTCTGAGGTTTATCACTGGCCTGTCTTTATGTTTGCCTTTTACTAGAAACAAGTTGCTTACAAATCCTTTCTGTTCATCTCTGGCCAGGCTGATCAGCTTTTTTATTCTTAGCTAGTCTACTTTTCTGTCTAGCAGTGCTTTGTCTTCCCTACTGAACCTTATCTGTTTGGGTGGGAAGTCTTGTATTGGTTATTTGCCAGAATTCTAAACTAAAACCCTGAACCGTGCTGATCCCATGTATCTGAGGATATTTCTACCCAGCTTTGGGTGTGCAGCGCTACTCTCCCTCCCACTGGAGGTATTCCTGTTTCTAACTCTTGCAAGTGCACTTTCTTTTCTCACCTGTGGCATTTTATTGTTGCTGTCTGCCGCTGCCTCTCTAGCCTCTGGTTTGCCCTTTGGTTTTCTCTCTCCAGTGTGGTCTATAACCAGAGGGCCTGTGATTCGGGTACCGGCTGGACGAGCGGCCCTTGCCTCTGCCAGCCTTATCTAAAAATGTCCTTCCGAAAACCTTCTTGAGCGATGCCCGTGCCTTGTCCATAGATGCATAAGTGTTCGCAAACTTCGCCAATGCTTTTATGAAAGACTCTCAGAATAATTTGCCCTTAGCTGCTGCCGCCGATTCTGATGGGGCCAGCTCTCCCAGCTTCGAGTCCATCTTCATTAAGATAGACCTCCTTCTCTCTGTGGCTATCGCGCTATTCCCATTACTCAGAAGACATATCGTCCTCTGGGCCCAGCTGGAAATGATCTCTGGGTCGATAGCTTCCTCCTTTTGCTTGGCTTCCTCTGCTAGCTACATATCCTTGTGATCGGTCTGACCATATCCAGCAATTTCTCTTGGCAGGATCTCCAAGAATGGTCTATGCCCTTCTTGACATCTCTGCCATATCTTCCCAGGAATGGTAACATCCGTTCATCAATTTCGAGTGTCTCTGCCACTCTGTCTGGCTCCCCGGGTCTGGGGCATTCCGACCTCATTTGGTTTCTGGCCTGTTTACTCAGTGGAGCTCTGAGTCTCATTTTTAGGTATTCTGCAATATTCTCTGGGGGGCCCCATTCTGATGCCCTTGGATGTACCAGGGCATCTGGGATTAATTAATTGTCTGAGTTTCTTCATTCTCTGGTCTGCCTCTCTTGTCCCTGGGCTCTCGCCCTTTACTCGAGGAGGATATTTGTGATTCTGACGAGCTGTCTTCGCCCGACTATTCAGCTGTTCATGCAGTCGACGTCAGATGTGTCGTCTAAACTATATTCATATCTGGCTCTTGACCTCGCCTTTTTTTTGCCCCTTTTATTCTTCTGTGTGGAACCCAGAGGAGCAGGGGGCTCTCGGTGCTACGATCTTCCCCCCTTTATCCCTGCGTGTTTTCCTCAGTTCCTCCATACCCGAGACAAAGTCACCAGGTCTTCCATCATGCCCCTTTCCTCTCTCCCAGGGGCCCTGCCTGCACTCATTGCGCCTTGAAACACTTGTGTATAGGCGCGTTATAAATGCCATATCATATCATATCATTACTCTTTGTATCGCCTGACTCCTCCTCGTGCCACTTACATGGGGCCCTTCTGAGTCTTCCTCTGAGTATCCACTCATAATAGATGTTGTGCATTGTCTCTGTGCAGTTGTCTTGGAATGCCCCCTTCAATTTCACTTTTTTTGTTGTAGCTAGGCAGGTCTACTCGCAACCTTATCAGTATTACTTGGGACTGGGCCTGTCAAAAAAAATATATATAATAATATATCTCCTCACCTCCTCAGTGTGGCAATTATTGGATCTTGAATTACAGTTTTTTCATGGGACATTGCACATCTATTCCCCCATGCACCTGTTGCAGTTGATACTGCAGTGCTGTCTTGTGGCCACTAGATGGTAAGCCGACCAATTTGTTCCTCCGAGCTCTGTGGTACGTGTGCTATACACAACATGTAGCAGATGGTGGAGTCTTCCTCATAACTCTGTGCCCACGGAAGTTCGCAATGACGCCAGAACCTCTGCGGTCCCTGTGACGTCCCAGTTTATGGTAGCGCGCATGCGCGGGCCTCGTTGTGGACCCGCGCATGCGCAGTAGGAATAAACTGCGTCCGTGCGGCAGTTGCCGCCGGGACGCGTAGCAAGCAACATCGCGTCCCGTGTCCTCCTTACATGAGTGCGTGTGCGTATGCATGTGAGGGCCGCGGGGCCATATGTAACAACTGGCGACGAGGCGGGATTGCCGCCACAGCGTTCGCCCAACGTACGTGGGCGCACAATCAGCATCATTACGCGAGGACACGACGCGGACCGAGCGTGAATGTCCTTTTGCTCCTCAGAGCAGTAGCGGCCTGAAAAGGTGCTCGTGCGCTGCTACCCAGAGAAGAGAGGGTGAATTTTTGGAACATTTGACTGTCCCCAACAACCTGGGGACAATCCAGAAAAAAAAAAAAAGCCAGACACAAGGGGGAAAAGGCGACAGACAACAGCAGGAGGTACGTTGAGCCTTACACCAGCCAGGTTTGCGGCCTCTAACACACCCAGAGGTGCCTGTGCGACCTGTGAAGATGGCCAGTAGCGACGAAGATACAGAAGTTGCGACAAGAGTGGTGAGGACACAACAGGGGTCGCTGTTGCCAATGCAGGAGTTTGACACGTCAGGGCCCCCGTCCAAACTAGGACCCAGGTGGCTACTATGGGTTAAGAAGCTCGAGATGTACTTTACAGCGACCGGAACCACCAACAATGATGCAAAAAGGGCGACCCTTCTGTATTCGGCCGGACTGGACATAATGCGCATCTACGAATCACTCACCCTGCCAGTAGTTACTTACAACACTGTCAAGACTGCGCTAGAAAACCACTTCATTCCACAGTCGAATGTCGACTATGAAAGATTTTTGTTCTGCAGAGAGAAGCATGGGAGGAAGAATCTCTCGATCAATTCTGCGCCAGACTGAGAGTGATGGCCAGCACATGTCGCTGGGACGACGACGACGAGTTGATGATAAGAAACCAGGTCCTCCAGGGCTGCAGCTCAGGTAAATTGCGGCGACAAGTGCTGAGAGAGCAGGGCTGGGCACTACAGCAGATACTAGATAGTGGCCAGACGTACGAGCTGGCAGAATCCAGAGGAGCGAGCATGGACGCAGCGGTTAGGCCAAGCACGGGGGAAGAAGCTTTTGCCATAAACAAAAGGACAAAGCTGAAGGATAAGTGGGTCCCGAAGACAACGGAGGACAGATATCCTACAGCACCCGGATCACTCTGCCAAGACTGCGGATATGACCTGCCACATGTAGAGGAGTGTCCTGCTAAAACAAGATCCTGTGGATGGTGCAATGGACCGGGGCACTATGCCCGCATGTGCCGCGCCCCAGCGCCTACACAGAGAGGCCCCGCGAGAGCAAGGGGCAGCGGTTTCAGAAGGCAGCACAGCATCGCAGCTCTCGAACAGGAGGTACGGAGGTTGCAACTTGCAGAGGAAGAGGAGAAGGAGGACGAAGAAGTGTTTTTCATTTCAAACATTGCCTCAGAAAGCAAACGGAAGAGACAACCCAGGTGTGTGGTGAACATACTGGGCGTGCCGACGCAGATCCTCATCGACACAGGAGCATCCGTATGCTTGCTGGCGGAGGAACATTATCTAAGACTCCCATGCCCGCCGGCACTGGACAAGTCCATGGCGAAGTTATTCACTTTTGGAGGAGACACCCCGTTGCCACTCAAGGGTGTGTTCGTGTCACCGGTATTGAGAGGGGAAAACACCATCAAGGCAAAATTCTTTGTCACAAACGTTAGCCCTCACTCGCTACTCAGCTGCGCTGCATCGGAGGCCCTCAATTTGGTTCACTTTGCATATGGAGTATACCAGATTGATATCGAAACGCTGCTGGACAAGTTCTCGGGCATCTTCGAGGGAATAGGGAAGCTGAAAGCACCCCCAGTACGCCTACATATCGATGAGTCCATCAGACCGACAGCCCTCAAGCACCGTAGGATTCCGTTCCACCTAAGGGAGAAGGTGGAGGAGGAACTCCGATCACTCGTGAATATGGACATTATTGAGAGAGTGGAGGGGCCGACACCCCGGGTGTCACCGATTGTGGTGGCTCCCAAGCCGAAACAGCCCGGGGCGGTGAGAATTTGCGTGGACATGCGCCTCCCAAACGCCGCAATCAAGAGGGAGAGGCACATTACTCCAACTCTAGATGACATTATCGGAGAGCTTCAGGGGATAAGAGTATTTTCAAAGCTGGACCTACGAGCGGGCTACCATCAGCTTGAACTGCACCCGGACTCCAGATTCATAACAACCTTCACGACGCATGACGGCCTATACCAATTTAAACGCCTGAGCTTCGGTGTTTCGTCAGCTGCCGAAGTATTTCAGAACACCATCAGGGGGGCGTTGGCTGGCCTTAAAGGTGTATTGAACATGAGCGACGACATCTTAGTTTTCGCGGACTCGGAAAGGGAGCACATGAAGAGGCTGGAGAACACGCTCCAGAGACTGAAGAACTTAGGGCTCACCCTACAACGACAAAAGTGCAAGTTCTTCAAGGACCGCATTGGTTTCTTCGGATTCATCTTCCATGCGGCCGGTGTATCACCTGACCCGGCCAAAGTCAAGGACATTAGGGAAGCCGCCCCCTCACAGTCCCCCACGGAAGTAAGGAGCATCCTGGGGATGGTAACTTACTGCAGGCGTTTCATCAAAGGGTTGGCGTCGCTGGCAGAACCGCTCGTGCTAACAAGGAACAACGCCGCGTAGAAATGGGGTGCCAGTGAACAAGAGGCATTCCAGACCCTGAAAACGCCCTATGCGATGGGGACACCATGGCATACTTCAACCCCAAGGTGGAATCGGAGGTGGTGATCGATGCAAGTCCAGTGGGAGTAGGGGCTGTGCTGCTGCAACCCGATGAACGCGGGGACATGCGTTCCATCGCCTATGCAAGTAAGGCCTTTTCAAACACGGAAATGAGATACTCGCAGATCGAACGGGAGGCGTTGGCCATCCTGTGGGGCTGTCGCCATTTCCGTTTATACATCCTGGGCAAACCTGTCGTGGTGGTGACTGACCACAAGCCGCTACTGCCCATACTGGCAGGCGTGTCATCCAAGCCGCCCCCCAGGATCGAAAGGTGGATGCTGGCCCTGATGGAGTATGGGGTGAAACTAATTTATCGACCAGGAACGAACAACCCGGCCGACTACCTGTCGCGCCACCCCAGCAAGGAAAACTCCGTCACCGACATTGGGGCGAACGAATGCCACGGGCTGCTGTGTCAGGTGGTGGAAGGGTCCCTTCCAATGGCACTCAATTGCAATAGCGACGGAATGCTCCAATGACGAGGTCTTTAGCATCATCAAAACCGCCGTGAGGAGCGGTGATTGGAGGGAGGTGCTGCGCAACAACTTCCGCCGACAAGTAGAGGCCCAGAGAGACCTCCAAGCACTCTGGAAAGTGATAGATGAACTCTCCGTCTCAGACGATGGGCTAATACTTCGAGGGAGACAAATCGTCATCCCATGGGCACTGAGGACAAGGGTGCTCGAACTGGCCCACATTGGTCATCAGGGGGTTGTCAAAACGAAGGCTCGGCTGAGAACCAAAGTATGGTTCCCGGACTTGGAGGGGAGAGTGGAGAGCTTCGTGAGGAGATGTGTGGCATGCCAGGCGGCGGCCCCAGGAGACAGAGCCCCGCCGATAAGGTCGATGGAGCGCAGTAGCAAACCATGGGGGACTGTCCACGTGGACTTCGGTTCGACTGGTCGTGGCATGTACTTTCTGGTAGCAGTTGACCAATGGTCCAGGTACCCCGAGGTGGAAGTGGTAGAGTCGACGGCGACGGAGTTCGCGACGAAGGCGTTGGACAAAATGTTCGCCACACATGGATTCCCGGACCTACTGTGCTCAGACAACGGGCCGCCGTTCAGGGGCAGCCAGTTCGCAACTTACCTCCGGGAAAGGGGGATCCGGCATCGCAGAGTGTCCCCACTCTGGCCGCGAGCCAATGGGGAGGCCGAGAGAATGATGCAGACTCTTAACAAGGTCCTAAGAATTTCCGCCAGTGGCGGTGAAGACCTGGAGAGAAAACTAGTGGAATTTCTAAGAGAATATCGCACGACGCCCCACCAGTCCACGAGAGTGGCTCCCGACGAAGCACTGTTTGGACGATGCCCGAGGGGAATGCTACCGGAAGAGGAGGGCCGTCTGCCAGGGATAATCAACAATGAGGGAGTCCAGGAAGAACGGGCCAGGCGTAACGACAAAGAAAGTGAACGGAGGGGTCTGCAGGAAAAGGAGGTGCGAGTAGGGGACACAGTGCTGGTCAGAAACCGGCACCCCGAAGGGAAGCTGTCCCTGCCATTTTTGAGCCGCGCCTGTGGAAGGTAACGCATGTGAAAGGCACGATGGTGACGGCAGCCTGCGACCGAGGAACAGTCACGCTCAACCGATCGTTCTTCAAAAGACTCGAAATGCCCGCTGAGAACGGGGCTCCGGAGGAGCCACCGGGAGATCAGGAGGGTGAGCAGAACAGGGACTCCACTGGCTCTGAACTGGAGTGTGCCACTCCGCCCACCACCTCGCCAAGGTACCCGGTCCGCCGGGAGCAGAGGCTACCGGGGCATCTCCAGGACTACGTCCTGGACTCGGGTGACTGAACTGAGAAAGTGAGGTGAGACTTCAAGTTGTTAATGCGACCGCCCACATGGTCACCAGTTGTGCAGGGGTGTGCACACCCCGAAGGTTTACACTGTTTTGGTTAAAGTTGAAAAGGGATGTGACGTCCCAGTTTATGGTAGCGCGCATGCGCGGGCCTCGTTGTGGACCCGCGCATGCGCAGTAGGAATAAACTGCGTCCGTGCGGCAGTTGCCGCCGGGACGCGTAGCAAGCAACATCGCGTCCCGTGTCCTCCTTGCATGAGTGCGTGTGCGTATGCATGTGAGGGCCGCGGGGCCATATGTAACAGTCCCGTCGCTGGGCAGTGCCTCCTAGCGAGGCTTATAACGCCAGAGCTTTTCCCCTCGTTGCTGTCCTACTGCGGATATGCTCCGCCAATTATGATGAAGCGCGTGGCGCATGCCCTACGTCGCACTTTCTAATACTTCAAATCCCCATTCGCTTAATCACACAGCATGCACAAATGTCACTTTGCTCAGCTGCTCGAGCACCAAAGAAAGAGGAGGAATTAAGAGAGTTGAGTGTTCGTGAGAGACTGTGGAGCGTGATTGGATTGAAAGGATTACGTGAACAAACCTATGAGACACACATCCCATTATTAATGATCTTAGAACAGTGGCAGCAGTGAAAACAAAGCAAAACTGGTGTTACTCTTTCTGCACCATAGTGACCTATTGACTTCTAATCTTATTGTTTCATTGGGGCTTGGTTAAACAATGGTTGGAATAATCAAACGTGGCACTAGATTCATTACATGTGGTCAGTGCTCCAGATATTTTGGGAGTATTTTACTTCCTATTTTTTAAAGTTGCGAGTAAAATGATTACAAATGGATGTCCAATTCCACATGGGAGTATTTTATATGGGGGCACACAAGGTTTTAACTGGAAAACAGAAATGGTTTTGTAATATTTGTTTGAACATTGCTATTAATGCACATTAAAAGATACACGTTTACTTCTTCCGATCTGACAACAATAGTAGATTATTCCTATGGTAATATGCAAACAACTGGTCCAAACATATTCATGGAGCTGTGTGGATAAAAGCAGGGGCACAAGGCTCTACGTTGCTATTATCTATTTTTTGTTGCAAGTATTTTTACTAGCATTTGTCTATTTTTAGGGAGTAAAAGTGGCCGATACATCTGTTGGGCTGTTTGTTACCCCATGTGTGTCATCCGCCAGGGTTGATCTAGGAGTTTGATGTTTTATCTAATGATTCTAGAATGTGTCTAGTAATTTTTGTGTCTATTTTGTAAGGGTTTTGAATGCATCCTTTTGAGTGCACTTCTACTGCAATGCAGCTTTGTATACATTATTTTTCTACAGTATCTGTAACTGTTTGTTACACGTCTTTTAAAATGTTAAATATAGGAAGTAGTCTAAGGGCCTAACTGTTAGTTTTGCTTAGGTACACTGTCTGGCCCTTGGCCTGAACTAATCTTGGCGGTTTTCCCTTCATTTCTTTTTTTTGTTGCTAGTACTAGATTTATCACTGACAGAAGTAGTCAAATAATATATAAAATGTTTGTAGCAAAAATGTATGCAAATTAAAGAATACCATTTGGTGTGTGCA
This sequence comes from Ambystoma mexicanum, assembly GCF_040938575.1. Lineage (NCBI taxonomy): Eukaryota > Metazoa > Chordata > Amphibia > Caudata > Ambystomatidae > Ambystoma > Ambystoma mexicanum. Next base: position 348,282,883 of record NC_090923.1, on the reverse strand, counting down.
TTTATTAGCATAATCTTTGAGTCATTTACATTGAACCCCCAATTACAAACAGCTTAAACATATTATTGTGATTGACATTAAATGTCTCTCAGGCTATCGGGTCTCATTGAACATTGCACTGATGAAGCTTTGGTTTGATAATGAAGAAAGACTCAGCAAGGTTGAGATGCACACCTCAACTTGGGCGTCAAGTCCTATTGCTCTAACTAGCATCGGTCGATTTATGCATCGTGCTATTTTTAATCAATCGTAATTTATCAGTTGTATGCTGATATTTGCTTTGATGTTGCCTTAGCTTCGTATTCAGATTTTTATGTTATTTATTGAATTTGATTACCTGCCCAAACCTGGGGGTATCACGGCAACGTTTTACAAGAATACCTATAGTCTTAATGATTACAGGATGTACAATAATACTTGCGATCTTAATGGTTACATGATGGAGCAGACTTAGAATGAGGCTTAGTTACATGGGTAGCAGTGTCAAAAGGATAAACGGACATACTTGCAGACTTAGCGGTTACAAGGTAAGAATCAACAAACAGAGAGATTACAAATCTGAGTAGTTGCATGGTGGTACTACTAAAGCTGAATACATGGCTGAGTGTACAGAATCCGAGTATGCCCGGAAGCCATAGTGGTGGCAGGGGTGTACTAGGCTATTGGCAACAAAAGCAGGGTTTATCAGCTGGGGCCAGGAGGATCTAAACTAAGTCCTGACAATGCGTCTGGCGTGGAATCAGATTATATTGAATAGCCAAGTTTTTAGAAGTTTCTTGAATTTGGTGTGAGAGGATTGGTTGCATATGTGCTCTGGGAGTGAGTTCCAGGTTCCCGGGTCTGCTACCGGGAATCTAGAGTTGCCTGTTCTCGCTTTCTTAAAGCGGGGTATGAGAAGGTGTGTATTGGCGTTGGATCTAAGTCTTCTTGTTGTGATTTTGCGTGAAAGGCTTAGATTGAGATAGAAAGGTGCATTACCAATGACACATTTGTGTGTGTGTTTTGTGAAGTATTCTGGCTTGTATGGGTAGCCAGTGTGCCTCTCTCCTATGTTGTGATGTGTTCTCGTTTTTTTGTACCCAGTGGTGGTCTCGGGGCCTTGTTCTGTAAGAGTTGCTTAATTTGTATTTAGGTCCCTTGCAGGAGTATGTTGCAGTAGTCAGTTTTGGCTAGGATGACGGCTCTAGCTAGGGTAATAGTTTTGGGGTGTGAGGAAGGGTCGGCTCCGTGCAATGAGTTTGGATGTGTATGCTGTGGATGAGGCAAGAGCGCACTCATGTGTTTGCACATGGTGAGGCTGGAATCAAGATAAACACCTAGGGTTTTACCTTGGTTCGAGATGGTTATTGGGGTGCCATTTATGAATGTACCATTGGTATGGTCTGAAGGCGCTGGTAGGTTGAACGCCCTTGGGAACTGAAGTTCAAGTCAGTAACGAGAGTAGAGAGAGTCAAAGGCGCGTGTGAGCACTGGATATGTGTGCAGCTGGTGCGGCTTTGTGAAATAGCTGCTTCTTAGCGGTAGGTGTGGTGTTTGGGAGGTCAATAGTAGGTGTTCGTTCTAGCAGAATTTATCCAGACCGATTGTGGCTGCGTTGGAACAGCTATACCGAATGGTGTCATAGTATCGCTGTGTTCTGTTTGAGTGGTGATGTATAGAAGCGAGTGAGCGTGGGGATGTGAAAATGGTGGTTTACTGTAGGTGCTTGAAATCGCGCCCACTCCAATTTTTCCATGAACTTCATCCGTTCCTTGTACTCCGACTGTTTTGTGCATTATGGCCGTTTCAAGCACTCAGACCGTTCCTTTCAAAGCTCTTTTAGATGTTCCATGTCTCCAAACCATTCTATGAATGTTAAGCTATTCTGTGCAGTCCAACCCATTCTACGCACTCCAATCCGTTCTACGCGTTCCAATCCGTTCTACGCACTCCAATCCGTTCTACGCTCTCCAATTTGTTCCATGCATTTGAATCCTTTTCATGCATTCGAATATGTTCTATAATCTAAGTTGTTTTATGCACTTCGTCCACATATTTCACCCGTATCATCTTCATACTTCATCCGTTTCAACCACATATGTCATAAGTTCCTTCCACATACGTCGCCCATTTTGATCCACATACGTCGCCCGTTCCCTCCACATACGTCACCGGTTTCATCCGCACTCGCCCGATCTCTGCACTTGCCCGCTCTCTGCACTTGCCCGCTCTCTGCACTTGCCCGATCTCTGCACTTGCCCGATCTCTGCACTTGCCCGATCTCTGCACTTGCCCGCTCTCTGCACTTGCCCGCTCTCTGCACTTGCCCGCTCTCTGCACTCGCCTGCTCTCCGCACTCCTCCTTTCTTATGCACTCATTCGCTCATATGAACTCGTCTGCTCTATACACTCGTCGGCTCTACCCACTAATCTGTTCTACGCAATCATCCATTGTACACACTCCTCCATTCTTACACACTCTGCGCGCTCTTCCGCTCTACTCATCCTTCACGGTCTGCTCACCCAACCGCTTTGCTCACACATCCGCTCGATGCCTCATACGGTCCACGCACTCATCCACTCTATGTACTCGTTCTTTCAACGCATTCATCTGCTCTATGCACTCATCCGCGCGATACTTATCCGCTCTATACACTCATCTGCTCTATACACTCATCCAGTCTGCATATTCATCTGCTCCAGCTTTTTCTACATACTCTTCCACACTTCCGCACGCATCGGCTCGGCGCACGCATCGGCTCTGCGCACGCCTCCGCTCTATGCACTAGACGTTCTACACACTTCTCTGTACTTACGCACTCATCCGCTTTATACATTTGTCCGGTCTACATCCTCAACTGCTCTACATACTCATCCGCTCGGCGCATTCATCCGTTGCACACGCTTCATCCATTCTAGCGATTTCATTCATCCCATTCACTTCGTTCATTCATCATGCATTACATCCATTTCAATAATTTAAATCTCGTTACTGTTTTCTTACGATTTATTCTTATTATCCACATCATTTCTTTGATCTACTTGACTTGTCCTATTCTGTTTGTCATTTTAGTTTATATTAGCGGTTATTAGATGTCGATTTGCATATAATAGTTTGTTGGATTGGTGTCATTGAGATGGAGTTATTCTGTTTGGGTTAGTTTGCGTACGGGTCGGTTTTAGGGGAAGAGCCAGGTTTTCAGTAGTTTGCGGAAAGACATTAGATCCTCAGGCGGATGTGGGGTGGGAGTGCGCTCCACAGCGTGGGGGCCAAGGCTGAGAATGATGATCCGCCTATGGAGGTGTACTGAGGATGGAGCTTCCTTAGGAGGGTGGGGGCACCTACTATGAGGATCCCAGTTATTTTCTCCATTAAGACAGGGTATTTGTCACCATCCAGCTCTGGATAAGTGAGTGTATTTTATATAGAAAGATGGTATCCTGTTCAAGGTTACCTATGATGGGAATAAGTATTTGCGTATCATCCGCAAAGTTGGTGTATATTACTCCCATTGCATCTAATGCCGCAAAGAGGAGTTTAGTGTATGCGTGGGGGAGAGGCAAGATCCTTGATCCTTGTGGGATTCCCAGTGGGACTGTTATAGGATCTGCTGCTACATCTCCGATGGCTACTCTAGAGGTGTGGTCTGAGAGAAATGATTTGACCCAGGTGGTTGCTTCCTTTGAGAATTTTAAGTTATTTGCTAAAGTTTGGGATAATTTGTTATGGTCTACTAAGTCAAATGCTGCCGCTAGGTCAAGTAGAAGTGGGATGCATACATTTCCTGAATCTCTGATGGCATCCATCTGTTTTTTTTAGATCCAGTAGAGCCGTCTCTGTGCTATGCCTAGTGTGGAATCCTGATAGTCTGTCCCCTAGTAGCTGGTTGTTCTCAAGGTGGGATTGACCTTGGATATAAGCAATCTTGTCTATGATTTTGAGGAGAAAGGGAACTGTGGTGATTGGTCTGTAGATGGTGGGGATAGTGGGGTCTATGGTGGGTTTTTTAAGAAGTGGTGTGACCAGGCTTCTTTTATATTAGCTGGAATGGTGTTGGAGCTGAACGAGGCATTCATGAAATTGGTGAGGATGGGTGCTAGAGTCAGGGCACAGTCCTTTACTGATTTGGCGGGAAAGCTGTTTTCTTTGCAATTAGAGGGTTTAAGAGATGCTATGGCTTTAAGAACCACGGTAGTGGTCACTGAGGTAAAGTGAAATTCAGGTGGGTTCTCTGTGGTGTCTGATGATGATGGGAGGGAGGGCTCTGACGTGGGTACTAGGAGCTTTCTTTGCAAAGCAATTTTGTTTTGAAGAGTGATTACTTTGGAGGCTAACGCATCCTGGATGGTAGTGCACCAATCTTTACTCACATTGGCTAGGCTGGGTGGTGGGAAGGGTGTTTCTAGTTCTCTGATAATGGAGAGCAGCTCTTTGATGTTAGAGGTTGCATTGGCGATAGTAGGTTAAGGGAGTTAGCTTCATGAGTAATTACTTACAGTTTGTAGGTTTTGGAAATTATCTGGAGTTCTTTTTTGAGTTCACTGGTGGGTTTTTTTCTGTTAAGGTGTTCTAACGCTCAATTTTTAATTCTGAGTTCCATGAGTGTCGTTGAACCAGGGGTTGCTGCATTTGAGTTTTGGGAGTTTAGATCTGATAGGGGCAACTTCCTTGATGGCTGTTTTCAGACAGTTGTGGTAGTGCAGTGATCTATTGTCAGGATTGTCGTCAACTGCTGGATGTGTATTGATTAATTTATTCAGAATGGGGGTCCGATTTTCTGGGGTGAGTTTTCGTGCGTTTTTCAGCAGGATGGGTGAGGGAATGGAGGTGGCTGAACTAGGATCGTTATGTTGAACCTAATTAGTAGGTAGTTAGTCCAAGATACCTGTATCTTCTAGTGTGACTATAGTTTTCAATGTTACTATCCAATCTGGGATTCTACCTTTTGAATGGGTTGGGGCGTTGACAATTTGTGTAAATTGCATTTCTAGGAATGCCTTATGGAATGCTGTTGCTTTATGGTCTGATATGTCATCGTAGCCCAAGTTAATGTCGCCCAGGAGGATGAATTTAGTTTTAAGGAGAGGGGTGATGAGTAGAGGTAGGTCAATACCAGGGTTGTTGGTTGAGCTGGGCGCTTTGTACACTATTGAGAGATTGATGGGTGGTTTTGTGGCAGTTTTAGGGATAGTAGTTTGTATCCTGTTAAGGATTCCGTCTTGCATTCTCTGAATTGAAGGGTGGTTTTGGCGATGATGGCAACACCTCCGCCAGTGGCTTTGTGACGGTCGGCTCTGAGTATGGTGTATTCGGGTGGGACGGCTAGTGTAAGCAGTGGACCTGAGGCTGGGTGGAGCCATGTATCTGTCATTACGAAGAAATCTAACTTTAATTCTAGAATGAGGTCATGCACATCAATGGCGTGAGTGCCTAAGGATCTTACGTTGAGTAAGGCACCTTTTAAAGGACACCTTTATTTGGATAGAAAGGGGTGTTTGAGTTAGTGGCGCTTGTGGGCGGGGTAAGATGTCTCCCTGTGTTTTTATTTTATTATTATTTTTTTTAGTTGTATTCCTACGATTATGATGTGGAGGAGTGGAGAAGCCGGAAGGCTTGTGGGTACTGAGCGGTTGGTGCCAATCTAGGTTGCTGGTTAGTGGCGGTATGGTGTGAGTCTTGGTGCTTGCTGGACAGTAGTGTGTGCGGGAGCAGAGTCTTGCTTTCCTTGTAGCTCCTAACATGGATTTTTATAGTGTGAGGGTGTTCTGAATTCTTGATGATAGACGCAAGTAACGTAATGCGCCTAATAGAGGGACATGGGGTGGTGTTTAACAGTGTTTTGTGGTGTAGTTATGAAGGATGGTGTGTTAGGCAGGAAGGGTGTAGGCCATGGTAATGGGTGGTGTCTACGGCAGAAGATGCGGGCTAGACCATAGCCTAGGTCAATGAATGCACCCTTAGAGCATGGTGTGACGTTTACAGTGCTGCTCTTAGTGGTTTGGTATTTCTGCAATGCATTTGCCTCGGGCTGCACGCAAATTTGGCTTTGATGTGAGGTGATGGTGGAAGTGGGTCTTGGGGTGGGGAGGGGGTGTTAAGTGGCTGGCAAGGGGATCCGTGTTGGTGCTTAGGCGATTCAATCGTGGTACAAATAATCAAAATATCACTGAAGCTGCGTGGCTAAAGGAAGCGTTTAGGTGGCATAGGCAATACTAACGAGCAATACTAGCAAGAATATAAATAGTCCCTATAATGTCGATGCGGCTAGAGGATGTGTTTTGGTAACATGGGCAGTGCTAATGAAGATATAATAGCTAGTGGAACATAGATGCTTGCGTGGATAAGGGATCGTTTTGGTAGCATGGGCTGAGCTAATGTCACAGTCAGTGTAACACAGATGCTTATGTGGCTGACGGTGACGTTTTGGTGGCATAAACAATACTAACAAGATACAATAATCGGGAGATTAGGGGACAGGCGTTGCTAACCGTATGCAAGAGTCATGCAATCTGGGTCAGATACGGGGCTGTTATTTGTATAGTGGGGCATGCTGTGCCTACGTTCTAATGAATTTATTGGCAATTTAAGCAATATGGCAATCTAGGCATTCCATTCAAAGAATCAGGGCAGTGTTAAAAGCTAGCCGTGCTATGGGTAGTAATATTGCTGAATGACCAGACTCGGAGCGATGCGGATGCATCAGATGCGGTTTTATAACTTTGGGTATGACTGGGGCTTGCCGTCGGTCCCCGAGCGCTATTCAGGCTACTGGGTGCAATGCATGATCTAAAATGCAGACGATCACAGAGTAGAGAGTAGTAATTCGTATAGAGGGGTAGGTAAAGTCAAGGTGAGGCGGGTCTTAACGCAACAGAAGGTAGTTCGCCGTGATTCAATCTTTTGGCTTTGCGAACTGGCTAAGAGATGGAGCGTGGGCTTGGGAGACAACGCTGGTGGTAGTGAGGGAGGGGGCGAATTGGACAGGGTTCCTGGCGCTGGTGGCTGGACGTCACTGGATAGGTGCAGGACAGGTGCCTTATTTAGGTGCCTTTGTTGGGGGCCGGCTATCTCCTGCCGGTGCCCCAGGATTGGATTAAAGGCGGATGGAATACCAATAACAAAGCACGATAGTTTACAACTCTGACGCCGCTTTCCACACGGCGGCGGCCATCTTGGTGTGCGTCAACTTCGCGGTTTGTTGGCGCAGTATGCAAGACGAAATGCATGTATCGAATCCTGGCGTACACGATATTCGGAAATATTCTTAAGGCAGCCGACTGGTGCAATATCAGCGATCTTAGATGGTCGAGCGTGGCTGGTGGCAATTTTACTGCGCATGCACTCTAATAAGCTTGGGGGGCTTACCTTTCGAAGATAAAGCAGGGTGGGCTGGATGAGCTACTCCTGCAGCACTCTGGGGAAGAGGACCTCCTGCTCCTTCCTCGAAAATCGTAGAATGTTATAGAATTAGTATGAATTGTTATGTTTTTACTAATGTTGTAAAGTTTAATTTTTAAACATTTTACACTTGGTCTAGTGGAACAAAAAGTTTGTGGATTGATTACTTCTTTGTCTCTTCGCCCTTGCTATCTTGTTGTGAAGCCCTAAGGAGGGGCACACCCGCAGGTAGCGACCACCTTCCCCTGCGTCTTAAGTTGCGTTTAGGCCTTGAGCTCGCCCCGATTGAGTTAGCTACAGCTTTCATCTTGCCCGCCAGGGCAGGCCTGACGGTAAGATTGAATGCTGTAAATTGCGAGAACCTTTTTGAATATTGTCAGCTCTTATGATAAAGCTGGGGCTTGGGGGGGGGGGGGGGGGTGGGTGCTTGACTGAAAGTTTCTTGGTGGACTCTTTCATTCTGACACTGTACATGATGGTAACATTTCCCCGGCCAAAAAACTAAAAAGGAGGGACTTGAGATCCTTATGGTTTGCCTCCCTCTTGCCATCAATCTGTGGCAGCTAAAACAAAACTCAAGTCTGCTATAATATGGTGGTTGGTTGACCAATGTAGGCGAGAAGCCCACATTGCAGCTTATCGGGCGATACTTCAATCATTGGCAGGGAATAACCACGCCAACTGCTGGTCTATGGTGAAGCAAACCACAAATGGCTCCACTGTCAAGAAGAGATGTGACCTACGGACCAGGAGGATGTACGGTGGGCTATAGGGGGGGCTAAGGCACCTGCAACTCCTAGTACTGATGGCATTCCGCCAATGCTCTTCAAGCAGGATCTGGAGGCATGGGTGGGGCTTTTGTTGACCCATTACAAGAGCATATACCTTGTGGGCAGCATCCCTAATACTTGGAAACAATCGGTTGTAATACCCATTTGAAAACAGGGTGACCTGTCTGATCCCAAGAACTTTAGACCAATTGCCCTCCTGGACACCTTCAGTAAAATTTTCGCCTCCCTATTGGTTGGAGAACTCTCCCAAAAAGGATCTGAACCTTCCAAAATACCAAGTGGGGTTCTGACCTGGTATGGGGACCTCCCTTAACGGCACCATAACTTCACACCTATCTGCAGCTGCAAAAAATGGGGTGGTGGGCCCTGTTTACATGGCCTCCATAGATATGTCAAATGCCTTTGACGTAGACAGTCGGGAAACCCTGTGGAGAAAAATCATACAGTGGTATGTGCAGCTGAAAATCGTTCAGATCCTGGTGCTGCTGTGCAGTGACTCGTCTTTAAGGGTTAGGTTGTCGAGGGAGGGGGGCTACCTCAGCACCTGTCCTCACTTTCGTTTGGCTCAGACAGGGTTGCGTGGTGGCTCCCACCCTCTCCAATCTTTACATTTCGGACATTGCTGACCTCAGGGTCGGGAACTCCAAATCCAGTAAAAATGTGACAGCCATTCTAAACTGGCTCGCTTTCCATCTGATCTTCTCCTTTTTGATAAGACTCTGATTCGTCTCCATAGACAATTTACCCTATTCCATCACTATGCTGTCCACAACAACTTAAAAATAAATGCCCAAAATCCAAGGTTGTCATTTTTTCCACTAAAAACTGCCAGAAGCCTTCATGTGTAAGGTGGGTGACCATCCTATGGAAAGGGTGTCATCCATGAGATACTTAGGTTTCAATCTTTCAAACAATCAGTCTAGGGGGGTGCCTGGAAGGCTCAATTCAAAGGCGGATTCTGAAGTTGACTAACTAAAATAAAGCAAATATATTCAAAGCTATGTCGCTACTCCTTGGTACCCCTGATTAGATTCTATCTCCAGTACGTGGAACCTATAGTCCTCTATGGTCTTGGTATTGTCTCCTTTGATATGGGGACATCTCTTAACACACATCAGGGGTTGCTTTGGAAAACTTGGCCTGAATCATTCTGTGCCCAATGCAATTGTCAGACATGAGCTAGGACTTACTTCTTTGGCTGCAAGAGCCTTATGGAGAAAGTTGGCAGAACACGCCAAATTCCTAAACCCTCCGAACTATTCCCTATATCGATACCTGGGCGAGCTGTCTTCCCTTCAATCGGCCTCTACTCTGAGTCAGTACATGTCCACTGTGTGCAACATCTTGCGCCTGATAGTGTCCTCACCAGAGGAGCTGAAGGCAGATCCTCTGGTGGCAAAGCAAAAATTGTTGCAGCGGACTGGGCAGAAACTTTGCACTTACTTGGAAATGTGTCCCTTTACAGGGAATATGTAACATTCAGAAGGAAGCGTTCTGATCTGTATGTGTCCTTGTTTCCTTGCCCAAAATGTGGGGTTTATATCTGCGCTTTGGTCTGAAACGATTTTCTACTTTGGAACAGAGGCTTAAGTGGGACAAGTCCGTAACCAATACTGACTGTAGGTTCTGCATGACCAAATCGATGGAAATCCTCAAACACATTGTTTTGCTTTTGCAGAGCCGAGGTTACGTTATTTGTGTTCAGTGTTACTGTGCAAGATGTTTTGGGTTAAGCTGATGTGGGGAAACGTGGTGACATTAATTTTGCTGTTATATATTCTTTGTGTATTTTTTTTAGGGAAACTAGCTGAATTTTTAACTACTTGGTTGCATTGCATGAAATGTTATTAACCGATCTAAAATGTAAAACCGTAAGATGAAATATTACCAATAGCGAGTGTTTCGTCCTTCTTTTACTTTGTATTGTAAGTCTTATTGATGTTCTTTTTCTCATTGTTTCGTGAAAAGCTTATTTTTGTAGGCTAAAACCCAAACGATATTATCACACTTCTAATACAAAACTATTGACATTAAATTAGAACTTCTTAGGTCTCTAAACAGTTAGACTAGGCAACTGTGCAATCTTTGTACATGCATAACACAGGAAGTGAATCCAGCTATCACATGTGGCACATTATATAATCTTTTTCTCTTCACAAAGAAATGTATTGATAAATCGGAGTGATTGAGCTTAGAGTTCACTTGCAAAATTCTGTTACTGACTTAAACTGGCTTGAAAGTGGACAGATTTGCTAGATAACTGAAGATGTTTGGTGTCAGTCAGTTGGCTATGTCCCATCAATGCCAATTGCCTACAAATCTACGCAAGAAAGTTGCTGCTGATAACTAAAGTCATGTTTGAGAACTCATTGTGAGGTTGTGAAGGTGCTGGCTGCACAGCCCCACGGACAGACAATCGTTGTACACTTCATTGTCTTATCGGTGTTGATGCTAAATTTGGTTTGGAAACGGAGAATGAAAATGCATCCCAGTTGCTTCTTAGGAGCCTTTTAAACTAAAGGGATGCACTAAAACAATCCATTTACCCTGTGCTTCTCTTTGTCTACTTTAAATACTTTAAGAATTCAACTTAATACATTGGGAGCTTTGAAGCAGGTCCATCTTATTGATTGGGATTCACTGCTTTTGAACTCGCAAATGTCTCTTTTGGACCCCAAGGTAAATGAGGATTTCGGTAATTGCACAATTGGAAAACGTGTAAGAATAGAGAGAGGATAGCTCCCCCTGGACTTGCTTTAAATGCATGTACATCTGGAAAAGAGGTAGGTATTAGTAGATCCGATCTCGCCAGCTGTTTGTGCTCTGTTTGGCGAGATGGCCGCTATTTATGTTGGTGGTGGCTGATGTCATCGCGCACATGTGCGTGTGACGTCACTCGCGGTCCATGTCGTTTATAAGAAATACAAGAAGGTAATCTTATATGGGTACCAAAATCGATGGGTATCTATGTGGATGCTGGTGATTATTAAAAGGTCCTAGAGAAGGACTGTAAAAAATAAAGATAGGTTGCTAGTGATGTCATGCGCACGTGCCGTCACTCAAGATATGTGATGTTGGAGGAGATAATATATCTGCATCCCTATTGGGGGGAATGTAAGTAGATGTTGAATATTAGAAAATCGATGGTCCAAGTGAAAACAAGATCATAAGCAATGGACAGTAACAAGTTGCCAGTGATGTCACACACGCATGCGCGTTGACGTCACTGAGAAACTGATTTTAAAGGAAATCTGAGATGTGCCACAACAGTATAAATATCTCAGATAATGTTGGAAGTTATAAGGGAACTGTGGCTTATCCGAGATATTTATGCTAAATACTTACTTGCCTTTAGACTAATCCTGAACAATCCTAGAGGATCCTCTACTCCTTACGTACTAGGTTCAAACTGACTGCACCAATCCTTCTACCATGTTCTTCCACATAACCATTTAAGATTTCCCTTCACGGTAAGATAATATTGAACTTTTCAATATGAAGAGATGGATAGCCATTATCTTAGACTAAATGCACATTTGTATTCCTTAGAAAATCTTCAACACAGGATAGAAGGACCTAATCTAAGGGCAACTTAAAGGTTAGCATCAATCTTCTTAAATGATTCTCTATTGTGACCACAACTACCTAAAGTATCACAGAAGTAAAATATTAAATTATACACAAGGTTAAATCAGCCACTATTGATAAGTATACAGTTGTACTCCTCAATAGGGACATTTCTTAACGTCCATCTGTGTTTTCTATTGCTTGTTCCAAGAAGTCAGTAATTAACAGCTTACATTACACAAATGGATAATCCTCCTAACCTATATGTGGATCCCGAATAGAAAGGGACTTCACACCTAAGAAGAACTAGTCGTAAAAGAACAGGTTTTCAACCAATTCACATTTAGTAAACAAATGAGTCTCCTTACCTGTTTGTGAACTCTGAACCAAAGGAATTGTTTTGTACATAGTATGGATATGTTGTCATCACAAGGAATTTTTTTTAATTATAAATGTACTCCTCATATTTTCAAATTTTGTATATAAACAGGACTTGTTCATTTTTTTGACTTCCTTTGAAAACACTTGCCCCTGATGAAGAGTTACGCTCCAAACACGTTGGGCTTTCTGCACAATAAATATCTGTATAAAGTGAATTATTGAATGGTCATTTGTATTATTACAGTTGAAATTACTATTTGTTTAACAGCACTAAAGTGTCTGGAATCTGCATTTAAATAATAATGTGCCAAGTGGTTGCCCTGGTCACAGGTTAGCATATTGGTACATTGAGTATCTAAAGAATTTGGCTATTACCCTTAGGCAATAGACATAGGACTAGTATGCAGGGGACCTAGGTTCCCTACTAGGGAACGTTAGTCTTGTATTCATCGTTTCACAACCTAGATGCCAAGGTTGTTGGTTTTCACCACCGCAACTTGAATCTTTTAGATCTTACAACTTGACTATTTCCATAACTACAAAAAACCATCGAATTAGGTGTGCTTGGTGTTTTTTGTCTCTTCAATACTTCCTGCTCTCCATGAACCAGGCCATGATATAAAAGAGCAGCTTTCCTTTCTAGGGAATAATTTGGACTATAGACGGCGAGAACAAACTTAAAGTACTCCTTTAATTCTTTCCATCAAATAGCTGGCTTCCCAGCACTTGGGGGTAAAAACAGTACTGGGCCAGGTATGTTAGCCATTTATTGTACTTCCAATTTGACTCTGCATTTGTCTTCCTGCATTCAAACTTAATGCATGCTAGTGTGCCTTAAAGTATTCTTGGTTGTCTTTTTTTTTTTTTTTTTTTTTTTCCAACATTGTTTTTTTTGTTTTAGGCACAACAAGCTTTGCAAATATTCAAGTGTTACATGCTTTTAAGATTTGCAATGGCACTCGAGAAAAGAAAACTGCAATTAGTACAACTGAATCATAACAAATCATAGACTTTCGCCGAGAACAGAACAAATAATAATTAGAGGGTGGGGGGAAGGAGGCAATGTTCAGGATAGGAATGGGAAGACTGCTTCATTCGCAGTTGGCGTGTTGTGAAACTATCGGTATGTCTCGGTGTTTGGGCTTAGGATGGGTTCCTTGGTGGAAGTCTCTGTGGATTTGTGCCTCTGGTCTACACCGTCTTTAGCGACTCGGTTGTAAACAGGAGTCTTTCCACGCACCAGCTATTTGTTATGCCCCTTTCCTTTCAGTCCTGGGTTTCCATCCAACGCAGCGCCGGGGGCCGTCTTGCCATGCCAGGGAATTGCTGTACATAGTCCAGGAAGGGGGCCCAGATACGCTCAAATTTAGATCTGTTGCCGAGTCTGATGGCCGTGACTTTTTTGGCTGCTACGATTTCCCAACATTTGGACCACCACATTTGCGTAGATGGACCTTCTGGTTTTTTCCATAGTCTGGTGATGGAGATTTTGGCGGCTGTTAAGAGGTGAGAGCAGAGGTCCGCCATGCAGCCTGTTAAGGGGAATTGACCATCTCCCGTCGCCCCAAGCAACACGATTCCCGGGTCCCACGGGATAGTAAGCCCAGTAATTGCTTTGATCTGTTCAAGGGTGTTCCTCCAGAATTGGGTGGCTTTCGGGCAAGTCCAAAAGAGGTGGAACAGGGTTCCTCGGTCTGGGCAGCCCCTCCAGCACTGAGCGGGTATATCTGGGTTGCACTTGTTTAGGATCTCAGGGGTGCGGTACCACCTATAGCAAACTTTGAACGCCCCTTCTTTGTTTGTCACACTTTTTGAGCTTTTTTGCACTCGGGTCCAGATAAGATTCCATTCCTCCAGTTCGATCGTTCTTCCAATGTCGTCTTCCCATTTTAGCATGTATGGCTCTTTTTGGTGGGGTCTGTTCTGTCCAGTATTTTGTACAGCATGGAGATTTTCCCCCCTCAGAGGGTTGGCAGTGAGACTGTGTTCTAGTGCTGTCAGTTCTCTGCTGCCCTGCTTCTTGACTTGTTCATTCGAGAGTCAGTGCCTCAGTTGCGTGTAGCGGAACCTTTCAGTTTCCGGGATCTTAAATTTGGCTTTGCACTCCTCGAAGTTTAGTGGGCGTCCATTCTCAAAGAAGTTTGCCATGGTCTCTAAGCCCCCATCTCTCCATTTCGCTAAATGATTTGGCGCGATTCCTGGAGAAAAGTCTGGTTTGTCCCAGATTGGTGTGAGGGGTCCCATTGTACTTCTGCACTTCCATAGGTGGGCTTCCTTTTCCAGCTAGCGTCTGTATTTCTTGTTGAGGGAAGAGGGCCCGGGTCTTGGGTCCCGTTGGATTCTTTGCCTCAATCGGGGTCTTGCTCCAATCTTCTTCCATTTGTAGCCACCGGGGGCGGTTAGCGAGAAATTTCCAAGCGAAGGCTGGGTCTAGCTGAGCTGCAAGGCAGTACCTGGCCACATCCGGGACCCCTAGGCCGCCCGTCGCGCCACTCCAGAGCATGATGCATTTCGGGATGCGTGGCTTCTTTACTTCCCAGACAGGGTTCAGTATGTCCCCTTGCAGCTTTTGTAGGGCTTTTTTCCAGATTGCCACTGGAAGGGCATGTGCGAAGTATAGCAACCGTGGGATTAAATTCATTTTTATCGCTGTGATCCGACCAAACAATGAGATTTCTTGTTTTCTCCCGCGTCCAATGTCGTTTTTTTAACTCTTTGAAGAGAGCCAGAAAGCTTGACTTGTACAGCTTCTCCGTTTTGCTGGGTAACTGGACTCCTAGGTAGCTGATACTCCCCTTTACCCATGGGATCCGGTACTCAGCTTCCAGGGCCGTCTTGAGCTTTTTTGGGACGTTGATGCCCATCACCACAGATTTGGAGATGTTTATTGTGAACCCCGAGGCTGTTCGGAATTCCTCAAGGGTTTTCCATAGGGCTCCTATAGATTCTTTAGTTTGGGGTGAGTGTTAGCAGCACATCGTCCGCATATAGGGCTACTTTGTAGGATTCCCTCTTGATTGTGAGACTTTGTATCAATGGGTTAAGGTGGACTCTGTCCGCAAATGGCTCCATAGGCAAGGCGAAAATGAGTGGGGAAAGGGGACATCCCTGTCTTGCACCTCTGGTTATGTTGGATTTGGCCCCATTTAAGCGTAGTCTCGTGGAGGGGCTTTGGTAATTGGCTAGGACCCATTTTACAAAGTTCGGACCAAAACCAAAATGCAGTAGGGTTTACTTTATGTATCCCCAGTCGAGCGTATAAAATGCCTTATGCCCATCTAGGGAGAGGAGTGTGAGCTTCGAGCCCATCCTATTTGCCGAGTCTATTATGTTCATGGTTCTGCGGATGTTGTACTGAGTACCCCGCCCCGGAATGAAGCCTGCTTGATCCGGATGGATGATCTCGGGAGGAGCGGGGCCAGCCTGTTTGCCAATATTTTACTGAATATTTTAGCATCGTTGTAGAGTTATTGGCCTATATTATGCGCATTGCGTCCGGTCTTTCCCGGGTTTTGGGATCCGCACCGTTAGAGATTCGTTCATGGCCGCCGTAGTGGAGCCGGTAGAGAGAAATGAGTTGCATAGATTTGCCAGATGGGGTGCCAGCAGGTGAGCAAACCTCTTGTAGAATTTTGAGGTCAGCCTGTCTGGTCCGGGAGTGGTGTTTTTCAGGAGGCGGATCGTCTCGCTTACTTCATCCACTCAGATTGGGCGCTCCAGGTCGGGCATTAGGGGATGTGGTTGCTTCTTTGGGATCGGGGCCAGAAATTGTGCGGTGGCCGGGCCCGGTGTCGGGGGGGCCCTGCCATGATTTCTTTGTTATGCGGAACCATTGTCTTGAGCTTTTCTGGTTCTATGTGGTGTGCAGTGCTGTTTTTGTCAACCAGGCATTGGATTTCGTTCCTGGTTTGGAGTTTTTTCAACTTATGCGCAAGGAGACAATTAGCTTTGTTGCTGATGAGGTAGTAGAATTGCTTGGTGTAGGTTAATGTTCTGGCGGCCCGATCTGCTAGGTGTATTTCCAGCTCCCTTTTTTACTCTTTTTAGGTCTCGTTTGTTGTTTTCGTGTGGCGCTTTTTGAGCTTCCAGTTCTACAACCCTTTGCTTCAGCAGATTTTGTCGTCTGAGTCTAGCTGTTGTGTCCATTGCCACCCCTCGAATCACAGGTTTCATGGCGTCCCACACAGTTGCCATTGGGGAGTCTGGGGTTGTATTTTCTGTGAAAAAATTCTGAAGCGCCTCAGCGAGTTCAGAGCTGTCGGCTGCGTCAGACAAGATATGATCCTGCATTTACCATTGCCGTTGGGCAGGTTCTGGAACTCCATGCAGAAGCAGATTCAGCGTGACCCGCGCGTGATCTGAGATTGCTATGTGCCCAATTTGGATTTCCTCCACATAGGGGGGCCATCGTGTTTGCGACGAGCAAGAGGTCGATCCGCGAGTACCCTCTGTGGATATGGGAGAAAAAAGTGTAGTCCCTTTCTCCCTGGTTGCGCAGTCTCCATATGTCAATCGTCTCAGTTTCCTGTAGGAATTCGGCCATGGTCAGGGCTTTGCTAAAGTCTTCCCTTGAAGGTGGTAGGGTCTTGTCGAAGCTCGGGTCTGGGGGAAGATTAAAGTCTCCTCCGATTAGTAAGTGGCTGGCAGAGAAAGCAGGGATGGTTGGGAGGAGGTTGCGAAGAAACTGGTCTTGCTCTTTGTTTGGACTATAGATCGCCACTAGGGTAATTGGGAGTTCAACCTGTAAGCCTTTTAGGAGCAGGAATCTCCCCTCCGGGTCTCTTTTTGGTAGTGATCTGAGTTAATGGCAGATTTTGACTCAGCAGTATTGCAACTCCTTTTTTTTCTGTGCGGCGGAGGCGAAGTAGCATTTGGGGTAACGTCGGAAGCGTATCCGTTTATCGTCCTCTGCTATCAGGTGAGTTTCCTGGAGGTAGACTATGTCGGCTGCTAATTGGTCTAGTCGATGTTCCACCGATTTCTGCTTTCTTGGGGCGTTGAGACCCTGTACATTCCACGTCGTGATGGAGTGTGTTTTGTTTAACAAACTCGTCCTTTAAGCCCATGATAGTTCAGTTCGTAGTCTTCCCTGGAGGTTACTTGTTCCCAACCTTTCGGCTCCTTTTTCCGTCATTCCACTTCCCCTTCCCCTATGACCCCATGCCCTCCCCCAAAATAACAGGTTTTCCTGACCAGCCTTCACCCAACGGGGCAACTGGCCAGACCGGTGTACTAACGCTGTTGTGCCTCTTCTGCTACACAGTAAAGTTTGAGAATGTTCGGCTTTCTGATCTTAGGCGGGACTGGTACCAGTTTTCTGACGGTATTCAGGCCTTCCTCCTCGGGCTAAGCAAACTTTTGGATTGCTTGGGCATCTTGGCCTGAAGGTCCCAGAAGATAGTCCATGGTTTGGGGCAAGCAGCAGCTGTCTTGGACTCACTCCCAGCCCGGTAGGTACTCGGAGGCCTAGAGGGGGACCCTCTAACTCCCCCAGCTTGAAGTTGTAGTTGGAGGGGTATCTTTCTTAGAGGTTGTTGTTCCTCTTATTTTTGGTCGGGGGGGCCCCGGAGTCTGCGGCACCCCTCTACCTTAGTCGAGGGCCTGGAGGAGTCCCTTTGGGGTCTTTCAGTGTCTTCTGCGGGCCCCTTATGATCCCCCGCCTTGTTGTCTGGGTTCATGAAGCGCTCGGCTTCTCTGGGGGAGGGGATTAGTCGTGGCTTGCCATCCCGTGTGAAAATAGAGCAGTGGGGAACCCCCATCGATAGGTCGTCTTCCTCTCACGCAACCATTCAGTCAGTGGTTTAAGCGCTTTTCTTTTTGCGAGTGTAGCCGCTGCTAAGTCTTGGTAGAGGGATATTGAGACGTCTCTGAAGCCAATTCGGGCTGAACTTCTGGCTTCGCTCATGATTTCTTCCTTCTCTATAGAAGTGGACTCTCGCTAGGACATCTGGTGGGGAGGTTGCATTCTGTTTGACTCTAACCCTGTGGACTCTGTCAAGTTCTAGGGGGGCTTCATCTGGGAGCGTTAGAATGAAGCGTAATAAGTCGTTGACTTAAGTGTTTAGTTCTTCCTCGGGGACAGAACTCGGGATTCCTCTCAGCCAGATGTTGTTGCGCCTAGACCTGTTTTCTGCTTCTTCCTACCTGTTTTCGAGGGCCTCACATCTAGCCTCCAGCGCAGTGAGCCTGTCGAGCTCCCCCCCTCCCCCCCAATCTCGAAGTTTTGCTCATAGAGAGTTGTTTCGATTTCTTCTGGTTTCGATTTCGCCCACTCTCTTGTCTAGGGACGGGATTTTGCTTTTTAGTTCTTCTGTGCCTTTTTGGTATTACCTGGTTGGGGCTGAGAGCAGAGGAGCTCTTGGAGGTCTGCTTTTGTAACTGCTTGGGTCGGCAAATCGGAATTGGATTCAGGGGGTGCATTGTCATTGCATTCCCTTTTCTTAGACTTCTCCCACATGGTGGTAGACAGCAGGATAGATATATCAGTCTGTTTAGGTTTAGGGTTCCTGGACATTGTTCTTTGTTATTGTAGCGAAGAACTGGTTCAGCCCTTCATGCCTAATGGGCAGCTTTGGATAACCGGAGACGCTCTTTTAGCTCACTCCATTCACGCCCTGGAGGTTTCCCGGGGTTGTTGTGTGCTGTTTGGCGACATTGCCGTGGGGGTGCTGTAGCAGGCCGTCCTCAGTGCTCTACTAATGTGCTGGTGCTCCGGGGGAGGGGAGGGGGGGAAAATCCTTTGCTGGAGAGGAAGACCTCCGGCCCCCACCCGGGGAGTGAAAGGGCCGCAATTGGCGCCCAGCTGTGCCCTCTCCTGCAGGAAGCTGGATGGGGTCGTTGGGGGGGAGATGCACTGGGATCCCTGGGACCGCAGCCAGTAGGCCAGGATTGACTTTTGTCCCCCCTGGATGGAACTGAGAGGGAGAGACGCGATTGCCTTTCCTGGGTCCGGGTGGGCAATTGATACATTTCAGACTGCAGTCCTGAGGTGATCCGGGGCGGGCCGGACCCTCCTCTCTTTCCCCAGAGAGCTGGGGGCCGTGGGGCCGGCAAGTGGGGCTACGAGATGTCCCACGTGGTGCGGAATGTGCCCCCCTACCTTCATCCGGGAGCGGATGCCGTAATCTGGATGCTGGGCCATTGGAAGGCTGCCGCCTCCTCCCACATCAGACGCTTGCTGGAGACGAGCCGCAGCAGCGAGACGTGCTGAGTCCCCGGAGCTGATCGGGTCGCCGATTGCACTGAGCTGTCGGCAGAAGCCGGCAGGGAGCTGCCAGCTCGGAGAACTAGGCGGTGGAAGGCTGGTTAGTTGGAGGGATCGACAGGAGCCTTTGCTGCGTACTTTTGCGATGGGGCCCCTCTCGCTGCAATTGGCCGCCTTCGATCTTGATTGCCTGGCGTTATATTAGCTAGAGCGGCTTGGTCCGCTGGGTCTTGGCGAGAATCGGGTCGTGCTACGTCTGCGCCCAATCACGCCGGCTGCTGCCCATGGGTGAGCGCACCCCCCGGAGGTTGCTCATAGATTTGTCCTGTGTCAAGTCGGGGAATTTACCGCCGCCGGCCTCCGGGTTAATTCCTGTCCCCCCTGACAGGGCTTATCGGGAAGAGGGGGTCGGATTAGGCACCGCTGCTGTCCGCCATCTTGAGACCCTTCCAATGTGCCAAGCCACCTCGTTAGGAAGCCCCACCAGAACTCCGTCTCCCCTGGGCTAGGAGCATCGAGATTGTAGCATGCGCTGCCACAGCCTTCCAGCTCTTCGGGGCGCCGAACTTTCACGCAGGAGATTTGGCTTTACTGGGGCATTTTGGATAGACACACGGTCTCGGCCGGGAGCTCTTACCGGGCCAAACTGTCCGCCATGGCACCAAGCCACGCCGCCCGCAATTCTCATACTTTAAAATAACTTGTCACTGGGACTAAGAATACTGAACGGTGATAATAATTCCAAGTTTTAGCCTTCCCTTGGGCCTGGTTACCCTGGAAACCCAACCAAAACAATATGGGCGGCACTCATTAGGACGCAAGAGGGTTCTTTCCTTTTAGATTGCAACTGTGATAAGGTCCGTTACGGCGTCTTTAGCGTTCACTTAACCGAATGCTTGTGCTGGTGATCTCAAGCCAATGTGTGCAACGCCTGTTCTCTAAAATCCTTTGTGTCCCTTAAGGGGAGATCCCCAGTGCAATACATGGTCCCTTATGCAAGTGCAGGCCTAGTGCTACTCCTGAGACTGTATTGTGTTCCGTGGAGACCCCCAGCACGAACACAGATGCAGCGCAGATTTAACATAGTCATAGTGGGGCTTTGCCTATGCCACTTATGTTCAGTTCAGTGTGCCGACACATCACACTTCGACGCCACCTCTTCAGGTCTGGTAATCTATCAGATGTCGTATAGCCTGTAGCACAACCAAGCTGGGAAGTCTCTGGACCATGGGCCATTAACCTCACTCCGTGCATCCTCACTTCTACCTCACTGCAGCTCCAGGTAGCAGCTTGCTCCTCGCCGATATAATGAAGTCATTGCAAGCTTCATGCGAGTAAAAGCCTTTATTTGGTTAAGAGACTCAAGGGCTGCAGTCTTCCCCCATCCTTTGCCAGCCTATCTCTAACTGCCCCTAGGTCATATCCTAACATTCCATGATCTCACAGGCTGCTGGCAGGGTTCCATCCATAGGGCTATACGAAACTATTTACATGATATATAACCGTTTATCGGGGACCTAGAAAGCATTGTAGATTCATACATTCTACCTCCAGATCCTGCCTTGGCAGTAGATTTCCCCACCGCAGTAGAAGCATTTATTCTAGCCACACATACTGAAGTGCTTGCAACTTCACACTCTTTAGCCGATTGGCTTCAGGATGTTCCAAAAACAATTATTGGCCACTTCTTGTGAACCAGTAGTGCTACCTTTTTAAAAAGAGAATGTCATCTTCCCTAAAGTGAAACAATACCCCCTTGAACCTCAGGCAATTCAGGGGGTTGAACCTATTATCCACGACCTACTGACACAAGGTGTACTTGTTTATACTGTATCTCCCTTGCAATACCCTAATTTTCCCAGTACGGAAGGGCGGAGCTACTACGTTGGTAAGATGGAGGGCAATTAATGAGATTATAGCCCCAGTGATGCACAACCCACACACAGTTCTCTCAGCAATTCCATAAAGCTCCACTGTTTACAGTGTAGTTGACTTATGTTCAGCTTGTTTCTCAGTGCCTGTTGCTTCCTGGGAGACTTCACTCTCATTTAGTATGTTGATGAGCTATCACTTTGCTCGCTTAATGAGGCAGCAGCTCAAAAGGATATTCATTATTTGTTGACTAATTTGACCAACTCAGACCATAAACTGGCTCCATCCAATATGCAGTTGTCATTGGGCCTTTTATCCATCGAAGTAAAAGTTAAAATGACTAGGCCTCCACCTCACTCAAAAGCTGAATTTAGATAATTTAGGTGTAGCAGGGTATTGTTGTGCTTGGATAATGGATTACGCAGTTCTGGCACAGATATTTCAAAGTACATGGAAGATGGACGCCCCCAAGAAGATTATCTGGACACCAGTGTTTAAAGAGATGTTCAAATGTTAAGCTGCATACTGAGCTTCCCCCAGCGTTGGGTTTACCATCATATGACAGGAATTTTGTTGTTTGTCATGAGCACTCAGGAGTAGCACCCGGATGTTTGTACAAGATTCTGGGGCAGGCCACGCCGCATAGCTTATTTTCTATATGTCTTGATACAGTGGCTCAAGATTTTGCAGCTTGTTTGAGAGCAATCTATGGAAAGTGGCTATAGGGTTCTGTCTACCTATCTGGGTCCCACACGCTGTGCATTCCTTGTTGCAAAACACCAAACACAACAGTGTTTGCTGTTCTATGAGTTAAAACTCTTTAATTAGGACTATTCCGTCACATTCAAGCGTGTGGGCCCTGTTAACATTGCCTCATTGTTACCAGTGCCTGCAATGCCTGAAAAAGATTTGCATGATTGTGTTACTGTAGTTTCTCAATGTACTACCATGGGGCCCGATATTTTTGGGGATGGATCCTCGCTGCACCTTCCCTCCACCGGTGCACCCTCGCCTGCATATGCTGCTATTGAATGATGACTTTGTTGTTGTAATGGCTCAAACGACACATGTCCCTACTTCAGCCCAAGTTGCTAAGCTTATTGCATTAATGGAAAAGGTTTCTCAGGTATTTTATTGGCCCAATTGATAGGGCATATATCGATACAAACTTTTTTTCCCAATGCATCTTGCTGTTGATTTTCTGACATTTAGACCTTAGAACCATGCGTGTTGTACACCCCCATCTTGTGATAATCTTATCTGTTGATCATATTGCCCTAAGCTCAAGTGCCCTATCGGCAGTACATCATAACACCCGCCCCTCAAGCTGACAGACATGTCAAACGGATATGCTACGCCTCTTGTCATAACGTTGGTGCACAGTGTAGCCAAACGTCTGCTGTCCGCAGCCGCGCCATGTTAACTAACTCAAAATGCTTAAAATGCGCACACACACACTCACAGGACAGTAAATGTTAACTCGCTTTTCACAAGAACCGATAAAACTTAAACATTTCAATAATAAATTCTAGTCAGTGTTAAGACGGATTTCTGAACTCTGACCTGGTGGGCAGAGGTTCAGAAGGCCAGCCTAGTTTCTTGGAACAGGGTAACCTTCTGGACAAGCCAGACCAATCAAGGTAGCTTGGCGGTGGTCAAGACTAGGTCTAGGGTGGGGTGAGGGTGACTGAAAGACCTCAATGAGCACACAGAGTAAAGGACACTACAAATCACTCAAAATCACAGCAATACTATTAAACCAATACAATCCTATATATATATATATATATATATAACACCAATGGGGTCTAAATGATGAATGCACCAAATGGGTCCACAACCTAAACAGTGAAGGAAGCAGGCAGTGCAAATAGTCTTTAGGCTCTTCTGCATCAAACACAGTTCTAACTGAAAGGCAGTCCAATCCCTAAAATGAGGGGAGCCTAATACTCCAATGTATTTGCAAAGCTGGCGCACAAGGTAGTTCAAATGGGCAAAGCAGGGTCTTTTGTAGGGGCTGTAGTAGCTCAGGAAGGTAGGTGAGGTGATGCAGAATAGGTTCCCACTATTCGAGGAGGGCCTCCACTTGAGGACAGGGTCGATTCCAAGAGTTGGGAATAGTTCGCTAGTTCGCACTTGCAGTGGAAAGGAGAGGGGCCCTCAGTGGCCCTCGTGCGTAAAAATGGATGGATGAACTAGGGGCCACCATTTAGGGTTGCAATTACTCACCGACCCCCCCCCCCCCAAGAGCACTCCGGACCAAACTTCGGCAGTCAAGTCCACTTCAGTTGCAGGTTCAAATGCGGCAATATCAAGGCTCTGCGGCTTCCAGCGACGAAGATACAGGGTTGATTCCCCTATGGGACAGTGGCGATTTCTCCGCTCCTGGTGGATGGATCAGGCCAGTTCCGCTGTAGCAGGCTTCAGGGCACAGAGGACCATAGCTGCAATGAACTTGCAACATTCGTCACCATGGCTGGATACTCGGGTTTGGGCGCCCTCAATTTACTCCAGACCTGGGAACGCCAAGTGTACGGAATTCGGTGTCAGAGTGCCGTGGACCCAGAGCTTGCGATGTACCAAGTTTCAAGGGCCACTTCGAAAAGGCGGCGGGATCAGGGCAACATTCCTGCGCAAGCTGGTCAGCCCATTGGTAGGCCCAGGGACGCTTCCAAAGAGGCTTACTTGCAGGATTTGATGAAGGTGCCGAGAATAGTTGGTCCCACTATTCCAATGGGTTGAAGCGTCTTTGCAGACCTTCTAGGACGACCAGATGCAGAGGGGTCCCATGGGACGACAGCGGGCTCAGGGTGCCAAACCTTCCAGTGGTTCCTCGACTCAGCTTCTTAGTTTCAGGATACTTGGATCCTATCCTTTGTTCAGTGAGAACTCCAGAGAACGACATGGTATGGGTGTTTGGAGCCCTCTCTTATCCAAAATCTCCTTTTCACCAAAACGAAGAGGATCCAATGGGATATCTGCTCACATACAGGCATACTGTACGTGGACCGCAGTGGTTCCAGGCATTCACAGCACACCACACACTCTGTACCCAGGATGTGTATTGGAACGAGACAGTCCAGCCTACATCCTGGGGGCGCACACACAAGGCATGCAGAAGCCCGAGAAAGCTTGGCGACTCGCAGGAAAATGCATGCCCAAATAAGGACTGACCCGGGTCGGCTCGACCTGGGGAAGGTGAAGGGGCAAGATGGCCAATGGACAGGACCAAGAACCTCGTGGCATTGCCATTTTGGAGCCAGGCCACTTACCTGGCAAGAAAGGGTTAATAATATACCAAATGATAAGCTGCCATCAGCCCTGTACAAGGCACATCTGCACTTCTAAAAAATCCTTCATGAGTAAATAGGGCCTTTAGAAATGGCAGGAAGACCCAAGTGCACTGTACTGTAAGGTATTGTGTGCACTTGCAACATGTTGCAGAAAAGTTGCAACATGGACAAGGACTAAGGGAAACCAAGTCTCCCACTGACTGCCTTTTAAGGGCATGTCAGTTTCCCCATAAGAGGTGAGCGAAAAGCCCAGAGGAGTGCAGCAGAAGGCTGGGCTCCTCTGGCAAAGTCAGACTATGGTGTTTAAACAAAACAAAAAGTTGGGGGGGTGGGAGGGGGTACACAACTGGAGGGCACATTACACATGAAATGGAAATCTTTCTTAACGTTTGGGAATTTACTAAATCATTATTTCTTAATTCAGCGGAAACAGTTCAATACATCCAACAGAGCCATTCCAACATTTGTTACACATAATTGGTGAAAGAACAGACCTTTTATTTTTATTGGCAATCCAACTGATAGCAAATGGAGATAAGCAGACATAATATGTACACAGAACTTCATATGGTCTTTCACATGTGAATCACCCACAGACTTCATTAGGAACTAACTACAACGTTGCCTAATTTGGCTTTGACCACAGTTCACACTTACTCCTCAGCTGCAGTTTCAGCCAAGTTGGATCGGAACATGGCCCATATGTCTCTAGGTCTGGAAGATAGGGGAGGTGTGTCCACATATTGGTTTTCGGTTTCTTGAACCCAGGTTAGAGCCAACAACCATTCCTTCTCTCCCGGGGGAGTTTTGTCTTTCTACTTCAGGAGGATACATTGGTTGGCCACCATGCAACCCATATTCACGAAGGCTCTCTATGTATTTTACCCTGCAGACCAGACCACATACCAAACAGGGCCCCGAGTGGGCTCAGTTCCAATGGTGAACTTGCCACCCTGGACATAATGTCTAGTATTTCATTCCAGAAGCCTCTAAGGCAGCGACAGTCCCAGAAAACATGTAGATGATTCACAGGGGCACATGCACATCTAGGGCAAACAAGCTCTTCAGTTGGGAACATCTTGGTCAGCCTGGCTGGAGTGTAGTATAGCCTATTTAGTATTTTGAATAGCATAAACTTGATTCTGAAACTAAGGGATACCCTCCTGGTGTGGGAGCACATGTGTGACCATTGGACATCAGTAAGTTCCACCCCCGTTTCCACCGACCAGCGGATCCTTGTGTGTGATGTTGGAGGGGAGGGGAGGGGGGCCAGGGGGGTTCTTTTGTGCTGTACCATGTTATAGAGAGTGAAAAGGATGTGTTTGCAATTCCCAGAGTTAGCTATATATGCCAATTCAGGTGTTTGAGGAGGCTCATTCGGGTACATGGGCCATCCGCCGGTCACCGCTGAGCTGGTCCGATAATATTGGAGCAGGTCACCTCCAACCCCCTCCCCCCGCACCCTCTGTGTCCAGGCTTCGTTGTGGTGGGTGTAATGAATTTCCCCTTCAACGTATAAATCCACCACGGCTCTATATCCCAATCGCTCCCATCTTAATTTCACTGCCTCGTCCCATGTTGGACCTATTTCGGGGAACTTCCATAGTGAGAGCCATCGATAATATGGAAGGGCAACTCCTGTGAGGGCGAATATCACTCGCCAAGCTTTCAGCGTGGAGGCGACTGGATCGAAGGGCAGGTGTCCAGTAGTAGTGTTTGTCCAGCAGTAATGACTTGAGATCTGACTGATCTGCTGCTAATGTTTCTAATTTTACATGGGGTGGTGGATATTCTGTCACATACCAAAATTGTGACATACTAGGCCTGGCCAGCTATCCAACACAGTTCCAGATGGTGGGGACTGATAACCCTACTTTCTCGTATGGGAAGGCCATCTCCTCCCATTTCTTCCGAACCCCGTGCCAAAGAAATTATGCAAATCGTCCTTGCAGTTTGATAAAGTACTGCTTGCCCGGCCATATTGGGACATTAATGAACGTATATAATATATTGGTCAATGGTCATTTTAATTAGCGAGAGTTTGGCTAAAGCAGAGAGTGGGAGAACACTCCCTATTTAGTTTATTTTCCACGTAGATGTTGATTACTTCGTAATTCTCCCGTAGTAGGGAGGAGTGGGTTCTGGAAACTAAAACCCTCCAGATATTTAATGCGGTCGGGGGAACCACCGGAGCAGGAAGGATCCACAGATTTCACATGTACTATCCATCAGTGGAAAGGCCTCCGATTTGGAAAAGTTAATGGTGAAGCCAGAGAATTCCCCAAATCATTTAATGTCATAAAGGATTGGGTCCAGGTTGGTATGAGGGTTTATAACAAATAGCATGACATCGTCAGCATACAGGGAAATAATTTCAGGAGGGCCAGCTAGACGTAAACCCTGACGACTGTGGTGTTCTTGAATGAAGTCCACCGTGGGCTTGATGACCAGGGCGAAAAGGATCGGGGAGAGGGGACAACCCTGCCGAGTGCCTCTTTCTAGTTGGGACGGTTTGGACAAGCACAAATTGACCAGGAATCTCTTGCTAACGGTTGTGTATATAACATATTAATACATCGTATCATATACAGTACGACCCCCATTTTCGTGAGCACCACTAATGGGTACTCCCAGCATCAATAGATAGTGCTAGCTTCAGGATCTATTTTAGGTTTGCCAATTATTCAAATTAAAAAGGGGTTTTGATAAATGCCCCACTTTACCTGCCTAGCAAACTAAAGAAAACTAAACTAAAGAAAAATGACCTAGTGTCCAAAATATCTCTGTTCCTCACGCTGTAGGGAAGCAGAGATAATCGTCCCAGGCCACCAAGAGGTTTCGAATGAGGCAGAGGCCTAAAAGTGTGTTGTAGATGCTTGAGCATGTTATACGGGGTAGGGGTTGGTGTTAAACGCTGCATTATGGGTGGATTAGTATATGTATGGGTGTAGATTGCACTAGGAATATAAAGCCATCTTGAAATCGAGGCCTAGCACCACGCTGCAGCCGAGACAGTGTGCCCAGGCCCAGAACATGAGAATGGCCAAAACTGCAGAGATTTAGAAGCCTCTCAGTGTCTCATAGTATTCATTCTCGTAGCCCAGAAGGAATGAGCCCTGCAAGGCCATGAGGGGGCCGAGAGCTCCCTGTGAAGGGAGAGCTCGAGCCTCTGACCTTCACCAGTCCAAACCCTGTTATAGTGCCCAGATGCCCCGTCCCAACACCTCAGCAATCCTGGGTACCAGCCAGCCCCAGACCACCAACCATAAAGCTGTTAGATTGCCTGCTGTCTGTGAGCTGCTGGGAGTTCTGCTCCTCCGTACCTGCCTGCAAGTCATGTCATCTGCACCTCTGGTGCCTGTGATCTGGACTGCATCGCTGCACACAGCAACATACACCCGTGTGTCCTTCTTTGCTGGCATTTCCGTGATGGGCTGTTCAACGGTTGCTAGGCAACCACAACGTGAGGCCACGCCCACCTGCCTCGCTCACTCGCCGCGACTAGGAAAACCCACCCTCAGGCGAGGCAAAGCGGATCTTAGCTGTCTGCAGCTGTCTGTGGCGGTTCCGCGGCCAACAAGTACACAGGCATGCTGCACCCCACCTGCCTGCTCCACCCAGTATCTTTCCGGACAACCCGTTACGCAGGCTGGTCCTCATCAATGTACTGTGTATAATCTCCATGACTGTCTCCATATTCAACTGTTCATCTCCCACTAACCTCAAACAGACTATCACTCTACAGCCTCCCGTCGAAATCCCAATCTCGTCTATCCCCAACTTGTTGACACTTCCAATGTAATTGACCTTGCCCTATGGAACGCAAGGTCTCTCTGCAATAAGACTACTGCAGTTTTGGACTTATTCCTACGTTTACAACTTCATTTCTTCTGCATACCTGAAACATGGATTCTTCCACACAATTCAACTGTCTCTGCTTCACTTACTTCCTCCTTATCTTCCTTTGCCCACGTTCCTCGAACCACTGGACGTGGTGACGGCATTGGCCTACTGCATCACCCCACCTACTTATCTGTTCCCTCTCCTGCACCTCTACCGGTCTATTCCTCATTCAAATTTATGTTAAAAATGTTCACCACCCCTCATGCCTCATGCCCCTCCGTGAGGAGGGTGGTCCTTTACTATGTACATAAGACCAGAATGCTACGGAAAACAGACCAGCGGTTTGTCTCCGTAGCACCAGGCAGAGAAGGAGATCACATTTCCAAGAATACCATCTCCAGATGGATAGTCGGATGCATACGAGTTATTCATGATCAAACAAAACACTGCCACACCAAGAGCTCCCTCCACTAGAAGCACAGGAGCTACCTTGGCCTTTATCGCAAATGTCCTCTTAAATGGCATTTGCAAAGCAGCTACATGGGGCTCAGTACATACTTTCACTCAGCACTACTGCATTGACCCCCATTGCAAAGCAGCTACACAGGTGGGACAAGCGGTTCTAAAACATCTGTTTGCTGCCACTCCTTCTCACAACCTTCTCCTAACACTGCTTGCTAATCTATGCATAGCATGTGATCTAAGCAGATTCCACAAGCTTTAGAAGGGATACATTACTCACCATAATTGTATTTCTGATGCTTCTATCTGCTCAGATTCACATGCGCCCACGCTGCCTCCACTGAGAGAAGGTTGATCGATGTTTTATTAGCTTTTCTGACAGGTATTTGCTTTGATACACCTGTACACACGATACACTTCATGCTACCTCATGTCAGAAACAAAACATTCTGAGGGACCACGACGCGTGAAGGGCCATGCGTACAGTGTACGTCACACTATCGATAGTATTACAGGCATGCCCTGTCAACGTCCCTTTTCGAGTTTCGAAAACACCAACTGTAATACTCCGCAGCTTACACTAGATGACGCATAGCATTATAAAACTAAGCAGATACAAGCATCAGAAATAAGATTACAGTGAGTAATGTATCATTTATATATTTTGTGCAAAAGTTCTGCTGTGTTTGTAACAAATGGCTGATGAGCACTCTTCAGCGTCACCGCACTGTATTTCAAGTCAGGAATCCGAGTCCATAGATTAACAAACCTTCATTTTAATAGTGCATCGTGCACAATTTAAAAACCATCGCCATGCAGAGACGGCGGCAATGATTGCCGGAAATGTGGCAGCATAACGTTTCGCGATTACTCATCGCTTGATCACATATTCCACCCACCACTCCAGTGTGTGTAAAGAGGAGGAGTTTCATGCAGCTTCAAACAAACGACATTAAAAAGGGGGACTAATTCCCTTTTGGATGTGCGTTTGGCCATATTGTGTTACATTCATTACATACGAGATAATGCATTGGTCATTACGGTATATGTGCGACAGCGTTGCAGTACATGGGTTCTCAATGCGTTGCAGTAAGTAGCGAAGCAAGTGTCCTGGCTGTGTAACCTCCCTCTAGCACGATATGATCCTATGTGCGGAATGAAAGATGGTTACATTTAACAATGATAATGTTTAATGATATTTGCTTAAGAGCATAGTAATATCTCTCCATACATTGCATATGTAACCTCTAGTCTCCTGGGGCAGATTGATGAGCCCATAAACACTTAATAATTTTTTTTTAATTGTAATTATAGTTCAGTCAAGAACTTTACACAAAATAATCAATATGCAAGAAATATTTCAACAATTTAAACACTTAATGGTCAACACTCAGCATGATAGTCTATGTTCTGAAAATGAAAGGTAAAAATAAACAATATATATGTGCCATAATACAATTATTATGTACCATGCAACGCTATGAAAATATAGGACTATGAGCGTAGTCCAGCGTTCGTTTTGTAGTGCGACATCCTTAATGAATGAGAATGTACACAAAAGCTATCTTATAGCTGGACCTGATGCAGCCCTGCAGAATGAGCAGACTGTCGCCAGCTGAGCAACTGATGCCTGCATGTGTACCATGTGGTTCAGACCTATTTGTTCTGCAATCCCGATTGGATAATGGGATATACAGTGCCTAACAAGACCACACATTTGTGGTCATGTGCACACTGGCAACTGAATAGCAGCCAATGAGCCCCACCAATAGGTATATCGATGTTGCTAGATGCAGAGCATATCATGGCATATAGTGTACTGATGTACTGCTGTGAGGTCCAACTAAAAATAAGGCAGTATAAAGAGGTGTATATACAAAATAGCCATAACAACCAAATATGGGACAAGTTGCTGGGACCATCAGCTGTGGTCAGAAGTATGTGTGCACTGGTGTAACGTGAAATGTTAGAATGGCTAAATGCTGTGCACAAAATAGCATACAGATGTATGAAATGCTGCTGCGAGATCCAACAGGACCGGAGGCAAAATGGTAGAGTGCATGTGCATTCTGGTCATAAAATAAGAATGCAACCCATGATATGGAGAATGCTGTGCTACTGCAGTGTCATAGCACTACTGTACCTAAGTACAAGGGACCAGGAATGTGTGATGCTGTGCAACTCATTGCTAGTTAATAAAGCGCGGCGTGCAGTGAAACTCTGTAGATAGTGATGTTAATGAAAAGCTTATGCATGGTAAACACCTGCTCCTAAGCACAAAGGACCAAGAATATTTGGTGCTGTTCAACTCTACGCTCTATACTAAAGTGCATAATGCAGTGCAACTGAGCATATGTTATCCACACCTCACTGCATGTGAGCTGAAATAGAATTGGAACAGCATTGGGAAGTAACATGTGAGTGAGTCTGGGGTGAAACTTTTTGGCGAACATTGATATTTAGTACATATCTTCCAAGAAGTGTATGCTGTGAGAATTGCACGATTCTGTCGGCTGTTCCCAGGCAACAGCCTTTTATTGTGAGGCTATGGAGGTGAGCCTGCTCCCCAATACCCTCCCTAGGGGTAGAGGCAAGCGGGACCGCAACGGGAGGGATTGTTCCCCACCCGTCCCCCCCACACACACACACACACACACACACCCCGCCCCCCACCCCTTCCACGTGGTCCAGTATTCCTGTTCCAATGAGAAACTTCCTGCCCAACTCTCAACAACCAAACTTGACAAACCCTATTGGGAGAAAACAGGAAGAGTCATTATACATGTGCTATTCTGATGCTCCAAGTGAAACAAAGTACTACTTTAATGAAGAGAACCAACAGAAGCATAATGAGCACTAGTCCAACACAGGACTATTTGATTGTGGAGGGGACATCCCAGCAGAGCGTCATACATATTGGAATGAGAAGCCCCTGAGGTTCAAAGCTGCGGACAGCTATATGAGAGAAGGCAATACAGCTTTCAACCAGGGAAGGGAGCCTTTGCTTTGGTGCACGATGTGCACCACGGAGCAGGAAGGCTCTGGAGAGCCAACCAAACCAGTCCAGGTCCCAGACAAGAGACATACAAACAGGACGTATTGAGAGAGAATCTTGGCAAACACTTCAGGCACTGAAGCCAATCACGAACTGACACAGTGGAGGGTGTCTACGAAGTGTTTGCCAAGATTCTCTCTCATTCCTAAGGCCACACAGATATTTCGGAGAGCAGGAGACCCAGGGAGGGTAGCCAGTATAACTAATACGATACTCGTCTCAGTAAGACCCAAAGTAACGAGAAGATTGAGAATCTTTACAGGGCTCATCATCCTTCTCCCAGTGAAAAGCCAAATGATAAGAGAATTGTGAACTGCACTAAGGATGGGAGCGATGAGAGAGTGATGAGAGACACAGACTTGAAAAGCCAGGAAAAAGGGAATCCAGGGGGTTGGAAGAGTCCCCTAAGAGAACTGAATGAATTGTTAACAAGGGATAGCCAAGAACCAGCATTTCTTTCACAGTATCTCAAGATTCTATATTGATAAAGACTTGCTGAGAAAGCAACCCCAGGAGAAGGGAGCCATTGTCCTGAACTTTAGTTGTTTGTTTTAGTGATGGGGTCCGAACAGTTTACTTTTGGACAGAGGACAGACTATTATTTGCATTTTGCAACTGACAACAAGCACCCTAGTTAGTTGTGTTAGGCAGGTGTGATGAATCTGAGGTACCTCTACTCATGTGGCCAGGGGAAGGTAGCCACCAACTGATCCTAACCGGTGGGCGTCGATGCGAGGGAGGATCACATGAGGGGAGGCTACCCTCAGAGGGATGGACGGGCACCATAAGATGAGACCTGCTATCCCCACTTTCCTTTTAGCGATACACCTTCCATTCCCCATGCCTTAAAGGCATAGTGTGACAAACCCTCTCAACATCCTTTAAAAGCTGCTAACTCATGAATGGTTTCCACTTTGTGAAACCTGTACTGTGGTGAGGACTGCAATGAGCAAGACTTTGAACCAAAATGTGCAGTCTAGTGTTCTGAAGAATGTGATTGGTCCAATACACTTCCCAGCCTGGAGGCGGTAGTTTAAATCGGCTGCTGTGTAAAAATTGAGAGGCTTCCTTTTTACAAGCATGGGCTTGGAGGCCGAGAGACGCAGTATGCAGTGCAGAGCAGACCGTGTACCAATCTGGGTGCGTACCCCGAATGCAGGCAAGTGGAGGTGGCGAGAGATGGTGCCGACCCAAGCACTCCTTGGCCGGTCGGGCAGACCAGGAAGTAGCCAGGACTGAAACCCTTTGCTGTCGAGCTCTAACAGTGAGCAGAGAAGCAATGAGGCGAGCTCCACCAGCTGTGCAGGGATGCAATGCCGGTTGACTGGAGAACCACCAGCAAAGGTCTCAGCCGGAACTGGAAGCCAGCACTGGCTATTTTCGGGTGCAAGGAGCAAGACTGCTCTGTGCCGCTGACTGGGAAAAGCTGCTCAAGTCCAGCAGATACTTGTATGTGTACTATTGGAGTGGGAGAAAACAGAGGGGAGAAAGGAACACCGAAACTGAGGCAAAGAGTCCCTGAAATAGTGAATTGGTTGCCAAGATTGGGGGAGGGAGTAATCCTCATTGCAGTCAGTTTCTGCCAAACAGTTAGGCCTCAGACCCTCCATGTAACCTCCCACTGCCTCCCTGTGCCTGCTCTACACACAGCACGCCGGACAGGCCCAAATCCCTCCTAGGGCAGAGGACCCATCAGACCTTCCCTGACACTTATTCTCTACATGTTTAGCAGTAGCCCCATGTATGGGAGATAACAGAAGGGGTTTCTGCAAATGCTGCTTATTCATAAACCAACACGATGTCCCTGCAGGGCTGCATCACAAGTAAGATATCAACAGTTCTTGCCAAATGGCTGCAATGTGCCAAGTAACACCCCCATTGTGAAAGCATAGAAACATATATTAATGTTTGCCTATGATATGCTATATACACCGGCATTCTAGGGTGGGGGCCCTAGAGAGAGCTCCGTATGCCAAACTGCTGGAACACTTGCATGCTGTGTTCCTACTGCCCAGCTGATGATGCCTCTGTATTTGCTGCCTATTACAAGACGCTTGCTTTACCATCAGTCTGCGTCTCTCCCTTTATTTGGTTATATTGCTTAGTTGCTGCAATTTGAGGCCAGCCCTTGGGAAGGGGCCCGCTCTTGGTGCGACACCCCAAACTAACATGGGGAAGACCCATTCCATTCCCCCTTGTACTGAATGAGAAAGAGAGATTGTGAAGTCCTGGCAGGACAGTATACCAGGTGTTTTGCGAGTCTCGGACCTGCACTCAAGTTGTTATCTTGAAAGAATTGTCTTAAGGAAGACTTTAAATTGTATTGAATGTGAGAAAGTTCGGGGGAAGGGAATCATTTTCCCCTGGAGTGGTTTGCACCACAGGAGTAGGGAGTTAACCCCTTGAACTGTAAAAATACCAGGTTATTCTTTGAATGTTTGTTTTGGTGGAGGGAATCCTGGGGAAGGTAGTCGTTCCCTCTGGAACTGTGAACATTATCCATATTGAACTTTTGTTGGAGTTATACCTTTTTGTTGAATCTGAACATTTGTGCACTTTCTAAGCAAAAGACAATACCCTTCACACCTTAGAGTTGGTTCAGATTCTGAGGGCTAGTATAGGATTTGGGACACAGGGCTTTTTGCTTTGGACACCTTTACAGTTTTTAGTTGAGGTAGGGAAATGCCTCCTGAATAAGGGACAGTGAGGCATTTTCCAACTCTTTTACATTTCAATTAAAGTCTATAACAACCACCATGATTCCTCCGTGTCTCATTCCTGGCTCCTCAGACAGAGAAACCCATAGCTTAGGGAAAGTGAGGCCTTTTTCATATTATTTTAATAAACAAATCTCAAGAATGGGGGAAAAAGCTAGTCTGCCTCTTTTTTTTCTGACCAGTCACAATGCTGTAGATACAGAATCGATTGCCCCTCACCTCCTCGGCTCGGCTGTCAGTTGAAAGCCACAATTGAGCAACCATGTTCGTATCGACATATCCTTGCAGACAATGGGCATCACTGTACCAGGAGTCTCATCATGGCTGATATTATGGCACCCCAAAACAATACCTGAAGGCATTTTTCTATGCTCGGGAAGATGTAGTTTAATAATCATTATCTTTTTGCCATTTTGTTAAGTATGACGGGGATTGATTTACCAATAAAAACCTTTCCAGAGTTTGGTAAATGCCTTGTGAACTAGCCTAACCAGGCAGGCTAACCACCCACTTTTATGTCAATGGTCTGTCACATAAAGAAACGTATGACTGGTACTTTGAGCATCTATTGTGCCTCAAAGAGGGATGACAAAACATTAGATATTCAATCATGTGATGTAGGTATTCAAAATATAATCCTACACAGAAAGGTTGATAATGGAGAAGTCATTGAGATATATGAAAAGAAAAATGTCGATGAAAATTTAGTAAAACGCGCTACAAATGTACCAACCTGAAAACGAGAACTAATAACGAAGAGTTGAATTACCTGTAATTGTGAAAATCTACAAGACCATTCGATGTGATCTCTGTAGTAGACTGCAGAGATGTTTTCTTGGTAAGGATTTGAATTAGTTTATAATCACTTACAAAGTAGATGTGCATGTGAATGTCCATAAAAGTTTTTGGTTTTTGTTTTATGGCCACGATGTAGTATCCGTACATACCCAAATATAGCTATGTGTAAAGATTGATGGAGGTGAAGGATTGATGTCATACTTCAAAAAAGATTATGGCAACATACAAACAACGTTGTTAGCGTATAGTCCAAGTGAGAACTGCCTTTGATAAGGGTATGGATGTGGACGTAGCGAGCGCAATGTGCCTGGCACCTTGTCAAATGACGCACTGATAGTTGTTTGCAGGGACGGTATCTTCAAAAGGTAGTATGGAGACACCATGTCTTAATTGGACAATTGTCGATGGGCAGAAGAACATGTTGAGTTGTAAATTTACTTACTTTGTTGAAGCTGCTGACCCAACCCAAACTAAATGGAAAGGCATAAAAAAAGGATAACTGTGCATTGATGGAGACGATTCTATAGATTATGATTGAGTGTGATTTGATATTGGAAAAGTATTAATGGCAGTAACAACCTTTGTCGATCTTGGTGCTATAGCACAATTTATGTATGCTTAGTGGTGTTGGTGATTTAGACAATCACTTATGGTTGTCATTATATAACTTTATTTCTTTTATTTCCTCTGACTGTCAAAGGGTGATGATTGTTAACATGTAATTCAAGACTTGTGTGTTCCTAAATAGAACCTAATGAAGTTTGGAGTACTTGAAACAAAAAAGTA
Organism: Ambystoma mexicanum; assembly: GCF_040938575.1. Classification (NCBI taxonomy): domain Eukaryota; kingdom Metazoa; phylum Chordata; class Amphibia; order Caudata; family Ambystomatidae; genus Ambystoma; species Ambystoma mexicanum. The sequence continues at coordinate 348,246,736 of NC_090923.1, read as the reverse complement.
ACGTAAAGAAATAAAAAGAATAAGAAATACAATTCCACTTCTAATGAAAGTACTGAGTATGTGGTATTTTGACTTAAAGTTTTGCACCTTTTATGTTGTTGGGGAACATATGAGAACTTCGAATTCGCAAGGTAAACTTAACTTGAAATTAAATATAATTGGAAAATAAACCATGGCAAATTAAGTACACTTTTATTTAAAGTAAAAATGTTTAATAAAAAGTACATTTAAAAAAGCTTCTGATCTGTTAGTGGTACTGTCTGTAAAAATCCAGTACTAGGAAATTGTTCACAGGTGGCTTGAAAGACACAGGCGGGTATGACCCGTCTAATGAAAAATCCTAGTCTTCTGTTTATCCACCAGATGGGTCCCTGGAGGATAGCTCAGCGGCAACGTGCTCGCCTTGGAAGCAAGACGACAGAGTGATACAGGTTTGATTCCCCGGGTCTGCGCTTAGAAACCTCTGGGTATTAAGCGCGTTATAAATAACATATCATATCATATATAAAACTCTTGATTGGCCATAAGCCTGTACCATCTGTGTAAAAGATGGAGAAATAGTTTTGTTGATTTGAATCCAATAATTGTATTTCACTTTTTTAGCCTGCATTGGTCGGAATTCAAAAACCTAATTTGAGAGTAAAGTAGTCCCATTTCAATGTTTTTGAAATAAGTGTATTATAATAATGTATACAGGCTTTAGCAAAAACATTGGAAGATCATTTGGTCATACCTTGTAATTAACAAATTATATTGTTGACTCAAAATAGAAGATGGAATCATTTAGTATGAACAAAACATTTTTCATAATATGAAAATATATTGTGAGTGAACTCATGATATCGCAATTGGCTAGGAGAACATAAAAGGCTATAGTACAAGGTTGTCACAGACAAAGCAGATAGACTCAATACTTACTCATTACTAGAAGCACGAGGGCAAACAGTTGCTAGATGGTTGTTCATCTGCATTCTCAATATATATATATATAATGGTAAGGCTGGCTGCCCTGAAGTCATGCAGCTGGGTAATGCATAGTGGTGGAGGTTCTTCTTCGGATATGTAGACCAAGCAGCTAATGTTTTCTCAGCAACTACAGTTCCCCACCAGCGTTGGCATTACCTCACATCAATGGCACGTACACCAAGTGGAAAAATCTTCCACGCGACAAGGATCAGGATCCTGCAAGTGATCGTCCTAACTCTTTTCGGACCTTTTTCTCTCAAGCGTATTTCCACTTCAGTATAATCTGTCTCTTAAAGGTATGGTTGAATTGACTGTGTAAAATACAAGGGGGGGTCCTGGGATCTCTGCCGGACATTAGTCTAGGTAACGAGAGGCTTACCCAGATTTTTTAGCTCACTATCGTTCATAGAGGAGAAATATACCAAACATATCTGTCTTTGTCCTGCCCAGGGGCAGTCCATCTCCTAAATGCTAGGCAATTCTCCTCTGAACAAGAATACCAACAGCAACCCCAGACACGTGTTTCGGTCTGGTTGGACCTCATCAGTAGGGTGGCGCTGTGCCTCTCTAAGAATAGTGAGCAAGGGGTCCTCATCTGGATTCCCCATGTAGCTTAGGGTGAGACCCAAAGTTACTTAAATATGCAAAACACAAGGGGGTTCTGGGGTGTGTACCATACTAACAATCTATTCTCTGGTAATCTAGAAATGTGGGCCCGGTATATCGTTGATATATTAATAATCTTTGAGCGTAGTGAGCAACAAATGCATTAATTTGTGAGCTGGAGTAATGACCAAAATAGGTTCCTGGGATTTACGTGTACAGTGTAAAACATCTATCCGCTTCCTGGAATCGGTACTAGAAGCCAGAGGAGATGCTGTGGAGACAAATGTACATCATAAAGAGACAGATGAAACTCACTGCTACGGTTCAAGTGTTTGTATCCTCTTAGCTTGAAAAATAACTTACCATTTGGACCGTTTCTGAGGTACCGCAGGAACTGTGCCAGGTAGAATGAATTCGACAGTCAATCTTTGAATCTCACTAACAAGCTACAGGTCAATGGGTACCCTAAGAGAATTGTGCGATGGGCCCAAAAACGAGCCAGGTGCATCTTTAGAGACGTTATCTTATTACCGACCCGAAGGAAGAGCTCGCCCAGAACGGCTCATGGCAGTCCCTAATAATAACTCTCCACTGGTGTATAAAATCAAGAGACCTTTTTATTTAAACTATGGCCCATTTTGAATGTTGGTAAACTCAGATTTGCAATAAAGCGTTGAAGCAATCCTAGTGCATACTTATCGTTGGAATGATGACGAGACACAGATTGTGCTGTGGAATGTACCAAAGCCAAAGGGCCATAGTTTGTGGACTGTGCTCGGTACTACATGCATCGATATTGGGTGGCATACACACTGGGAGCCAAAGGTACTATATCAACTGCAAGACATCAAATTTGATTTATTTAATAATTTGCCCATGTGCCCTGAAATATGTTGGAATGACACAGTCCAATAAAGCTGTAGATAATTGAGCTGAAGTCGTGCATACAAACAAAAAACGGACGGCGCCGATGGTGGAATACTTTGTTGCAGTTCAACATCCTCCAGATGCATTGAAATGGATAGTGTTTGAGGTTAAAAACCCACCTATAGGTGCAACCACAATACAATTTTGTTTAAGTTTTAGCAACAGTGGATTGTCCACCTTGATACTGATAAGAAGTGGCTTAATGAATCAGCCAGTTGGCCACAATATCATTTTCTATGAGTGTTAGGGAGAATTCTCTGTTAAGGCTAATTTCCCAAACCTAGTGAGTCCCCCAGCAGCTTTGCTGGATTTTTTTCTCCCACTCTTAGGCATGATTTGAGAATGTCCTTTGACTATGTAATGTGTTTTATGGGCTATGGGGCCTTGAACTCCATAGGGATTCATGTGTTTTTGGGAAATGTGTTACATAGCACCCTCAGTGCAGTAACACAGGTGTGTCATAGTGACCCCCAAACATGGACTCCATACCCTGGGACTGACTACTGTCTCCCAGGGCATGTAAAGTCACCATTGACTTTACTAGTCATAAATGGTGAACAGAACCAGTACAAACCATGATATTGTGGAAGTACTAGTAGGGGTAATTCGATTGCCACAGGGTCTGTTTTACAAAGGGGCACTGTCCGGTCCCCCCTTTGTCGAGTTTCTGGCTGGTGGCAGTGGATACCACGCAAAATATTCCACCGGAATATTTCCTATGGGATTTTCCCATTGATTTTAAACGCACCACTTTTTGGTGCAATGTTAAAGATACCGCTGGGTTATTTATTTAATATTTATTCCCCGGTTGGGTCTTTTTGCCAGGACTCGGTTTTAAAATGGCATTTGTGTTCGCCTCTGAAGCTCTAACCCAAGTCGAGCCCTTTGTTCCACTTTTTGACAGGCTTCTCCACAGAAGCCCTCCAAATGGTGCCACTCTGTCTGGGGTCAACAGGATGTGTGGGAGGGGGATTAGGCCCCCTGGACTGATTTCCCTTGGCAATTCAAGTCGCACTCTTGTGTGATTGGCCCAGTGGTGAGCCGCCGGGCTCACCACTTAGCATGTTTGAGTGACAGCTAGGCTGATGAATGGGGGTTTTTCTGCATAAAAGCAGGGCTTTGGGGACTGGAACTTCAGAAGTCGCCACAGGACCTAAAGAATCCGAAGAGGGGAGAAGCTGAGCCATCTACAACGATGACACCACCGGTGGAGCCCTGCTATACGAAACTCGCCACTTTCCCGACGACAGAGGAGATCTTCTTCCAGGAGAGTCTTCTTCCCCTTGAGCTGGTGGGACCAACTAGTTCGTCTTTTTCACTTCCCTGGACTGTCTCGTGGTCGAATCGCCCGTGCCAAGCACCCCGGCGGCCGGATAGCCACGCTTCACCACTACCGCGAAGAAAAGGGTAGTACCTTTTAACCGGGAAACTCTGCGGCTGGTTTCTTCCCTGGCAGTGCAACGACCCCCAGCTTTCCTCCACTTCGAGATCTTCTCTTCCCCTGTACGAAGATACGACTTGCACCCGCTGCCAGGAACAACTGCCCCCGCTGGAGCTTTCTCACCATTTCAGGTACTGTGTCCCGCCTGGTCTCCCTTGCAACAGACTGTCCAAGTTGTCCCGTAAATCCTTGACTCTCTATCCTGGGGTGACCTTGGACCTGTTAACATTACCTTTCTAACTTGATCCAACCTCTTTTGACTTTTCTGCAAAGACTTTGAGTGCATTTCCACTGTGTGATCCTGGGCACATTTCGCCTTGCTTTCTCCAAGAGTGGGCCTGGCCTATGAACTTTTTGCTCTACAGTAGACCCTGCCTTTCTTGACTTGCTGTGGTTTCTTAAGTGTTGGTACCATGTTTATTTCCTATTCTGCCTTTTCTCATCCTTTTTAAACAAATTATTGGAGTGCCATCTATGGTTACACGCTCACCTCTGTTTTGCTAAATAAGTGGTGTCTTAACCTAGACTTGTCAAATAATTAACTAGGGAGGTGTATATATTTCTAGTGACTGTGTTTGAACTTGCTTGAAATATTAGTGCCCGTGTATTTTTACAAGTGTTTTTTTAAATAAATAATTATATACTTTTATACCAAAGCTCTGGTCAGTGTTTGCTTGTGCTACTGTATTTTTAGCCCTATTGTGTATATTCTATATACTGCCTAACTCTTATTGAGAGAAGTCTGACTGCTCAGCCACAGCTGCCAGGTAACTCTGGGTGGTGCAGACTGCTACCAATTGGGTTTACTGCTAACTCCTGTAGATTTAAACTTTTTGCAGTGGTCTCTAAGGGAACTGCGCAGGTTTCTGCCTAACAATGAGACATTAGTGACTGGTTCTTGTACATCTTGTTCCCATAAGCCTGCTAATTTGTACACACTGATTGGGAGTGTAATCGACTTTTCATGTACTCAATGGTAGCGGTAGCACAGTTTCTACCTGCAGTGAAATTGTTATGACCTATATATATTTTGAAATTGAAGATGCTAGGCCAACTGTCATTATCAGGTGGCAGTTTTCGACTGACAAAGGCACAATGGTTTTTCTTGTTGTCCAATGCCCCCATGTGAAGAAAGGCAATGAAGAAACTGCTGCCAATAAGTTTAGATGGCAAACTCTGCATGCACTCAGTATGCCATTGTTAGGAATAACGCAAAGTTTTGTTGGAGAGTCAGCATTATTCTACTTAAAAATCGCTGATTGCGTAGAGGGAACACGGATTAGCGCACTCGATGCGAGTATGGCATGTCTGACGTCGGCATATTTATACGGGGTCTGCCAGATGTGGCAGCTGCGTATGACATTTAAAACACACCTGTGTCGCTTTGATGCTCAGGATAGAAGCTGAGCAGTATACAGAACAAGACTGCAGTAAATGCCAGGCATAAGTAGAAGTCTGTGGACCGGTCTGGCTTTTTGGAGCCGAGTTGTAAGTGTTGTAGAAGTATTTTCTATATGGGTGTATTTGGTTTATACGGCTATACCCTTGTCTTGGACTCAAACTTTCTTTTCATTCTACGGACCCCCTAGAAGCTCGAAATCATGTAGAACTCTCAGGCAGATTGATGCTGGAAGTAATTGACCGGTACTTAATACAAGGACAGTGGAACGGGAACGTTGTAGCATATACTAGACAAGATATATATTTTTGTTTTTACTTAAAATTTTGTTTTTGATGCTTACGCATCTTTACAAAATTATGACAGAAATCAACATCAAACATTACATCACTTTACAAATAATGTTAAAATCAATTATATACAATTCACTAAAATAGACAACAGAAACTGCAAAACAAACAAAGGATAAAATAAATACCTCACATGCACGAAATGACATAGTCAGACATTTCCAAAGTGATGGCAGAATTAATAATTTTCAGCAGACGCACTGTTGCAAGTATTATGGAGTTGGAAGAGCCCCACATACATCTGGCCCATACGAGTTCACTACCATATTCAGTGTGCGTGAAACAAAGAGTTGATAGTTTTGTCTGTCTACTTCAAAGAAAGGACATACCAAGAAAAGGTGTTTTAGCGTTTCAATACATTTCAGATTATTACAAAATCTGCAGGTAGTGCTTTTGGATGCGTTAGTATATGTGGACCAGTATTTCATTCTAGCTTTCGTATGGAATAAATCTAGGCGGAAGCGCAAATATAGAGAGCGGGTTTCAGCGCAGGGACAGAGAGAAAGATACTGCAATCGGGGCAATTGCTTGTGGCTAAATACCACATATTCTGTAAATGAGGAATACAGAGTAATTTGGTCAGAAGAGCCCAATCATTCAGGAAAAAACGTTTGTGTGCCAATCTGAATTTGACTGCCAATTCTTCAGGAAGAATGTTGATGTCAGACAGAATTGCAAGTATGTGCTTATATAAGTATTTTTTTATTTTTTTAATTTTTTTAATTTGTTCATGGTTCAAGTACAAAATGTAGAACCTTTACAAAAGTGATTTAGAAGAATAAAATATTTACATTAATTTACAGAAACATAATAATTTTAGAGCACAGCTTAAAAAAAAACTTCTAATGATTGATATCCTCTAGTTTTTTAAAATTTGAAAAGCTCTTTTTCGATGTACTTGCACAGACTGACCAATTCAAAACCAGGGGCTTATGCGTACCTTGCATCATTCGCACCCATAATGATTGCAAACAGTCCTCAAAATCAATGTTTACAAATTTCATCAATTGGTTGCTTCGCATTGAATTGAAGTGTGGACATCCCAAAATAAGATGTTTCATAGTTTCAATGGGTTCACTGCAAGAAGGGAAACAACATTTGATTTGATTATTTTTGTCTTTGGTACCCCAATTAGCTGTTTTGTACCATATGTACGAGTTTCTAGTATGGTTACATGGAAACAACAGAACATGGTCAACTCTTGGAATACGTTGTTTAACAAACATGCTTTATTCTTTATACAATTTGTAGGAAGATATATTGTTAGCCGCCAATCTTGTTCAAATAGCTTCTTTTTAGCATAACCTGGACGCTGGTGGACATCTTCAATAGTAATACATAGAGACTTAAGTAATTGTTGCATTTTATGGTGGAATTGATTGAAGGAAGCCGAATTAGAGGAATCTAACATACCTTTCAAGTCTTCATATAGTGAATTATTTGGAGTATAATGAATTTTTACATAACTGCATAATTGCCGCCATTTCCAGCGTCCAGATAATGCCACAAGCCTAAACTCATGGCGAATCACTGCATTTGGTACAGACATTGGTAAATGCATGGCAGATTTAATCAATGACCCTGTATAGAATCTACGGTTGCACTCAAGTCGCATAGGTACATATCGAGGGAATATAAAATGAAGATTTCAATTTTTAACGTCAAGAAGTCAATCATCGGTGTTAATGAGAATTTACAGTATTTTGTGTAAATCCTTTTTAGCTAGGACACTAAAGGACGTGTCTTATTTCTAATAGTGTCCGTCCATGCTTTGATTGAATTTTAAGTAGTGAGATTATATCCCAAATGAGTTGCTCTTGAAACGATTGGAATTTGAGTTTTCATAATCTCCCATCGATATCCCTTGCTATTTTGTTTTGTGCCAAATTTCATAATAGCCGTTTTTGCGGGATTTGGTGTCAAATTGTGTGTGACTGCAAAGTTCTCAAAGTTGGAGCTTTGTTTGCAACCCAGCCGGAGTGGGGTCAAAAACAATATCATCTGCGAATGCAATCCATTTCATACGCAGGGAACCAATTTTAACAGAGAACAGATTACTATGATCCCATTCCTTGTCAAGATCTGTAAGATATAAATTAAAGAATGTCGGCGCAAGGTTGCAGCCTTGCTTGAGCCCAATGGATGTTCTAATTGGCTCTGTAGTTCTGCCATCAAGTGAGATTTTCATTTTGTATAAGGTGTTAGTGTGGAATTTAATGAACCAATATAGTAACACTGTAGGTATTCCCATGGCCCTCCTTTTATTCCACAGCAGGTTTCGTACTACATTGTCGAAGGCTGATGACATGTTGATCATGGCCACATAAACAGAGTAAGAATTCTTTCCGCTTGTACCCTCTATCAAATGAGCCATGATAGCAGCATTCAAAGGAGTACTCCTGCCCTTCCTAAAGCCTGTTTGGTATTTCGAATAGAGGTTATTTGCCTCGATGAATTTTTCAAGGTCGTATAAGAGGAGAATTGCAAACAATTTTGCATCGGTATCAATCAGAGAGATTGGCCTGTAATTTTGTGGTAGGGCCGGGTCGCCTTTTTTGAATATTGGAACAATATTCGCGGTGGTCCAAGAGGGGGGCTAGAGCCGGTGTTAATAATGGCATCAAATTTGGTTTTCTAAATTCCCACCCAAAACTCAGGATCCGCTTTGTAAAGGCAAGGCGGAAGCCCATCAGGGCCAGCCGATTTAGAATAAGATGATCTTGAAATGGCCCATTTAAGATCTTCCAGTGACCATTCCAAGCGAGCAATCCTACTATAACGCAACTGTACACCTGGGAGAGACAAGAATTTTTTTGGAATATGATATTTTGCTGTGTTATAATCATGCCATTTTTGATCTGATATGCAGTAAGATGTGGCCAATGGAGCGCTTTTATCGCCGCTTTTAACTGTGCGAGTGTCATATGATGATGTTGCTCTTATCAGGTCACAGTTCTCCCTATTATATTTTAGAATACGAGCATGTCTGAGATTCTGTTTGTATGCCTTCAAAATTTGTAACCGCATGTTTCTACAATTCAATACTCCCTGGTCAGTTATTTTAAGGTGTCTTAATGCCTTGTTTTTCTCTCTTTTTAAAAGCTTGCAGGTAGAATCAAAGGGATGGGGATTAATATACCTTTTACTAAAGAGAGAAAGTGCATTATTGATCAATTCAGAGTAAAAATGTATCGAAGGTGTCTTAATTTTGATATTTGACTGACAACAATAGACGTATATTATGCGAAACATGCTTAACAAATTGATGATACAGGCCTTAACTCCATCTAATGGAAACTTGGGGGCGATCAATCTCTACTAAAGCCAAAGCTGGCTCAGGGGTCAAGCATTTACATTGCACTTTCAACGTACAAGAAATCTGTGCGTGATCACTTGTTAGTATGCAACTGGTCTGTAAGGGTGACGAAAGAGAAGCAAGGATCCGAGAGGCGTATATGAAATCAATCGTCGATACTGTAGAACCCCGTGACCATGTAGTGTGTGACTTCATATCGTCACTTACAATCATATCCATGTCCCAACCATAAAGTAAATATCTAAATTTCACACCTCTTCCACATGATATTTGGGAGGATTTGGATGCTCCAAATACAGTCGGATCTGTACAATCACAATTAAAATCTCCACCAATGATTATTTCAAGGGATTGATGTTTGCTGGATATATTTTCCAGACAATCATCAATTTCATCCAACATAGCATCAATCGTGACACTGGCGGGATTCCAGTATAATGATGTTATTAGAATTGGCGGGTGTTTAGTCAAGAAAGTCTCCACTAATACACCCAATAAGCTCACTGATTCCCATATCCACTTTGAGAGTAGATCGACCGAATTGTTGACTGCTATTGCGAGGCCCCCGCTCGGTCATCCTTGGAGAGGCTTCCTTGCAGACATACAATATGTAGTAAACCCTGGTATAGAAAAATAGCTAATTTTCAAGGTTTCCTGTAGTATTAAGATCGTCAGTTGATCCTCAGGCAAAATTGATGAAAACTAACCCATGAGATTGACATAACCACATGAATTCCATGAAAGGACTTTTAAGAAGGTACGTTTGGGCTGCTATGAGGTAGAAGACGGTAAATAGCGGTAATCATTGGTTCCAGCCATGGAATACCTTTTGTCGAAGCTACCTAAGTTAGTAACGCATGCAAGTCACAATCAGCACTAAGGATAGATTTTTCATCGAGTTCAACAGACCCTGCGGTCTCAGCAAGAGCACGACTGGAATATGCCAGGAAGTCATTAGCGGTTGATTCGATTTCAAAAGTTGATCATTTGTATACTTGGTTTTTTAACTCCTCACGTTTGAACCACAGAAACTTTAGAAAGGTCTGAGCTATGGATACTCTCAAAATATCCCCTGATTAAACCATTCTCAATTGAGGAATACGTGAGAATAAGGCCATAATGAAGGATCGGTTAATGCGCTTCCCCGCAGTAGAATTCCTGTCTCCCTCAAGGCCAATGAGGTAAGGTTTTTTCACAATGTTGGGTGGAATCTCACGGTTTTTTTCTTCGATTGATGTAGGGAAAGTAACTTCTACTCCTGCCGTCTGCGATGGAAGGGACGGTAGTGCATTAAGAGGTGTTTCTAAATTCAAAGAGCCATCAAATAAAGCCTTTCTTAGGATTTCCAATATGTCATGTTGGGAATTCTCTGAGATTTTCTGTTTCACAGGAGGTGGAGGGGTCCTTTCCACCTTAATCGTTTTGGATGGAGAAGGAGGTAACGCCTTCATTAATGTTTCAACATTGAGCAAACCATCCTGAAATGCTTTCCTCAATGTTTCTAGTGAGTCCTGGTGGGACGTCACTAGAGCCTTCTCTGTGTTCCCAAGTAGAAATCTAGCAAGTGCTGGACCATGTATCGAGATACAGTTAGGAGCAAAAGTAATGTTATCAGTTGTATGATTCGTTTTAGGGGAGGCAAGGGGTCCGATGGTCGACTCTTTTGCTGGTAGAAAAATGTTGCCTTTATCATTTGTTATTAGTGAAGGATAGGCATTACATTGCCCTAATACAATGTCTAATTGAGTGACTTTACCCTTGCCATTTACCATACATGAAGGCTTAGGATTGCCAGTCTTATTCATTTTTAACGTAGTCCCTGAACAACATGGTGCCTCATGTACCTCGGTGCATGGGGCACTATATGATTTGTTCGTAGATAAATTGGACACACTTGTGATTTTAAGCTCATGATTAGAGCAAGCTTGTTAGAGTATGGTATCTCTCCTGGTCGTACAGCTTCTTCCCGAGATCGAAAAGTAGCTGTTTAAATTTAATTTAGCCTCTGGAGGGGAAATTGTTTCGATCTCTTTAGCATCAATTCCAGATACTCCTATTTCATCAATATCCGAGATCATTTTCACCACTGTCTCAGTTGGAATAAGATTGTTGTTTGTCAATTTCTTTGATTCCAATTGCTTTTTAACACTGGATTCAATTTTTTTGGTTTTTGTAGGCAATTTCAGTTTCAAACTCAGAGTCGGCACAAGTGCTTCCTGACTTTCTTTTGATAGTTGCTGTATATCAAAACTTTACTCGGCAGAAATTACTATCACCGTTTCTTGTCCTAAAGTATCAGGTCCATCAATTGACAATGATGCCAGATTGTTAACCACGTTATTGGAAGACTTTTTTTTTTTTTTACCATAGCTTCCTTTCTTCTCTTAGCATTTCGTTTCAGTGCTCATATGTGTGATTTCTTTTTTTTTTTGCGTGACGTGATAAGAAAGAGAAATTCTCTTCGGAATGGGAAAACTCTTGCTCTTTCTGCTGCTGCTCATTTAGTGCCTTCACTAAAATCGAGGGACTATCCAGGGAGTCAACTACTGGAACTAACTTGGCTAATTGGGAAGTAATTGTGAGGTTCATTGCCTCAACTGAAGTTCTTTTATTTCATGGATACAGTGGCAAAATGAATTAGCAAGTAGGGGGGCTACCTTCTGGCCAACTTGAGTTCCCTTTTCGAGTTGAGCAGGAGCCAAATGAGTGGATTGACTATTAATCAATCTTATAGTGTCAGTTGCAATGATAAACCCCTCAATCTTATCCATTTTTGAACATAGATGGTGCAAAATCCCTTTTACGTCCTTTAGTTCTAAATGGGTCAAATCATGTCCCTTAACCAGTAAATCAAGTATTTTGATAATCACTGGAAAAGTGCATGGGGATTGCAATTCCTTCTCAACAGAATCAATAGGACCCCCGGGTAGATTGGTTTGAGAGGGCCTAATAACAATAGCAGCCGAGTCAGACGAATATGATAAACGAGGTGGGGGAAGTTCGTAGTTAATGTCCTGGTGAGAATCTCTATCAGGCCCATTAACAAAGCTTTGCTCACCTGGTAGTTGTAAGTTTACCAAGTGATGCGTTTTTGCTGGACCATAAACATGGGGCGTTAGCAAACCAATGGCACGAGTCACCTGGTAATGTTAAGCAATCATTTTTTTTATGGAATGCCATGCTGGTCACTAGGAAGATGGTTAAGCATAGGAGATTCCGAACAGCTTCCATATACGTCATCTGGGGGACACCCTACATAGCTGATTTGATTTCGTGTCACAGGGATGCAATGCGGAGAGAGGAGTACATGATACTCTTTTCAGTGGCATGTACCATAACCACATGTGATGGAAGGTTTGGGCAATCGATAACCTCTCCAACAGTACCTGAAGTTAATACATCTAAATCTGCTGGTTCAATGTAAGAGGTACGACCTCGACACATAAGCGAATCAATAGTAGTTGCTGTCATAGTCATGGCGCCCAAATCATTACATTTGCTCCGTAAATCCCCGGCCATAACCATAACTACCAAACGTGTATACAGACAGGCGGCAGGGGAGATTAGGTGACGGATTTCACGCTACACAAGAGGAGAAAAATGTGAACTCACCGTGGAGTATTCAACTTTTGAGCCTTTTAGATTTCTCGTGGTCAATTATCGAGAACGGTTTTTAATATAGTTAGAGCAACACAACAAAGCATCGAAGCAGCGAACAGCAAACAGCGCTACTTAGAGCGCGTACTTCGATGCGCGCGCCGGTCTATTGAAGTAGGTTTCTGGGAAAAGGGGCGGGGCCACCTAAATAAATAGAAAAATACGCTGTTTTAGGCTATTATAAATATATATCTACATATATATTAGCTTATGGGTATTATAAGAGCAGTAATACCATAAACGTTCAATGCAAAGGGATGTATAAGTTGTAGTCCAGGTCCGTGTTCACAGTGATCCAGCGGTCTCCCACAGCAAACGGCGCTACTTAGAGCGTGTACTTTAAGTTTGGCTGGGATTCTTTCAACATGTCTGAGAAATCCTCATAAAGAGTTAACTTGAGGGAAACGCATCTTTGTGTAGATATTGAAAATGCACCAATTATGGCGCGAGGCAAGTGAATTTAGACCAAGTTCATGACGTAGTATTGCATTGGGCAGATAAATGGGGAGGCCCAAGGTGGATTTCCACAGCTTTGCTTGAAGTTTATTAAGAAAGGTCGTAAGATCTAATAGACAAAGATTTAATCCATACAGAATGATTGCTTCAACCTTCTTTGAGTAAAACTCAAACAGTGGCGTCAATGGAAACTTAAAACATTTATGATAGATTATTTTCATTTGGCTTTGTAAAGGGAGAGCTTTCTCAGTAAGCGCTTTTTGGCAGGAATAAGACGAAGAGTTGTTTGCCAAATTATAACCTAAATATGTGGTCTGTTTGACCAACCAAAGGTTTTGTGATTCAATCTGCCAACAAAATTTGTGTATTTTTTTTATGTGAAGACAAAATTAGAATGTTAGATTTTGCTGAGTTAACAGAAAGATTATTTATTTTGCAAAAGTAGGAAAAAGATTCCAATTTGCTCTGAAGACCAGAGTGAGTACTGTCAAATAAAAGAACATCGTCCGCGTAGGTCAACCATGACAGGTGTAACTTGCCTAGGCGTACGGAAAAGGATTTGGTAGAATCCCAGATTCCCTCGATATCAGATGGATATAAATTGAAGAGTACCCCAGCAAGGTTGCAACCTTGTTTAATGCCAATTGCAGTAGGAATCGGCTTGGTCAAATGGCCTGCATTAGAGATGCATACTCTAAAAGAAGTATTGTGATGAAGTAGTGCTAGAGAGAGGTAGAAGTTATATTCTAACATTTATTGCCATAATCTACCCCGAATCACAGAGTTAAATGTGGAGGACAGATCTAAAGGGGCGATGAAAATAGGCCCATGAGTGGAGCCATGTGTCGCAGCGGTTAAGTGAGCAAGAATGGTTGCATTGAGTTGTGTCCCCATATTTCTCCTGAAGCCGGTCTGAGCTTTATTTCGAATACGATTTTCTGAAATATAATTTTCAACCTCTTTTAGTAAGATGAGCATAAAGATTTTAGCCGCGACATCAATAAGTGCGATTGGCCTAAAATTTAGGGGATCATTCAATGATCCCTTTTTGTGGAGGGGTATAATAATCGAAGTTACCCAGGATGGTGGAAGACATTTGTTCCTAAAGATTGCTTGAAAAATCTTTAGGAACACAGTGGCCCAAAACAGAGTATCATCTTTAATGACACAAGGAGGAAGGCCATCGGGGCCAGCGCACTTGGAGGACTTAAGTTTTGAGATTGCGAACAAAATAACTTCAATAGACCAAGGACAGTTGGAAGGTGTATGTGTAATTAAATTTGTAATGTCATATTGAGTAAATCGCGAGGGGAAGTAAATATTTTTGTTAAAAAAAAAACAAACCAAGAAGTAGCATCAATCGCAGATTCCAACAGAGGTTGAGGAGCGTTATTTGCTGAACGTAGGATCTTCCAAATGTCGCGAATGTTGTGATTGCAAATAAGTCGTACCATATTTTGGTTTCCTGTCATATGAAAGGAATAACAAACAGCTTTTATTCTGTTTTTGTAGGCTCTAAGCAGAGATTTGTTTTAGCTACGCAATATACAGGATTACCAAGAGTAGAAAACCTTTTTTTCAAATTTCTTTTTTGTTTTTAATTGGGCAAGAGTGTTTCATAGAATAACAGAAGTGTTTGTGGGTAAGAGATAGAAAAACAGAAGTGTTTGTGGGTAAGAGAAACTTATGTGAAGAATTAGCTATAGCAAGAAGATGGAATTGGATCATGTCAAGATTCCAGGCGAGGATCATCTCTGATGATTTCTCATCAATATTTGAATCGGGCCATAGGTCGCGATTAACTAAAAATGTTAGACGCCGACAAGTGGAAATATTCCAATAGATTGAAAGTAACGGTCTGTCTATTTGAACTAGCGTTAACAACTGTAACACAGGAAAAGGATCTGCTATCACCCTCATAGTGCTGGAGAGAATGGAATGATCTCCATAAGAAGGAAAGAAGTACGTAATAGGAGATAAATAATATGCCTGAAAGATATTTAGAGGCCACTATGAAATTGATGGTGGAGCTTAGATTTCCCCGTTTCCATGTAAAAAAACGTGATTTGGATATTTTGGTTTAATCACATACAAGTCCCAGTATAGGAAAAAATGAACCCATTTTACACCATTTACAAAAGCGCACTTAAACCATCAGAAGGGGGTACATTGCCTGTTGCATAAAGAAAGGCATTAAAGTCCCCGCATATCAAGATCTCAGCTGCTGGTTGTTTGGTTATGTCAGTTAAAGTATCGTTTAAAATGTTAATTGCTTATTCAATGCGTAAATCAGATGGATGCCAATAAAGCGATACAAGTACAACATTTTTAAGAACTGATGTGTTAATATTTATGTCAATTAACAAGAACAATTGTGTAGAAAAGCTATAGTTAACAGAGAAACGAAGAGAATTATTAAGTAGGATTGCAATGCCTCCAGCTGGACGACCCAAAGTCCGTTGAGGAGCCAAGTTGTAAAAGGCAGTAAAGCCATCCAGTTGGAACTTATTGCACGACATACTTTCTTGCAAGAACAGAATAGAGGGTAGATTTTCTGTATCATTATTAGCAAACCATGTTGATAGATTTATAAAATCACAACAATTCCACAACTGAATAATCAGTTTTTTGCATTATGAGTTTGAAGGTGGAACAGGGTTTGCAATAGTATTCTGAAGTGAAGTTTTTGAGTTGGGGAAAATCACCAAAAGACCATTCAGTGCGGATGTAAGAGACTCTAGTTGTATTAAAATTTGAGAATTCTCAGAATGGGTTGTCGTAGCCAGAGGATTTTGATTTGTCTTTCAATACCTCTTAAATTCCAGAAAAGCCATCGCCTTTTCAAATGTGGAAAAGGCCTGCAATTCGAGTCCAAGGAAGACCAAATCTAATTTGTGTTCCCAGATGAGTTTAGATATAATCGGTGAAAGGACTTTGAAGGGTAACTTTATCCATTCAACATCTTGTGAAACCAAATTGCGAAGAGATGGAATTTTTATGGAGTGCATTCATCAGGAATGTACGATTTATGGAAGCCTTTCCATCGATTTGAGGATTGCTGACCACCCAATTATAGTTTGTGTTTTACCAGGAATATCATGAAAGGATTCGAGACTCATGTTTACAACCAATGGAGACGAAGACGAGAGCAAAATTGCTTTCTTCCCTTGAGGAATATTTGACTCTACATGGCACAAATCAGAGTGTACATTAGAAGAGAGAAGAGATGGTACAGGCTTCATGGATTGAACAGGAAGCTCTTCTTGAGGCAATATAGGCTGTGAATTAGAAAGTATGTTTATACAAGGGGCTGGGGTGCAATGTTCCGAGAATAAGTAACTTTGGTTCTTCCATGATCTGACTGGAAGAGGAGTGATGGATCATCGCATGGACCACCAAGGGGACAGCAGGAATGAAATAAATGGAACTTTTATCGGGACACCTTTTGTCTCCAAAACGAGAGGTTTTTTGTTTTCTATAGAGGGAAAGAAAGTGTTCATGTTTACTTGTACCATTGGAGGGGAGGTAATGTGGCCAACGAGAGAAGATGGTGTTGTGGCTACACATTTCTCTTCAATTGATTTAAGATTAGATGGATTTAAGCCCTTCTTCACATCTTTTTTTGCTTTTTGTGAAGATTTAACTTTTTTTTTTTTACAACTTTATTTAACTTTGCACACAGATTAAGCAGTTAAATTTGCGACATTCAATTTTGGTGAACATAATACATGTATTGGCCGATTCTACATTACATTTACGTCAACAGGGGCAGATGAATCTGCCAGATATTGCTTATACCGTGCCCATATATTCCTAGGTTGAGAGGGGGCCATTACTGAGTCTATATACAATTCTTCGGTATCGTGAGCCCACAACATGTCACTGTTCCAGTCCTCCACAGTTGGCGGACAAGCGTTTTTCCACCTCATCAATATGAGCCATTTTGCCAACAGCGGACTTAAATTGAGCAATTTTCGCCAGGTTGGGTTCATCTTCCCAATCGCACCTAATATACACAACTGCGTTGTCCATTCGACCGGTTGGTCCGCCATCTTATCTAGAGCTCCACAGACCCCGGCCCAGTATTGACTCAGTTCTGCAGTCCCACAGCATATGGTATATGTTTGCATTTTCAGAGTTATATCTTGGGAAATTGCCAGAGAGAGCAGGGTAAAGTCGCTTGAGTTTCACTGGCGTGTAGTGGGTTCTATGGATAATTGTATAGTGGATCAATTTGAATCTAGAGTTGCATGATATCAGCTTAGTCAGTGCACAGATCTGGGACGAATCCTGTTCTTCTATCGGCTGGTCCAAATCCCGCTCCCAACCGGCCTATGCAGCGTGGGGTGGTTTTGGGCGTGTTTGCATTATAGTTTTGTAGAAAGTGGAGGCCGTGACCTTCTGAGTCACCCCAGTGAATATGTAACCAAGACCCATGTTTATTTGTGGTTCATTCGGGAATGATGGGTAAATCTGTTGTGTGGTTGCTGCAACCTTGTCGAACTGCTGTCTGTGTGTGTTTGTGTTTCCTACCGTGTCTTTAATCTCATCCCACTTCAAAAAGTGTTTATCCCGAAACATCTGTCCCCATTGTGTGATGACTCTGGCAGTCCAGTGCATTGCCACTGCACTGTTTACGGGGAAGGGTGTGTGGGGGACGCCCCATATTGGCATGGTCGGGTGGTATAGCTTGCTGGCTCCAAACATCATTAATTTTGGCCCAGGCAGTGATTGTGACATTGGCTGGATGTATAGTGTTATATCGTTTGGGTGTGGGCCTAGTGATTTTCTGTAGGGCCAGTATCGCCTCCTGTTCTCTCGCAGGCGGGGGTGGGGGGGACCAGGGTTGAGGAAGCATGTGGCCCAGTTGGGAGCATATTGCACCTGCGCTGCCAGGTAATACAATTCCATGTCAGGGGCCATTAGGCCGCCTCTGGGATACTTAACAGTTCGCACCATCCAGCTCAGCCTCGTGTGGCTTCCCCATACAAACGCTATGCATGCACTATTGATTCTGGAGAATAGTGCGTGACCCGGCCACACTGGTACTGTACTGAACAGATAGAAAAGCTTAGGCAAAATGATCATTTTAATTAGTGCTATCCTCCCCATCATTGATATAGGAAGGGCATTCCAGCGTTTTATTTTGGTGCAAAGTGGATCTGCCAGTGAGCTGTAGTTCAGCGTTCGGGACAGTTGAGCGGTTCTGGCGACAACAGCGCCTAGGTAAATAATATGTAATGGGCTCCATATGAGGCCGTGGAGGTTTTGGGGCTGCATAGTGGCATCCGTGAGCGGGAATTTCTCCGACTTATTGGGATTTAGGCGAAGACCTGAATATTCGCCAAACTCCTTCACTGCAGCCAGCCCCTTGCCCAATGTGCGGTCTGGGTTCTTCAGGTATAACAAAATATCATCCGCATAAAGCGTTATAATATGTGGCTTACCTTCAAGCCATATCCCGAATGTGCTATAACGGGATCTGAGTATGACAGCAAGGGTTTCAATAATCAGGGCAAAGAGTAGCGGGGAGAGTGGGCAGCCCTGCCTGGTGCCCCCCAGTAGTTCAAGTATGTCCGTGAAAGACCCATTAATTCTGATGTTAGCATATGGCCGCGTGTAAAGAATTTGGATCCACTTTATGAAGTTTGGGCCAAATCCATAGTTTCGTAACACCCCGAACAGGAATGGCCATGAGACGGTGTCGAATGCTTTCCGCATGTCTAGGGAGACCGCTATTCCTTGGGTTTCAGGGGGTATCGTGGCAATGATTTGGTGGCATCTCCTTATATTTGTTGCCGTAGATCTGCCCAATATAAACCCAGCCTGATCTTCATGTATCATATATGGCATCAGTGGTGTAAGCCTTGTTGCTATTATTTTGGCCAGGATCTTGGCATCATTGTTTATTAGGAATAGAGGTTGGTATGACCCACAGTCCCCCGGGGGCTTCCCTGATTTTAGCAGGAGCGTAATTATAGCTTCCCTGGTGGTTCCGGGAAGTTCTCCTGTGTCCAGTGCCTCCATCCATACAGCATGGAGCCTGGGAACCAGTTCACTACCGAACTCTTTATAGAACTCCGCACTTAGCCAGTCTGAGCCCGGCGCTTTCCCGTTGGGGAGAGCTTTTATTGCATCACGTATTTCGGGTTCGGTGATGGGTGCCTCCAGTGATTCCCTAGTGGTATCCGCTAAAAGGGTTGTGTATCTGGGCTAGGTAACTCTCAATCTCGGCATCTGTTACAGTGCTTTGCGGGGAGTAAAGGTCTTTATAATAAGCATAGAAGGTCTCCTTCAGTTTGTCTTGGTCGGTGGATACCGTGCCATCAGGCATCTGTATGCAGGTTATGGTTGTGGGGCCATTCTCTACACTTACTGTTCTTGCTAATAATTTCCCCAGGCGTTCCCCTTCCCCATATCTAAGGGCTGCAGCTGGTCGATCAAAGTATCTGACCTCTTGTTCCGCGGTCTCAGTGTATTCATCTAATTTGGTCTTTAATTCAGTGCTAAGCTGGGGTGACGGGGAGGATGCGTACTGTGATTGCAGGGACAATATGAGTTTCTAGTCTAATTAACCTATTCCTAATGTCTTTGAGGATTCCACCCTCCACAGATATCGAGTGACCTCTGAAGGAGACCTTAAACGCCTGCCATAGTATAGCCTGGGTCGAGACAGAGTTCTTTGTTATCGAAGTAGTCCTGTATATATTGTTTCATCGAGTTGTTATAAACCAGGTCTTTCAAGGCCTCAGGCTTGAATCTCCAAGGTGGTCTGGAGATGACCCGACCAGGGATTCTTAGTGTCAGTTGTATCGGTGAGTTGTCTGAGTACGTTCTTGGGTGTATATGGGAGTCTGTGACCCATGCCATGCTGTCTCCATCTATTAGCCATACATCTATCCTGGAGTGCATGTCATGGACTGTGGACTAATAGGTGTATTCCCTACTGATAGGATTCCATGTCCTCCAGGCGTCCTGTAGTTGTAGATCAGCCATATGTAGGTGTATTGCTTGCGCTGCTTTAGTCAGAGTTCTAACCTGCATAGATGTGCAATCAAGATGTACATCTAATATTGTGTTAAAGTCCCCGCCACATATCACCCGGGCTGTCGGGTATCTTGCCAACTTTTCAAACACTGAGGCATAGAAGTCTGGTTGGTCAATATTTGGACCATACAAGTTCAAAAAGACAAATTCTTTATCATATAGCTTGCCATGAAGCATGACATATCTCCCCTCCGGGTCACACTCAACATCAATAAATTCAAAGGACAGTGTTTTGTGAATCAGAATTGCTACCCCTCTCGTCCGGCTGGAGTATGTTGTGAAATACTGATGTGAGCCCCAATTCGGCATCAGATGTCCTCCTTGTCGCGGACCAGAGTGCGTTTCCTGTAGGAAGACCACCCTGGCAGCATGCCTATTGAGGTAGGTCAGGATCTTCCTCCTCTTAATCCTAGATCCCAGACCCCTTACATTCCAGCTAAGCATATTAATGTTGCCTTTGTCTAATCTAGCCATTGTCAATGGGGTGTTCACAGCCATGTGGCCCCTTATAATCTGCCATTGTGAGTTGGAATGCCGACATGTCTGATATCTGTGTGCTTTTTCTTTTATAACGAAACCCCGTAACTCGGTGTTTCCATTGCAGATTAAACATGTACATTCCACTTCAGCATTCCAGATGCGGGCCTCCAGGGAGGAAGCCTCTGGCGTTGCTGTTCCTTTTCACTTCAAGAACGGGGTGAGAATATTTAGGCCTCAGTCTTGTACAAGTCGCCCACACTTTAAGTCTGTCCCATGTTTGTAGGAATATGCGTTTCTATAAAGTTTGCCGCTTCTTCGGGAAATGTGAAAAAATGACTTGTTTTGATGCTGGATTTTGAGCCTGGTGGGGTAGAGCATCGCGTATTGAACTTGCCGTTCGCGAAGCATTTGCTTGACTCCTGTAAATTGCTTCCTTTCCTGTTTGACCGCCAGGGTAAAGTCTGGAAAGATGCGGATAACATTTGCTTCCCATTTGAGCTCCTGTTTTTGTCTGGCGGTTTTAAGGTTCAGGTCTCTATCCCTGTAGTTTATCATGCGCGCTATGATGGGCCTGGGGTATGCCCCGGGTTTTGGTTTCGGGGCCAGTGATCTGTGCGCCCTCTCAACTATGAACATCGGCGACCATCCGGGATCACCCAATAGTGTGCAGAGGAGGTCCTCTAATGCCTTCTCCATTGATCTTTTCATGGCCCCTTCGGAACGCCAATAATTCGGATGTTGTTTCTCTGGGATCTTGCCTCCAAATCTTCACATTTGGTCTTCTCCGTTCCAAGTTCAATAGCCATTGTGGATACTGTGGTTTTTGGGGCTTCTAAAGCGTCCTCAGTGCCAGATATCCTAGATTCCGCCTCTGTGGTTGTCTTATCAAGTTGTGTTTTAATGTTGGCGACACTTGCCGTGATCCCATCCAACTTGTCCGTGAGTGTAGCAAGGCCCTGCTGCATCGCCTGAAAAACGGCCTGGGGGTCCATCATTGTAGCCGAGGGTGCCTGCTTCTCATGCACCAGCGTTTCGGGTCCTTCTTGGGCTCCGTTTCCCTCTGCATCGCAGTCGTGTATTTGTCTATGGTTCCTCTGCCTTTACTCGTGCCAAAGTTCTTGGGCATCGTCTCCGGAGTGGGAGATGTGGGTTATCCAGGCGCTCAAAGGGAAGGCCGTGCTAGTTCCACCACAATTCGCTCTGCGCTATATCTTCTCACCGCTTCCGGCACCCCAGTGCCCGCGGCCGTGGGATCAGTGCCCCGCCGCAGCTTTATTAGAAGGGTCAGACATTTCTCCTGGTTCCGTCATATATGGACGGATGGAGCGCTAGTCTCGGCACGCAGAGGGTCAACAGCTCCAGGGGATTGAGGCCTGCGCGGGCGGTGTAGGGAGGTCATCCCGCAGCCCGCCGATATGTGAGGCTCCAAGCTCTTAATAAGCTGAGTTTTTAACTACCTGTCCCGCAGTCCCCGTGCCCGCAGGGGATAGCTGGATGGCTCATTGTTTGTGAGGCGTGAGCGGATTTACACGCTGGGAGCAGGAAGGGCTTACCTCTTGAAATGCAGTCCGATCTTAGAGCAGGCCGTCACCCGTCCGGGCCTCCTAGGCGAAGAAGGCGGCAGGGGGGGGCCAGCAGGCGGTCCACGATGTCCGGGGCAGCCGCGGCTTTCGCCCGCTGGCTGGATGGATGGCAGGAGCGGCCCGATCCCGCCGCCACGGGGCGGGGCTCTTCTCTTCTCCCACCGGTTGCCGAATCCCAGGCCGCCAGCGGAATATCTGGGCCTCTATCTTTGGAATCCCTGCATCGATCAGCCTGAAATTTCGTGCGGGCAGTCTGCAGATATTGTTACCCGTTCTCTGCAAAAGTCGCGGATGACCGGTGCCGGCAAATGATCTTTTCTGGCTTCGCGGCCCTGGGTCTAGCCGGAGCTCACACGAGAGTCACCATTTTCTCTCGTGCGCAACAGCGCCCCCTGGAGATTTAACTTTAAGTGCCATTTTGCTTTCTTCATTTAATTGGCTGAGATTAAGCTGTGAGTCTTTGTTTACCACTGCAGAAACGTTCAGTACATCTTCTTCAGCATATATAACATTATCTGAACTTTGCAAGCAGGAGCCTACAGCAATAGTATTGGCAAAGATATTTTTGGTCAATTTTGTTTTATTTCTTATTTTGACTGCTCTCTGATAAGCTGTCTTCATTCTACGGGATGAATGAGACATTTTTGGACACGTCTATGGGTTCTAACTTCTCACTAGCTTCAACCTCATCCAAGATGATCATGATGGCTGAGGGGATATCGGGAGATGTATGTTCCATAGACGTAGACTGTGTCATCAAATCATTCTGAAAACATTCAGGGGGAATTAATTTGGATTTGAACAGGATTTGTTCTACCTGAAGAATTCTCTCATATTGAGATTTTGCTACTTCAACCAGGTCTATTTCAGGAGGTGCAGGAGTTATGACCTCATGAATGAGAGGTTTTGCTACTGCGTTCGCAAAAGAAGTGGGAGTTCCATTTAGCAGTAGTGTAGATTCAACAGTTTGTGTGCTTTGTGATAACGAAGCATGTAAAGGTAATATCAAAGGCAGGCTCCTTCTTACAATCTCAGCAGTGCGTTCAGGACAGGGTACATGAAAAGTATGACATGCCTCTTGTGCTAGTATAAACCCTTCTATTTTGGAGAGTTTTGTGGAATTAATGGATATAAGTTCCTTCATATCTTTCAAGAGAAGATGCGTGAGTTCATGTCCTTTGTCCAAAAGGTTTAAAATTTGTGTAAGCACCAGGAAAGTGTAATTCCTGTTCGTTACCTCTTGAGGAGAGCTCATCGCATGTACTAGAAGACACCTGACAGTGGGGAGAGATCGGAGAAGCTATGGGTTCCTGCGACATTTGTTCGGAGGGAAATTCCTGAAAAAAAAGGATCTTCCGTTTGTAATTTATTTTGAGGAAAAAATTCCAGTGTGGGAGAACTCCCTGCTTTGCTTGGAGCAAAGGAGGAGTTAGTGCTTTTGGTGCTAATTAGAGGTTTCAAAGGTTTCAAAGACTGAGGTAGAGAGTGCAGTGGTGTGGTGTGAAAATGTACCTGTTCACGAAATCCACATGAGGCAGCAGGGACCTAAGGAGAGGCTTATCTGCCGTTCCAAAGCTGCAATTATGCCTGGTGAAAGCATAGAGGTGTCTGATGGCGGAATCAAAAGATTATTAATCTTGTCAGTCACTTGCGAAGGGGAAAGATTGACTACCCCTTTAATGTTGTCATTTAACGTAAGTGCAGTCATTAAATGCCTTTTAAAGAAAAAGGTAAATTTAAGTGTACTAGCAGAGAGTCGTCTTTCAGTTTTGTGTCAAGAGGGTATACAAAGGGAAGAGAAGGAGGACATTTTTCTTCCAAACTTAAGGAAGCATCGACTTGTGTCGAAATAGAGAGGAGGTATTTCTGGCCTGGAACCAGCGCTTGCGTGGTATCTAATTTAAGTATATACATTTTTTTGGGATGGTATTTTGGCGGAGTCACGTAGGCGTTTACTGTTCCTTAAAGTAGTTTCCATGAAAATATAATCAAATTTGTGCACTTATCCTAATGAGAGTATGCAGTTAAGAACGTAATCTCCGAACAAACGTGACTCAAGGACTTAATAAAAAAGCAAGCGGTATCAAAGCCAGTAATCTCAAGACTGAACCAAATGTGTCGCCTAAACACAAAGCAGCGCCAACGCCTCACCCAAATAGCAACTCATGCGAGGTTTCAGATTGATCAATGAAGAGGATGTTCCGCGCCGTCCCGCTCTGTGCACTGCGAACAGCAAACAGTCTTTTGCGGAGCTTCGCGGTGCGCAGCGCGGGTGCTCTAGGCTGGGAGGGCTTTAAAGAGGCAGGCTGGGCGTCACAAGATAAGAGGGTGGAACCGCAGACCCCAGAAACACCTTTAGACAAAAGAACGATGAATGGAGTTAAAAATAGTTTTTCACTTGAGCATAAACTTCGGGAACACACAATTTCAAAGGCCACTAGTGGTAACAATGAGGAACACAGTCCCCTTGTTTCCTGCCAAAGGCTAGACAAGTGAGGAATAACGTTCAAAGACGTCCTCCAGGGCAAAACGGCACCAACGATGTTACGGGAGCCGTGGTCCGCGTGCAGTGAATGAAGCGGGGGAGTGGCAAACAGCAAACAGTCCTGCGCAGACAAGGTATATTAAGCAAGAACTTGCGTTATGCTTCCCTCGGATAGATGAAGCTAACGAATGGTGAACTGCATACCAGCTAAAATATTTAATCCTTTTTAACACAAAAGTGTCCATGCTGACTGCTTGTGCACTGATGTAATTGGGGATGGAAGTTCACCTGATCCTCATTTCTGAACACACAATTAGATATTGGTCCTGATGAATTCAGTATTGATGGTATTTTTAACTCCCCGACCCACTGTTCAGTGGACATAGAAATGTATATCTACGAGATAAATCCCGGTTCACAACCCAACCATTTTTTTAAAATATTTTTATTTTAAGAACAAAATGTTTTTTATTGAATGTTTTCAGAATGTTGCAACCAATCGCTTTCCCACCCTCTCCCCCCTTCTCCCTCCCCTTCCCAAGACCGGAGTGCATACATATAACCTCTAGTGTATGGACCAGCTTGCATTACACTTTGCAACGTTCACGTTTCCATGCAATACCTAAAATTCCCATATTTTGAGGACAGTGTATAACAATGTTGTGTTTTTGTAAAAAGTTCAGGATCACATTCCAGTCCTTGGTGAAATCAGCACAGGCTCCCTGTATAGAGTATATTACCCATTCCAATGCCAAAAAGTTCCAAACTTTGGAGAGCCATTCAGAGATCTGTGGTTCAGACAATTGCATTATGGCGAATACTTTCAGAGTAGATTTCGGGCACTGTCTGAGGTCCTTAACAATACACACCAGAAGACGTGCTCTCAAAGTCCTAGGAACCCTCAATGAGAATATTTCAGCCATTCTTTTGTTCACTTCAACCCAATACTGCTGCAAAACGGGACAGCTCCACCAGACATGTTCCCAGTTTCCCACATTCCCTCCAACATTTATCAGAGACAGATGTTGGCATTATCCGCAATCGACCAGGCGTATAGTGCCATTGCACCTGCAACGTTTACCAAAATCCCCTCAAATGGAGCAACCTGATAAGTTTTGGAATCCCATTCCACAGTACCTCCCAGTCTTCTTCCGATATTTCCTCCCCCAGGGTATCGTGTCAATGTTTTATATACTTTAGTGACTCCCTGGTATTATTCTACCAGCAAAAGGTATATATTCGAAATCGTTATATTGCTACCTGGATTAGATGTTGCTTATCTCTCAAACGGGGTAAGGTCTCTTCCTGCTGCCTTCCTAGCAGGTGGAGCTGGAATCCAGTGCCTGACTTTAAAATACTGAAACCCGGAGGTTTTTCACAAACCGAGCTCTTGTTTGCATTGTGTAAATGATTTGACATCCTTGAAACATATATCTGTCTCTCCCAGCCCCCTCGCTTTCACTCTTTAAAAGCATTCGGATCAAGACCGGGGGTAAATTGCGTGTTAAGGGCGTAAGAGGGGAGGGATATGTTAAGTTATGTTTTTTTACTATTACATCCCAAGTATGCTCTACCGTCCCTTTTTATCATACTGAGATGTATGTTAGGAGCACAATCCTGTCTTGTCAACCAAAGAACGAGATTGGCCTCCCAGCGCCCTCTCCATTTGAAGCCATCGTTTATCTGTCCCCCCTGAAAGCTGTATTTGTGCAACTTGGTAGTATTTCTTAAAATTCGGGAGTCCTAACCCACCCAGGTCAGTTGGGATCATTAATGTACGTTGGGATACCCTAGGGGTTTTGTTGTTCCAGATAAACGGATATCGCCCTTTGCAACTTGCGGAAAAAAGCCACTGGAACCTGTATTGGTAATGCCTGAAAAAGTACAATGCCCTAGGGAGAGTAACCATATTTACTGAGTTGATCCTGCCTAACCAGGAGATAGTAAGGGGGCCCCACTTCAGCAGTCATTCAGTGCTCTTTAACATGGGGAGGTAGTTGGCCTTGTATAATCCATTTATAGTCACTCCCAATAACTTAATCCTTTCCTTCACCCACCTTAATTGTGTGCTTAGCTGCAAGGTTTTCACCTCCACCACCTGTAGGGATAGGTTCAAAACCTCTTACTTTGTATTGTTTTTTTTGTTGTTTTTTTAAACTCGTTTAACATGTTGTTAAACCAATAAAATATCTCCCCAACTGATCCCCCCCCCCTTCCCCAGGAGCGGCTTCTGAGCAGTCCTTGGTCCATTCCTTCCATGGACGGATTGCCATAGTTCATTGTAGGTCCAAAGGTTTTAGTCGCTGGGGGCACCATAGGACCCGAAAGTCATCCTTGAGGAAGGCTAAGGTTTCTCCCCAGTCCTTTGCAAAATTATGCACATTGTTGTCCATAGCGTACGTTGCCCATTCCAGGGCCATAATTTCCCATATTTTCCGCAACCAGTACTGGATCATGGGTACCTCCTGAGCTTTTCCACCTCTGTGCTATTAGTAACATAGCTGCTAGTGTTAGAACCACTCTCGCCTTTTCTCGAGATCTGGGTTTCCTCGCTGCAGCCCCTTTTCTAATTCCTAATAGAATGTGTTCCGGTGGCCTGCAATCTCCTGACCCGTAGGCCTGCTCCTGCGCCCTTTGTACCTCCCTCCAAAATCCCAAAAATTGTGGACACCTCCACCAGATGTGCTCCGCTGTGCCCTCCATCCCGCATCCCCTCCAGCAATTCCCTGATGCTCATGGATATGTCTTGTTGAGTCGGGCTGGCGTGTGGTGCCAGCCGAGTAATACCTTATACCACGCTTCTTGCAACTGGGATGCTCTTGCCAACTTAGGGAGCAGCCTCTCCCATTCTTCCCTCCCCAAGATCTGCTCCCACCTCCGCATATACGGCCACTGTTGCGTCGTCTAATACCCTATACAGATTAGATATCCGCCCCTTTGAGACATTATTGGATAGTAGGAATTTTTCAAATTGTTTTGTCTTTCTGGTCGTTGCTCCTTTAATTCCAGGATTCAACACCCAATGCTGTAATTGCGCATTCCCAAACCTCTCTCCTTCCTTCACCGCAAATTCCCATTTTGCATTCCTCAAATGAGCGTATTTCCTCTCCCCGAAACATATCTCGCAGCGTCCTGCACCCTCTTTCTTGTCACTGTTTGAATGCCCCCTTCTCTAGCCCGGGTGTAAATTCACCATTATTGAATATAGGCGTAAAGTGGGAAGGGGAAGTCGTGATTCCTCTGGTTACCACTAATTTATCCCAATTATCTGCCGCTAATTTGGTGATGGAGCTCTCTTATATATGCTTTGGCCTATGCTGTTTCGGCAGCCATAGCACTTCTGCCAATTTGTGGTGCGCCTCCGCCCTATCCATTTTCACCCATTGTTTGTTTTGTGTGTTCTCCCCCATCTTGAAGCCATTCTCTGATCACCCGTAGCTGTGTAGCTTCATAGTATTGCTTGAAGTTTGGCAGTGCTAGCCCTCCCTCCCTTCTGGGTGCAATCAGTAGGGATCTACTGACCCTTGGTCTTTTCCCCTCCCAAAGGAACTCGCTGGTGAAAGCCTTTACCTCCCTGAAGAAACTTGCTGGTTCTGCCTGAGGAATTGCCTGGGATAAATACAGCATTTGCGGGAGCGTAACCATTTTGACTAAGGCCAGCCTTCCCACCCACGAGATCTGGAGGGTTCTCCCCTTGTGAAAATCCTGCTTGATGCCTTTTGACAGTGGGGGATAATTAAATGTGTACCAGCCCGAAAGGGTCGCCGTGATTGTTACCCCCAGGTACTTGATTCCCCCTGGGCTCCACACAAAGGGAGTGGCTGCCCTCAGTGCGTTGCGGTCCCCTGCCCCCAGGGTTAGATTCAATAATTCAGATTTGGAAGAATTGACCTTCAGGCCTGAGACCACCAGAAACTCCTCAAGCAGGCCCCTACTTGCCTTGATGGAATCCATTGGCTTTGTTCACGTTAGCAGCATGTCCTCGGCAAACGCTGCCACCTTTTGTTGTCTCTGCTCACTCTAAAGGGTCTGGAAATGACCCCATTCACTGCCACTCTCGCAGCCGTTGCCTGATAATTCACTTGCACCATTTTCAGGAATTTCCAGCCAAAGCCAATTTTTTGCATTACCCAGAAGAAGGACCACTCCACGCGGTCAAACGATTTTTCTGCGTCAAGTGCTAGAAGTCTTTTGTACCTTTTCCAGTAGGTGTGCCACTCTCCTGATATTGTCCGCCGTTTGCCTACCTCTGATAAATCCCGCTTGTTCCAGAGGAATCCGGTCCGGGAGGTGGTCCTCTTGCTTATTCGCCAAGATCTTCGTATATATCTTGGCATCTACATTTATCAATGCAATGGGTCTGTAAAATGTTCTCTCTTCGGGGTCTTTGTTAGGTTTAGGAATGAGGGTTAATCTGACCTCTTCCATAGATGGTGTTATTCTGCCTGTGGACCTGAAAGTGTTGAAGAGGTATGTCAAGTGCGGGGTTAATTCGGTTGCGAACGTCTTGTAAAAGGCCGCTGTATAGCAATCTGGAATGGGGCCTAGTCCAATGGTAGGTTTCCTATCACTCTCCTTACTTCATCCTCTGTAATCTCCTGGCTAAGGGCCACTTGTGCCTCCCTCCTAATTCTACGCATTGTCCCCTTTTCCAAGAATTCCACCTGTGGGAGGGCTTGAGGGCTTTGAGATGTATATAGGGATTCATAGGACTTTGCTAGAGTTTCCTGGATATCCCCCGCCTGTGTGACCTGTACCCCTGTTTCCGTTTTCAAGGCTGTTATCGCGTTTTTGACTTCGCCCCCCTCAGTATTCACGCTAGGGGTGCATCTGCCTTATTTGCTTTAGCGTAGTATTTTTGACGGACGGTGAGCAATGCCCGTTCCGCCCTTTTTGTTCGGAGGTCCTCTAGTTGCCCTAATGCCCGTCTGTACTCCCTCATGGACGACCTATTCAGGGTTGTTCCTGCCCGCTGCCTTGCCGCCTCAAGCTGTACCTCCAGCGCCTTCAGCTTCTTTTCCCTCTGTGCCTTTGCTGCTATCAATTCCCCCCTGAGCACAGCTTTAAAAGCGTCCCATTTTATGTCTTCCCTCGTTTCCCCCCTCCTATTAGATTTCGAAGAAGCTTTTAATTTTCACTTCCATCTCTTCTCGAATTACTGGGTCCCCCAATAGGGACTTTGGGTATTTCCATCCCCACACCCCTCTTTCCTTTTGCGCTAGATCCATTTGGACAGATACAATCTTGTGGTCCGCTATTCCAATAGGGCCCTGTGATGCTGGAAATGCATCGGAGGGACAGGGATCCGACGAGGGCGACGACGAGAGCGACAGTGTCGCCGATGAGGTTCCTCAAGAGCCCTCGCACCTGTCATTTCCGGTGCCGCAGGACACTTCGGCGGCCATTTTGTCAGCAATTCAGTCCTTATGCTCGGAGATGAGGACAAGGTTGCCCCTCCCCCCGACGGAGGTACCTGAGCCAGACCCAACGGGGGAACCGGAGCCGGGACCTTCGGAAAGTCCACCGCATAAGAGGACACATCCTCCACCACCTCTCCTACCTCTGCGGCCCGCTCTGCCTTCCCCCCGGTCAACTCACCACGAGGATGATACAGGCACGGACACGGCTACGACAGGTACAGATGACGACGGAGGCGACGACGGGACATGTCCCCCGTCGCCCCCTGCTCGGGCGTCCCCGCCCGACGAGATTGGATCCTTCCATGCCATGATTTCCTGGGCATCCGAGCTCTTCAAGCTCTGCCCCAAAGAGAAGAAAAAGGAAGGGTTCCTTTACCAACGGCGCGAGGCTAAAAGGAAGACTGTCCTCGCCGTACCACTTCTGGATGACATCTGGAATGAGGGGCTCTCCCTCAAGAACCCTGCCACGGCGCCTGCCAAGAGGGACCGGTACGAGAAGAAGTACCGGGTCCCCGACGCTGCCCCCTTGTGCCTTCGGGCACAACCTACCCCGGATTTGGTCGTCTCGGCGGCGGCAAAGAAGAAAGCTGGGGGGGCATCGGCCTCGACATCAACTTCCCCGCCGGACGGCGAGGGCAGGAAGCTGGACACGATGGGACGACGGGTCATCTCATCCGCAGCGACGACTATCAAGGCGGCCAAAGCCCTGGCTATCGTAGCCCGCTGCGACAGGGAGTTGTGGTTCAAAATCGCCCCTCTATTGGACTTCCTTCTGGACGCCAAAAGAGCTAAGGCCCTTGAAATCTTACAGGAAGGTGAGATTGCTTCGGACCACGCCATCACAGTGGCAACGGACATCGCCGACACCGGTTTCCGTCAGTTGGGCAACGGTGTTTGCCTGAGACGACGAGGATGGCTCAAGGTGACGGATTTCCACCAGGACGTACAAACCAAAGGTTTGGACATGCCCTTCGACGGGAACAACCTGTTTGGAAAGGCGGTTGATGAGTCACTTCAGGCTAGCAAGACAGACACGGAGACTGCCCGGGCACTGGGAGCGCTCCAACAGCGACAGCCGTCCTTTCGGAGCGCCGGAGGCAGACAAGGTGCCTCCAAGGGATCCGGCAGTGGCTCCTCGACGTACCGCCATGCGGCAAGATCTTCGTCTCAGGAGGCCTACCGGGGACGCGGCAAGTCAGGTGGTGCCCGTTGTTAGGGAGAATTCTCTGTTTAGGCTGAATTTCCTAACCTAGTGAGTTTCCCCAGCAGCTTTGCTGGATTTTTGGGGTTTATTTTTTTCTCCTGCCAAGAGTGACTCTTTTTGTACCCTCACTCTTGGACATGATTTGAGTGTGTTTCTTTGACTCTAGATGTGTTTTATGGGCTAATGGGTCCTTTACTCCATAGGGTCTCATGTGTTTTTACTATGTGTTACACAGCACCCTCCGTGTAGTAACACAGGGGTGTCATAGTGACACCCTACCATAGACACCATACCAGGGGACTGAGTACGGTCTCCCAGGGCATGTAAAGTCACCATTGCATTTACAAGTCCCAAATTATTAACAGAAACCAGTACAAACCATCATATTGTGGACGTACTGCTCGGGGCAATTCGATTGCCCCGGGGTCTGTTAGTGGAGGGGGCACGTAACCGTCCCCCCTGATCGAGTTTTGGCTGGTGGCAGTGGAAACTACTTTTTATATTCGACTGCAAATATTTTCCTATGGGATTTTCCCATTGTTCGTGGCTACCAACTTTAATTATTTAATTTTCATAGCCTCGAACATACCGCCTGTTTATTTAATTAATATTAATTCGCCGGTTGGTATTTTTTGCCAGGACTCGATTCTAAAATGGTGTTTGTGTTCTCTTCTGTGACTCCAACCCAAGTCGAGCCCTTTGTTCCACTTTTTGGCGGGCTTCTCCACAGAAGCCTCCAAGTGGTACCACAGGGCGTGTGGGAGGGGGTTTAGGCACCCTGGACTGAGTTACCTTGGTAACTCAAGTCACACTCTTGTGTGATTGCCACTTAGCATGTTTGATTGACAGCTAGGCTGAGTGAATGGGGGTATGCTGCATAAAAGCAGGGCTTTGGGGACTGGAACTTCAGAAGTCGCCACAGGACCTGAGAAGCTGAGCCGACCTGCTACGACGACAGCACCGGTGGAGCCCTGCTGAACCGTCTCACCACTTTTCCCAACGACAGAGGAGATCTCCAGCCTGGAGAGTCTTCTTCCTTCGACTGGTGGGAATAACCAGTCTGCTTCCCTTTTCGTTTCCTGGAGCATCTCGTGGCCGCCTTGCCTGTGCCAAGCACCCCGGCAACCAGGATACCATGTTTTACCACTACCGCGAATCAAAGGGTAGTACCTTTAACCGGAAAACTCTGCGGCTGGTTTCTTCCCTGGCAGTGCAGCAACCTTCATATTTCCTCCACGTCGAGATCTTCTCTTGCTCTGGACGACGCCGTGACTTGCACCCGCTGCCAGGAACAACTTCCCCCGCTGGAGGATCCTTTCCACTTAAGGTACCGTGTTCTGCCTGGCTTCCCTTGCAACCAACTGTACGGGGTAGATTTAGCCCCCAGCTTTCGAACCTGGGTTAGCCTGGGACACCCTGGCTAAACTTTTCTGAGCCTAACTAAAACCTTTCTGAACTCCCTGCAAGACTTTTTAAGCCTGTTGTCAATGTGTGATCTTGGGTGCATTTGTGCCCTGCTCTCTCCAAGAGTGGGCCCGGCCTATGGACTTTGGCTCACAAGTAACTTTTGGCTTTCCTGCCTTGCTTAAGAGTTCCTAAGTATTAGTGTGGTGTATTTTCCTACATTCTGCCTTTTTTTCCCCTCCCTTTTTCGTTAACTTATTGGAGTGCCATCTATAGTTAAGCGCTCACCTCTGTTTGGAAATAAGTGGTGTTAACTAAGACTTGTCTGATAAGGAATAAGGGATGTATATATAATAGTAGTAACTGTGTTTAGAGTGATTTACAATAATAGTGCTGGAGTGTTTCAATCAGTGTGTTTTTAAATAAATAATTATATACCTTGATACCAAAGCTCTGGTCAGTGTTTGCTTGTGCTATTGTGTCGGAGTGCCTATTGTGTATACTTTGCATGCTGCCTAACTCTTCTTGAGGGAAGTCTGACTGCTCAGCCACAGCTACCAGGTAAATCTGGGTGGTACAGACTGCTACCAAGTGGGTTTACTGCTAACACCTGTAGTCCTAAATCTTTTGCAGTGTTCCCAAAGGGAACTGCACAGGTTTCTGCCTAACACCCATCGTCGTCGACAGGGAGGTAAAGGAGGTAAGGCGGCCTCCAAACAAGATTGAACCGACCGTGGGGTCGGGCCCCCGCCGGAGCACCCCGGTGGGAGGCCGGCTGACGAGGTTCGTCAGTATGTGGGAGTCCATCTCCACCGACCATTGGGTGCTGGACGCCCTGGCCCAAGGGCACGCCCTCGAGTTTCAGAAGAAGTGCTCTCGCGTTCCACCCGTGGCCAGGAAGGAAAATCACATCCCTCAACTACTGTTGGAAGTAAGGGCGATGCTCAAGAAAGGTGCCATCCAGCTCGTCCCAAGGAGGCTTCGGGGCTCCGGAGTTTACTCAAGGTACTTCCTCGTAAAGAAGACAGGTGGATGGCGTCCCATCCTGGAACTGCGACGACTGAACAAGTACATCAAGGCACAGAAGTTCCGGATGGTCACCCTCCAGCACGTGCTGGGACAGCTGGAGGAGGGCGAGTTCCTGTCGTCGTTGGACTTGGAGGATGCGTACTTCCACATCCCCATTCTGAAAAGACACCGAAAGTTCCTCAGGTTCGTGGTCCAAGGGCGGCACTACCAGTTGAAGGCCCTCCCGTTCGGATTGAAGTCTGCACCCAAGGTGTTCACCAAGTGCCTTGCACCGGTGGCGGCGCGGCTGCGCCTACAGGGGATCCACGTCTACCCGCTTCCTGGACGACTGGCTCATCCGGGCAAATACAAGGGAGCTTGCCGTGGAGCACACTGCGAAGACCGTCCAGCTGCTCACGGACCTGGGGCTCTCCATCAACTTTCCAAAATCCCACCTGGTCCCGTCACAAGTCGCCCTGTTTCTGGGAGCCAAGCTCGAGAGTGGCGCGGCTGGCCTCGCCGTCGGAGGAAAGGACCAGGACCATCATGGGCAAGGTGCAGCGTCTGCTGGCCACGGACATGGCCAGGGTAAGATCTATCAAGTCCCTCCTCGGGATGATGTCCTCCTGCATTTATCTGGTGCGCCTTTGCAGACTTCGGATGCACCCCTTACAAGAGTTCCTCGACACCCGCTGGGTCAAGTCGACAGGCAGCTTCAAGGACAGGATCCCACTCAACGAGACGTTCCGCCAGGTGATCCGGTGGTGGGGGCACTCATCAGTCGGCGGGCACGGACTTTCAGACCCCAGCTCACCAGGTGACGACGGATGCCTCCCTGGAAGGTTGGGGAGTGCACTCTGAAGATCTTCACGCGAGAGGCCTTTGGCTCCCAGAGGAGAAGTCACTCCACATCAACATCTTGGAGCTCTGCGCAGTGTTCTGGGCCCTCAGGTCTTTTCTTCTGTCCCTCAAGGGCAAGGTGTGGTGAGGATCTTCACCAACAACACCACCACGATGTTCTACATCCGGAAGCAGGGCGGAACCAGATCCCCTGCCCTATCCAAGGAAGCCCAGGATCTGTGGCATTGGACCGTGGCCCAAGGATGTTTCTGGTGCCTTTTCATCTGGCAGGAATAAAAAACACCATCGCTGACTCACTCAGCAGGGAGCTGCGCTCGTGCCACGAGTGGGAACTACGCCAGGATCAAGTGGATCGACGCTTCCGACGATGGGGCGTACCCCAGATCGATCTCTTCGCGACGGCGACAAACTCAAAGTGCCGGAGGTTTGCCAGCAGGTTCCCCCAGCCGAGGAGCATGGGCGATGCTTTCTCGTTCCCCTGGGAAGGCCTATTTCTTTATGCGTTCCCTCCGTTGCCGTTGCTGCTCCGGCACATCAACCAGCTCAAGAGGTCCCGGTGCAGGATGATCCTCGTGTCTCTGACGTGGCCGAGACAGATGTGGTTCCCAGACCTTCTGGACTTGTCAGCGTCCACACCAGTCAAGCTGCCGTCGGACGCGGATCTTCTCTCCAGAGAAGGAGGCGCCATTCTTCTTCACAACCCAGAGTCGCTGAACTTGCAGGCCTGGCTCCTGCAGCACTAGAGTTTGGAGGGTACAACATCCCAGCCGACTACAGAGAGGTTCTTGCAAAGGCCAGGGCGTCCTCAACTCTCTGCTATGGACATAAATGGAAGAGGTTCTCTGTCTGGTGCCGTGCTCAAAGATTAACCCTCTGCGGATTACGGCCCCTCAAATATTGCCCTACCTACTGTCATTGGCCAAGGCAGGACTAGCTCACGCTTCCATCAAGATACATCTGGCCGCCATCTCCCGATACACCAGAACTACAGAACGAGCATCCTTGTGGTCTCATCGGCTGGTGAAGGAATTTATGAAAGGATTGTTCCGATCATTCCCGCCGGTGAAGGCCCCTGCCTCGGCGTGGGAACTCAACGTGGTGCTGACCAGGCTCATGGGGGGGCCCCATTTGATTCTATGCATTCGGCACCGTTGAAGTTTCTGTCGTGGAAGACAGCATTTCTCGTGCCCATCACCTCCGCACGATGAGTGGGAGAGATCCAGGCCCTATCTTGCAAGCCACCATACTTGACCTTTCACGACACGAGGGTGGTGCTGAGGACGCACCCCTCCTTCATGCCCAAGGTGCCTTCGGACTTCCACCTCAACGAACCCTTGGTGTTGCCAGTTTTATTCCCGTCGCCTTTGTTGCCGGCTGAGAGGACTCTGCACTCGCTGGACGTAGCTAGAGCGCTCAAGTTCTACGTGGACCGCACAAAGAGTTTTCAGAAGACATCACAGCTGTTTGTAAACTTTGGACCTGTGAATCAAGGGAAGGCTCTCTCGAAGGCTTCCATTTCCAGATGGCTCTCCGGCTGCATCATGCACGGTCACTGGTTGGCAAACCGACCGCTGCCCGGCCTTCCGAGAGCCCACTCGACCAGAGCGATCGCTGCTACCACGGCGTTCCTATCTGGTGTGCCCCTGCTCGACATCTGCAGGGCTGCGATGTGGAGGTTGACGCACACCTTCACGAGATTCTACTGCGTCGATCAGGACACCAGGGGGGAAGTCCAGGGTCGGCCAAGCAGTGCTGCGCAACCTGTTCGCTTAAGGTGAACCTGGTGAGGAGGTAAGAGATGCTTAATGTTGAGTTTTTTGTATTGGTTAATGTTGAGCCTGTTGCCACCTCCCGTGGTTGTGCATGTGTATACTGCTGTGTATTCTTATATTCATGAGCATGTGAATCCATGCCAGACCCCATGCATGGGTCTGGCATGATTTCATATGCTCATGAATATTCCCCGTCGTCAGGCCGGGAATCCTCGGTATAGAAAAAATCAGTATCGGTTTTGTTTCTGATCTCTTTCTTAGTAGTAACCAATCACTGGTCTCTGGGTCATACTGCCCCCAGCCAATGAATGCCCTCTCCCTAAGCCCCGCCTCTGGCAGCCATCCTCAGATTTGGTAGCACGTAAAGTGGCAGTATGACCAAGTGAAGAGCCGCAGAAGGGTAGGTGGGCGGGTTCGCATGTGAATCCATGCCAGACCCATGCTGGAAAACAACAGTTACAGGTAAGTAACTTGTTCATCCCCTGACTCCTCGTGGTGGCTTGTCTCCTACTCCTTCCTTGTGCCTCCTTCTCTCCTGCCGGGGTCCCGGGTCGGGTAGAGGTCGCTGCGCCAAGTCCCAGCTCCCCCTTTTCCTGCTTATTGCTCCGACAGGTGCTCCAGTACTGGGTTGTTCTCTCCGGCCCAGCCACATCACAGGGGTTGGCCTCTCTTCCCCGTGCTCCCTGACCTTCCGTTGGTACGGGGATCCCTCAGACTGTGGTCACTTTCTCCCTCCCGGGGCTCCCCGCAGGATTGTGGCCGTTGCGGGAGCCTGCTGAGCAAATTCGCAGTTACCCTGTTGCTCCCCTACGGCATCATTTACTGAGGCTCCTCCGGTCTGGGCCCGCTGTGTGTGGGGTGCTCCCTGTTATCATCTTTATGCCAGGGGAGTTGGCTATGTTTATCCGTGTCCAGCCTTTGGAGGGAGAGAGCCCCTCCACTGATTGTATCCACTCTAGGCCCCCGCGGTGGTATTACTGCACCTCCTCCTTCTTTGGTCTCACCCCTGATAGTCTTTATTTACTGCCCCTCGCCACGAGGGCCTCTCTTCCCGGATTCTCGTGGTGTCTGCGCCTCTGGGTGCACTGTCCGCTAGGGTCCCGGGTGGCTCCGTGTTCGCCCTTGGCCTTGGATCCGTCTCTTCCTGCCCTCTGTCGTGCGCTCCTAAATGGGTCCCCTGGGCCGCTGCGCTGCTACTTCTCACCTGAGGTTCTCCTTCCACAAGCCGTCTCTTTGAGCGTGTCACTCCAAGATTCGGCGGGCCTGCTGATGGTGCTCAGGCTCCTCTCCGCTCGTCCGTCTCTGCCCTGGTGTTGCGCCTCATCGGATCTGGCTGCCGCCGTGGTCCTCCTCGACTTACTGGTTCCGCTCCGCCGTAACTCCTGTTGCCAGTCGGTGCCTCGCCTCCTCGCCTGCCCTGTTCGCCGCTGGTCGCTGCTTCCCAAGGGTCCCCGCCTGCCCTCAGGTCCCTCGATCACATCTTGCTGGCATGACTAGGTTCCTTCACGGGGTGCGCCTCATCGTGGCGTGTACTGCGTGTACTCCCCCAGCCCGTCTCTCTGACTCCTCCACCGGGCTCCACCTCCTCTCCCGTGTCTGCGTCTCTGTGGGCGGGTCTGCACTTATTCTCCGGGGTACTGCTGCTCGCGTCCATGTCTCCGCCATCCTCCTCTTTCTTCTTGGGGTGGATCGACTGCTGCAGGGTGGTGGATCCGGCCAAAGTTGCTGGGGAGTCACGGGAGCTCTGCCGGCACATTTAGCTGGTAGATCTTAGAAAATAGCATTGTTTATTTTTAAGCCTGCCACTCTATCAAACTGCCTGATTTCCTGCATAGCCGCAGGCAATGTGTTGTGGGGATCTGCCGCCATAAGTAGCATATCAACATATGCCATGATTTTATGCGCAATGCCTTCAAACTCAATTCCTGATGTCCTGTGTCTGTCTAATTTTCGTTCTAAATGGAGTGTGTATAATAATGGTGATTAGGGACACCCCTGTTTTGTCCCCCATTGCAGTGAGATGGTAGGGAGATAGTTGCTCATTTACCATCTCGCCTTGTGGTGTTTGGCTTCAATTTTAGCTATACATTTCGGGCCAAACCCCATCTTTCCCAATGTACAGAACAGAAAAGACCACTGCACCCGGTCAAAGGCCTTTTCTGTGTCAAATGAGACCAGGTCCGCCGGGATCGCCTTCCTCTCTATTCTCTCAAAAATATGTCAAACCCTCTGGTTATTATCATGTGTCATGTGTCTGCTGCTGTTTTATAAATCCTGTTTGGT
Source organism: Ambystoma mexicanum (assembly GCF_040938575.1). Classification (NCBI taxonomy): domain Eukaryota; kingdom Metazoa; phylum Chordata; class Amphibia; order Caudata; family Ambystomatidae; genus Ambystoma; species Ambystoma mexicanum. The sequence goes on along the minus strand of NC_090923.1, from coordinate 348,208,071 downwards.
CTGGTTTTATTAAAAGGGGTAATATGCTTTCCATTCTGTTGGGCAAAACGTTTGTGTAGATTTTGGCATCAACATTTATTAAGGCTATCGGACGCTATGAGCCACAATTACGTGGGTCTTTGCCCATTTTTGGGAGCAATATAATTTTTGCTTCTTCCAAGGAGGGATTAATATCGCCTGATTGCTCGAAGGAATTATATAGGTTTGTTGAGTCAATCATGACTACTGCAGAAAAAAGAAAAGAAGTATTTGGAGACCTAACAGAAGCAAATCAAATGCAATCAACATCAACACCATGTATCCCCTATGGAAACCAAAACAAGCAGATGAAAAAAGAACGCCAACCAGAATTGGATGAACGTAAAACTGTCCCATCACGATTCAACTATGACTCGGATGAATCCTACTATACCCCAGACCCAATAATCAAGAACCAAAAACCAAAAGACCCCCAACAGAAAAACGACAACCACGAACAAGCTGAAGAAGATAAACACCCAAGAATTCCAACAACAATGTTAGATTTGCAAAATATGCTCATCGCAACACTCTCCCAGTCGATGATCCCCTTCCTGAAACTATATGAAGATTTGAAAGATTCAATAAAAGATCAAGCGACCCTTCTAGCGCTAATCCATTCAAAACAGATACACATCGAACATTTTGTCTCGACAGTGGAATCAATACTGACAATAGAAGCAGACGAGACACACCGGTGGCAACAAAGACTAGCTGAGATCGCAAGAGGAGACCGACAAGAGAAAACAAAACTTACAGGAGAACTATAACAGATGCTCAAAGAACACCATCATCAGCAAGCAACCAGACCAAACGACCAACGGCTACAAAGCCCGCCGTTTCTAAAATCGCCACAATGTCCAACTCAGACACAACAACTACCTGAAACCACCTAGGACCTTGCCCAACAAATACCAAAAGAACCGAGTCAAAATATTACTAACAAAAAAACAGAAACCATTACCCCAAGCAACACAACAAAGAATCCAAATGAAAACTTTCAGATTTTCGAAAAAGGAAAAACAACAAATGAAATAAAATGCACCCAACAGAAAAATAACAAAAAACGACAAAAGGGCTCGCAAGCGTTTCTAAGAAATATAAACCAGAACACCCAAATTGCTCAACAATCAAAGAAGAAACTACCAGTTGTCAACACACAAAGTATTCAAGTTCAGCTAGCCCAGACAAAACCCAAATTAGCGCAACCTATCCCGCCACAATCGCCGATCGACGAGGAATTGCTCAACATGACCACCCATGAAGAACAACCATCAGAAAACAATCAACAGTCTTCGCAACCCATAAGCCAGACGAGTTACATAATAATCGACGAATACGTCTCAATCCTTGACCAACAATCGAAACAAAATCAAGACAACTCTACTGAACTCTCCCTAGAAGAAATCTCAATGGAAAACATTTCAACAACCACAACCAGAGATGAACCCTACGACCCCATCTTGTCGATCTCGATAACAACAACACCACAAGACTCCAGTCGACACAGCCAGATCCGACCAACATTTGTCAATCCACTACGACAAAATGAAATATATGAAATCTACATTGAAAATGCAAATAAAAACCTGTAACCGGTAATTCTAAATAGAACAAACCTACTACGCCTTTTTGGCGTAATACCTCGCCTGAACAAACTCACAACAAAAGACATTGCTCTGATAACCTTTAAAGACGATCGGAACTTGGACAAGATCGTCATAGAGCTCCCGGACCCCAATAACCAAGAACTCATATCAACACGAAGACAGTTACACAAATTGGGCTTTTCATGCTGGGCCTCAACATTCACAAGAATACCAAGCAAACCAAAATATAAAGCAACAACATTGACCAAAGGAAACAAAAACAGGCAACTGACGATAGATACTCAAATCATGCCTCAGAAGAAGCAACCTCAAACGGAAATAACAAACCCAACAGAACAAGCTTTGAAACTCCTTCATCAGACATTGCATCTATAGAAGACTCAATAAGAAGCCAACGACCAGACAGAGATGCCCACGCAATTAAAAGAATCTATGACTTCGAAAACACCTTTTTAGAAACAGAATCTACAGAATACTCAATGAACTCAAACTCATAACAATTAACAAACTATGGATTCATGTGGTCATTGTGCTCGTGGAACACCAGAGGAAATCTACATCTATTCACGGACACAGCCGCTGAACTAGAGCAATACCAATTTATATGCCTCCAAGAAACCTGGCTCAGCGATCCACCGGCATGCGATGGTTTTATCACATTCCTAAACCCAGCTATCGTACAAAAACAAGGAAGACCTGCTTCAGGCTTACTCACCCTAATCAAGATAAACCCTCACAGCACAGCAATACTCTCCGAGAACATAAACCCTTGGACTCAACTGACCACAATAATATGTACAAAAAACCAGCAAAAGCGAGAGGACAAACCAGCAAAAGCGAGAAGACAAAAACAATTCAACAATCCTAATCCTAAACCTCTATTGGAACCCACTAGCAATATCAACAGATACGTTCCTAGACGGAGTTTTCATCTCAATCGATGAGGCCACAACTAAATACCCGTCATCGGAAATAATAATATGTGGCGATCTGAACATCAAGTTATATGATAAGAACGGTGGCCTCTTAAAGCACTCAGATATATCGGCAAATGCAAAGAGATGGATAAAAGAAACCACGATACGCAACCTACTCCTTCTAAGTCAAGAGAACACTTCTAAATCCTATACACCAACATGGAGCAGAGGTTCATCCCATGCAACCATCGATTATATATTTCTATCTGAAAAACTTCACCAATCAGTCACAAACGTGCAGACGATATTAACAGACAGGAGCGACCACAATCAACTTACCGCCCACTCTGAAGCGACACTGGAAAAAATAGTCAGCATTACCATCTCCTCTATTAGAACTAAACGGAACAACAACAAGACTGAGAATCCCACAAGCATCCTTAGCCTCATTACCAGAAAAATTCCTACAGGCAAGTCTGACAAATGCTCTAAAAATCGACTACGAATGGATCCTAATTCCGTTCCGACAAACCAGTAAAAATTGCCCGCAGAAAGACCATCGACATTCCTACAACCAAGAAATTGCCGAAAGGAAAAAAGTCTTAAACCGAACAATAAGACAGTTAAAGAAAACTCCAGCTCTCGATACCTCAAACCAGATTAAAATTCTGAAAAACAACCATCGAAACTGGACTAAATCACAAAAAAGTCTCATTCAGCAAGCAGATGCAGAAAACATTGAAAATCCACAAATCCCACAATACAAAAGAACTTTGGAACTTACTCAATGACAATCAACAAAAACAGCACAAGCTTACAGCTAATGTAACCCAAGAAAAATGGATAACGCACTTTACTACCATTTACGCACCACGAGAAACAGATCAACAGAATACACAGCCCACAACAGACCCAACATGGAAAGTACACGCAGAACTTGAAGATTTCATCCTCCTGATTAACAAACTCAATACTTCTAGAGCACCAGGCCCAGATGGACTATCCAATGCCATAATCAAAGAAGATCCTAACGCTTGGGCAAGCCTCCTATGCCACATCACAAAACTGATCAATAAACTGCACAGAATACCAAACTCCTGGAGAACAGCAGTAATTGTACCAATCCACAAACAAGGCCCTAGAGAAGACCCCCAAAACTTCCGACCGATCGCTCTGCTCGATCCGCTAGGAAAACTATTTGCAGCAGTACTTCTAAACCAACTCACCGCGTGGGCCATAAAAAACAATAAATTCTCGACCAGACAAACAGGGTTCACGGCCAATGTTGGAACAAACCTTAACCTGATATTACTACAAGTAATTAAACATGAAGCTATCAACTCCAACTTGACAATCTACGCAGCATTTATTGACCTAAAAATGGCTTTTGACGCAATCTCACGCGAAAAACTATGGTCGAAACTTAGAACATGGAACTGTCCACCTGATATCCTAGAACCGATTATTCTGCTGTATTCAAAAACCACGATAAAAGTTAGATTGTCGAGACAAGGAGCTACAACATCTGCCATACCAACAGAAAATGGACTCAAACAAGGCTGTCCTCTCGCAGCGACACTCTACAACTTGTTCACTGCTCATATCGAAGAACATCTAAAATCACATAAAACCAATCCCCCCAAAATCAACTCGATCCCAGTCCCAGTCATGGCATACGCCGATGACATTGTGTTACTAGACAAAACACCGACTGGGTTACAAACGACACTGGCAGACCTAAGCCATTACATGAAAAAAAACGAACTAACGATCAATACGGAAAAAACAAAGACAATGACTCTCACCAAACCACTAAAAAAAAGAACAAACCAGCGTATCTTTACGATCAACAATGTCGAAATAGAAAATGTTACTTCGTTCAAATACCTAGGGATCACAATAAATCAGTCAAAATCAGAAGAGCAGTGGATAGACAAAATCGAACAAACATTTCAAACGCTATCAAGACAAGGCTGCCTCCTTCACAGAAAATATGGCAAGTTCTCCTTCAAGCCAATTATCTCCTACTACAGACACAAGTACATTCCGATTCTGACCTACGGTACTGAAGCAATGTTGAACGCTCAGAGAGTCAACTGGACAAAATATGAAGCGGCTTTCTAGCGCAAAGTCCTTCGACTCCCGCAAACAATTCCAATGCCAAGAATACGCTATGAATTGGCAACTCAATCAATTGAATCAGTTGTACAATGGAAAAGACTAGATATTTTTCCTAAAATACTGACAGATGGGAAAACTCCAGCAATTCAAATACTGCGACATAAAGAAAACACCTTCAATACGACAATATTGCAAAAATGGAAAGATACAATGAGAAAAGAAATGGATAGTGAAAATATCACAGAAGAACTGCTTATACTTCGTCCACAACAGGCAAAAAAAAAACTGCTGCACAACGACTGGATAAAGACCATCCAACAAAAAAATACCTACAAACAGAATCTACATTGCACAAAAGACAATAGGAGAATCCACAAACCACCAGCCTACCTGCAAACCTTCCCAGACCAAACCATTCGAACAACATTTCTAAAAATTCGCCTAAACATTCTTCCTACAAAAGCATACCTATCTACAAAAAGACAGATCAAGCACGAAGACAACTACTGCAAGTTCTGCAAAGACCAAAAAATCGAGGAAACCATATTCCACCTCGTCATGGAATGTAATGAACTCGTCTCACAACGCAAAGAATTCGGTGCTTTTTTTCAACTTTCATCGACACAAATGTGTACGCAAGAAAGATGGACCGCTCTCCTCAGCGGCCACAACAACAAGTACACTTACACAATTGCTCTCTTCCTATCTTCTATACTCGAACTAAACAACCAAAATTAAAAAAGCCAATCCAACTCAAGCAAATGATGAAAAAGTTTTCAAATAAACTACAGCATCAAAAAAAAAAATAAAAAAAAAAAAAAAAAATAGGTTTGTTGATTTTGGGGTTAGAATTTCACTGTACATTTTTAAAAGAATGCCGGAAAACCATTGGGGCTTGAGGATTTATTCAATGGTAGTTCACGGATCGCCTGGTGAACATCTGCTTGAGTGATTTCCGTTTCTAACGCCTGCTTTTCCTGAGATGTAATCTTTGGAAGAGAGACTGTGTCCAAGTAATCCCCTTGAGCCTGCGGGTCAGGAGAACTGGAGCTATAATGTTCTGAGTAAAATAGGTAGAATTGTGCGATGATATGATCAGTCTCTGTATTTAATTCGCCATTGGGAAGTTTAATCTGCTGAATAGTTTGCAAGGCGGCTTGTTGGCGAAGTTGATTAGCTAACGGACTATCTTGTCTTTAGCTTTCAGATAGTATTTTTGTTTCAGGTAGAGAATGGATTTTTCTGCTTTTTTTGTGTGTAAGAGATTAAGCCTCCCCACACCGGCCATATATGACTGTTGTAACTTTGGGCCCTTATTTGTTTCCATCTGTGAACGCATCTGTCGGACTTTTCCCTCCAGCTCTATTTCCAGTGCCACTTTTTTTCTTCTGTCTTATAGCCTCTTCCGCTATGAGGACCCCTCTCATTGTAGCCTTAAAGGCATTCCAAACCACCTGTGCCGCTGTCCCCTTTTTCATTAATTAAAAAGTAAAAATCTGTTTGGCCATATTTCCTCTAATAACCTGATCTTGCAGTAACCCTAATAGAAATGCTAATGTCCACAAGCTTGGTCTTTCTTTCAGGGCCGTCATCCCAAAGACAATTGGTGCATGATCTGAGATTGTTATTGTTTGTGTCCTAATTTGTGTTATACTACCCAGAAGCGGGAGCGAAGCGAGACCCAAACATAATCAATACATGGAAATGTTTGATGCACATGCGAGTGGTATGTAAGCCCCCTTTGTGTCCCCCTACGGGCAGCCCAGACATCCACCAGGGAAAGTTGTTTGAATTTCTGTTGTAGAGCCCTAGAGGGTGAGGGTTGAGTGTAGCGTGCTTGTGTGCTGCGATCTCGCAGAGGGTCCCATGCTATTTTGAGGTCTCACAGCATTAGTATGTCCCCTTCCGCAAACTCTGCCAACAGCCCAAGAGTATTATTCAGAAAGCCTTCCTAGCCTACATTAGGGGGCATATATAGAGACCACCGTCGGCTTACTATCATCCAGTTGCAAAATGGAAAATATGTATCTGCCCTCTCTATGAGTCTTAGAGCTAATTACTTTGATTGCGATACCTCTTCTAAAGCCAATAAGGACCCCTTCCTCCTTCCCTTGGTCATTTGCCTGCAATATCAAAGGGTATTGACGCAAACAGTCTACTTGTATCCTTTCTTCAGATGTGGGTCTCTTGGAATGCCACCAGGTCCGGTTGGTGGCACCCCAAGAGACCCCTCTACCTTCCTCCGTTTCTGTAGAGAATTCAGCCCCCTAACAGTCAGTTTTTAACACCTAAATTACCTATATGTGTGCCTTTCCACCGTGAGGCCGCTTTGAAAGCACGGTAGTCCAACATTACATGCATAACCTACTTGTGCACCACGGTTTACCCCCAAAATTCCAGTTTCCACCCTTCCCCAAAATGTTCCCTGGTGATCAATTCCCAGCCGTAAATTACCTTCCCCAGTGGAGTGTGGGGTAGAGTAACACTCCCATCTGTTACCTGAACAGATGAAGTGCAAAAAGCCTCTCTCCGTGCCCAGTCTTTCACAAAGCTTCTCTGGCTGATACAGCCCCTGTGTTCAGTAGAGTCCCTTGGGTGCTCCCTCCTTACGCCGATTTCTGGGATGGCCTCCTCAGTCTGAATCTCCAGTCGTCTCTCTGTACATCCTTGCGTTACCTCCATCGAAGTTCGATTGTAAACCATTACCTAGAAGTGGGATATTTGGAACCTCCTTTCTTTTCCACCATAGTTGTTCCTTTTGTGCCCATTCCAGCCTCATCCTATATTTGGAGGAGCACCATACCAGCCTCAATAGATGTTATACATTGCTGCCTGCCTTCCTGAGTAAAAAGGAGACCAAATGGAAATGTCCATTTGTACCTGAGGGTCCTTAGCACTGGTTGCATATCAATTTGTTTTTGGAGGGCGAATGGAGATCAATCCTGGTAAAGCTGAATCGCCACTCCATTTGTAAGTTACTGGTGCAGACTGCCACGCTGCCCTTAAGAGCTGCGCCTTCTGTGGATATAAGGTGCAAGCTGCAAGGACGTCCCTAGGGAGAACTTCAGGTTCCACCCTCTTCAGGCCTGTCCTGTGGATCCTGTCAAGTAGGACAGTAGTAGCTTCCTCTCCTTCTATAAGGTCTAAAAACATCTGGGTAACCGCCCCCTTGAGCTCTGTCAGTCACTGATTCTGGGAGATTCTTTAGGCAGATATTCAAACGTCTGGAGCGATTCTCCAACTCTTCACATTGAATCTCCAGATTGTGTGTAGCCCTAGCCAATTCTTCAATTGCAATTTCTGATTATTGTCCTCGACCAGGCCTAGAATTGCTCTTTCATTTGTGTCTACTGTGTCTCCCAGCGCCGAAGTTTCCTTGCCAAATTCAGCCAATGAGAGTTTTATTTCCGAAGTAAACGCCGTAAATTGAGACTGGAAAGAGGCTGCACATTTGTCTTGGAAGTCCTGAAAGCTCTAAGCAAAGTCTTCTCTTGACGCTGCCATGGCTGGATCCTCAATGAATGGATGCTCAGAAAGTATTGGTTCCTAGTGCGGCCCGAGTTCAGCTGTAGCAATCACTGGCTTTTTTTTTTTAGCAGGAACTTCTCTAATGGATTGTTCTGTTTGGCATCTGTTAGATCTTGCTCTGCGGGGGTCAGGGGGATCTGCTTCTTACTCGCCCCTGGCATGGGCATCCAGCCTTTATTCCAGCTTGAATCCTGCAGACCGTTCAGTAGGCGCTTACTGTCAGTTTCTGGTGACAACATCCTCACACCCATTTTCCACTGTGTAATCCCCCTCTAAGCCGAGCCCACCATCTATCCAGACTACAGTAGGGATTCCCCCCTCTCCAATTCTGCCGCTTGTCAGCACTCCCTGTCCTTCTGCACCGTTGAATGAGCTGGGTCACTCGTGTCGCACGGGAGTCTCCCTTGCCGCCCCTCTCTGGCAGACACAGCACATGCCACACCTGCTGATTTCTGTTTGTATGTGGCTACGAGACAGGCGGGCCCTCTGGGCCGTCACCTTCGCTCCACAAAGCTGCTCCTTGTTGATGCTCCTCCACTGGTGTTCTGATTTTCTGGAATCCCCACCAAGTTTTAGGTACCATGCCCAGTACCCGAAACTTCGTCCTCAGCAATCCGGACCATCCGGGGGAGTCCCAACGTCCCCCAGCCCCCCAAACTTGCGTGTCAGCACCTAGAAGCCTTCCCAGCAGTGCATCTTTTCCTCTAGACATGGAGAGGTCGCCCGCGCAACCTTACTGTGCGACGGCCAACTTGGATCTGCTCAACAGTGACAAGATTGTAATGGGACAGATGAGGGGGAGCGGTACAAGTGGAGGATACTCCCCACCTGTTCTACTTTTACGGTAATTGTTGACAAATTGGATGTTGGAAATTGATGTTTAGCACATGCAGTGTGGTGAATGATTTGTTGTTGTGACTTATTTCGTTACATGATGCTTTTGAAGTAGTTTGAGAGGTGGTCACTTTTTCTGTCCCCCATACCTAGGTAGGTGGCCATCCATCTCTGATCTACGGTGATTACTCATAGATGGGGTGATTTTGCCTTCCTGCAGGGAGTGGTAGTAACGTGGAGACCGTGAGAAGATCTGTGAAAATAAATGGGTTCCTCCACCTTTTTGTGTAACAAAAAGATATATATTTCGAAGGGATTGTGTCCTCCGACGTATTCCTTATCTTAGATATAAATCCTTCAGCTTTGCTGGCCTCGGAAAATTTTTTTTTTTTTTTCGCCAGAGGGCGCTGCGCGTCGATGATCGCCGAGTCGATGACCCTCGACGGCCTCCGTGCCGACGTCGACGTCATCCTGCCTATAAAGGCCGCGCGCAGCGTCCGTTGCTCAGTTCCGTTTTTCCGCGCTTCGTTGTGCCTCGGAACACCGTTGCTCAGTTCTCGTCAAGATAACGTATATAATAACTACTATTTACCTCGATATCGATGGCATCCTCCTCCGACCCGACGACCCCTCGGTCCGGTTTCAAAAAGTGCCGAGACTGCGGGAAGAAAATGTCGTTGACGGACCCTCACAGGGTCTGTTTGTGGTGTCTGGGAATCACGCACCAGAGTTCGGAGTGTGAGGAATGCCTTTCCATGACGGCGAAAGCCTTGAAGGAGCGTAGGGGGAAGCTCGAGAGAGGTAGGTCAACTTTAACTTCCTCGAAAGCTTCTTCGGTAGAGTCGAGACGTTCGTCTCCTCACCATAAAAAACACTCTCGATCTAGATCACGAAGTGGCTCCCACCACTCGTCGACATCGAGACACTCGAAGAAGAGACGTAGGAGATCCCCTTCGTCATCTTCGTCGAGTTCTCCTGAGAGAGTTCATTGCCCCACAAAACGCAGCTCGCAAGCTGAGTGGGAGGAATTCAGGAAAAAGATGCTAAGCGTCTTCGAGAAAGCGGCCTCGTCCCCCTCGAAGACAGCTGAGGGTGATACCCCGGGTAAAAAACCCAAAAAATCTAAACGCCGCGAGTCGCAGTACCCGGCGGAAAAGTCAACCCGAAAGCGCCTCGAGCCATCGGGAGATAAAGCATCATCGACGCCATCGTCGAAAACTCCTTCGAAACAGAGGTCGGCGCCATCGACGCCGTTGTCGAAGGATTCATCGGCGCATCAGTCGATCGAGTCGACGCCGACGTCGACGCCGATATCGACGCCGGTGAAGGAAAGAACCACGGCTACTCCACAGCCAACGGTTAGACAAAAGACCTCCGACTCGACGCCGAGAACGTCGACGTCGTTCTCGAGCAAGACTCCGATCCTTTCGAGTTCTTCGAGGCCTAGTACACATTTCTCGACGCTTTTCACGGCGCCTTCGAGTACTTTCACGTCGGTGTCGACGACATCGACGTTTTCAAGGCCTGTGATGATGGCTCCTTCTGCATTGGAAATGGGGTTTATACCATTCCAAAAACCAATGTATCCCCCTTTAACCTCGATTTTTGAGGAAAGGGAGGATTCAGACCAAGATATTGATTTACAGAGGACCACATCACCAGAGCCAGAGACTTTCGCCTCTGAGGAAGGAAGATTAAAAAATCTTCAGGATGCACTTCAGGAAGCTAGTGGCTTGGACACTTCTCCTGAAGCAGAATTTATCAAACCAGACCCAGGAGAACATGCGGAGACTCCATATAGAGCTCTGATGTCTAGAATCATAGAATTTATGGGTTGGTCTGCACCTTCTCCTGCCTTTCAGCAGGATGATCTCACTGACATACTGGACAAGGGCCCACAGGAGGATCCTGTGGTTCCATTTCACTCTGCTCTACAGAGAAGGATTTTGACAAACTGGGAAACGCCAGAAATTATCCCGGCAGTAAATAAAAAACTGTCAACAAAATACAGGGTGGCTAGTTCTGACCCTGAATATTTGTCAAAACACCCTACTCCTGAGAGCTTGGTTGTACAGGCTGCAACCTCATCAGGCAGCACATCTGCATACCCCACTGCTCCGCAGGATAGGGATGACAAAAAATATGATGCCATGGCTAAGAAGGTTTTTTCTGCCTGTAGCATGGCGTTAAAGTCTATTAACGCGACCTGTACGCTCGCTAGGTTCAGCCACACCCTTTGGGAGTGCGCTTCATCAGCGGCTGACTGCCTCCAAGAAGGAGAGGAAAGGGACGCATTTTTAAACATCATCAGGGATGGTAAAGATGCGATGTGCGAGACCCTACAAACTGGCCTAGATTCTGCTGACAGTATCAGCAGGGCCATGGCGGCAAGTACCACAATCCGCAGGCATGCGTGGTTGAGGAAGTCTGGTTTTGCCTCTGACGTGCAGACCAGGCTTTTGAATATGCCCTTTGACGGTTCTACCCTCTTTGGAAAGAAGGCGGATGACAGTTTGGAGAAACTGCAAACGTCCAAGGCAGCAGCCAAGTCATTGGGAGCTGCTATCCGTCAGAATACCTTTCGTCCTTCGGGATCATCGTGGAGAGGACGGTCCTTTCGTTACTATTCCTCATATGGAAGGGGCAGGGGACGACCGGCTCAAAGAGGCCAAGGAAGATTTACCCGTGGTGGACGGGGTAGGGGAAAGAAAGCCGCACCCGCAGGAGCAGGAGCCACTTTACCTTCGGCAACTGCATCAGCCGCTTCAAAACCACTCTGAGGTCTCCCCTCACAGAACACCAGTAGGGGGCAGGTTAACTCACCATCTGACGGAATGGCAGGCTATTACGTCAGATGCTTGGGCTCTGGAGACAGTAGCCCAAGGTTACTGCCTGCCCTTCCTACATATCCCTCAGAGTCATCCACCGGGGAACAACCCTTTGAAGCTTCCAGATCCGCTCCTCTTGCAGGAGGTTTTAGACCTGCTAGAGAAAGGTGCCATAGAACTGGTACCTGTAGCGGAAAGGAACAAGGGTTGGTACTCCCCCTACTTCATAATACCGAAGAAGGACGGAGGACTGAGACCCATCTTAGACTTACGGGAATTGAACAAATTCCTCCGAAAGGACAAGTTCAAGATGGTGACTCTCTCTCAGATCCTTCAGGCCCTCCAGCTTCAGGACTGGTTGGTATCTCTAGACCTCCAGGACGCTTATTTCCATGTGCCGATCCATCCCAGGCACAGGAGATACCTGAGGTTCGCAATTGGCAGCTCTCATTATCAATTTCGAGTTCTGCCATTTGGGCTAACCTCCGCCCCGAGGGTCTTTACCAAGCTAATGTCGGTTGTGGCTGCAAGTCTAAGGAGGGAAGGGATTCATGTCTACCCTTACCTAGACGATTGGTTGATCAGAGCTGTATCTTCGGAACAGGCTCAGAGACAACTAGATTATGTTTGCCACTTCCTTCACAAGCTGGGCTTCTCCCTCAATTTAAAGAAGTCACAGATGATACCATCACAGAGACTCCAATTCATTGGAGCAGTCCTGGACACTTCCCTGGGAAAAGCCTTGCCACCAGAGGTGAGGGCTCGAGATATTCTGCAGATGGTCATCAGATTTCAGAATGCCCAATATCTCCCAGCCTACGACTTTCTGAGGTTGCTAGGCCTCATGGCATCCTGCATATTCCTCGTGCCGGAGGCTCGCCTGAGAATGAGATCCCTCCAGTGGGCACTGAGAACTCAGTGGTCACAGTTCTCAGGAAGGATGACAGATCTCCTTCGGATCCCGGTCAAAGTAGCCCGAGACCTTCAGTGGTGGGCCTGTCGGGAGAACATCCTGAAAGGAGAAATGTTTTGGCAACCATGGCCGGAGATAACAGTAGTCACGGATGCCTCACTCACGGGGTGGGGAGCTCACGCCAACGACTTGACCATCAGCGGTCGTTGGTCTCCATCGGAGTCCAGACTACATATCAACCTGTTGGAGCTGAGAGCCATCAGACTAGCGCTGAAGGCTTTTCTGCCGTCTGTACGGGGAAGAAACGTCCTAATAATGACGGACAATACAGTGGCCATGCACTACCTCAACAAAAGAGGAGGCGTAGGCTCACTACCACTGTGCAGAGAGGCGATGCAGCTCTGGTTTTGGGCAATTCAGGAAGGAATCTCTCTATCGGCAATTCACCTAGCCGGAGAGAAGAACTTGACAGCGGACGCTCTGAGCAGGCAGAGCACAGTCTCTCACGAGTGGGAGATAGCTCAGGAAGTCCTTCAAGAGATCTTCGCCCTTTGGGGAACCCCTCAAGTGGATCTGTTCGCCACCAGTATCAACAGGAAGTGCGACAGATTTTGCTCAAGGGAATTTCCCCCGAGAGGAGCTCTAGGAGATGCGTTCGTAGTGGACTGGGAGTTCCCACTTCTGTACGCGTTCCCTCCGGTCCCTGTCATTCCTCAAATGATCAGGAGGTTGAGAAGGTTTCGGAAGACCATGATCCTAATTGCCCCGGATTGGGCCAGGAGAACGTGGTACCCGGACCTTCTAGACATGTCCATCTGCCCTCCAATTCGACTGCCATACAGAGAGGATCTTCTCTCGCAGAAGGAAGGTCAGGTTCTCCATCCAGCCATCAAGACCCTCAACCTTCACGCTTGGTGTCTGAAAGGTTGAGGTACAAGGATTGGGACCTTCCGGATGATGTTATGGAGGTGTTGCTTTCGGCCAGAAGGCCGGCAACTAAAACTCTATACCGCTGCCGTTGGAACAAATTTTGCAGCTGGTGCAGAGAAAAGAATATTGAACCCTTTTCTTGTGGTACACCTATGGTGTTGTCATTCTTACTTTACCTGGCTAATTCAGGCCTACAGGTTGGCACGATTAAGGGCTATCTCGCAGCGCTATCAATCTTTAAGCGCACTGCAGAGGAGCCTTCATACTTCAAAATTCCATTGGTAATACAATACCTAAAAGGATTAACTAATGTTTATCCCCCGAAACCTTTTCAAGTTCCCTTATGGGATTTAAACCTAATTTTAAACTTCCTAAAGGGTGCCCCTTTTGAACCACTACACTCTTGTTCATTGAAGCTTCTCACCCTCAAAACTGTTTTGCTAATAGCATTGACATCTGCTAGAAGGGTTAGCGAGTTGCAAGCCTTATCGTGTAAACCTCCACATACAATCTTTTACAAGGACAAAGTTGTTCTTCAGGTGAAGCCTAACTTCCTCCCGAAGGTAGTCTCGGAGTTTCACATCACTCAGAAGATTATATTACCTTCTTTCTACCCTCCTCCTCATCCGGGGAAGGAGGAAGAGAGACTGCACAGGCTGGACCCTAAGCGAGCCTTGAGCTTCTATATCAGCAGATTGGCTAAGATCAGACAAGCAGACCAACTCTTTGTAGGTTATGCAGGACATAAGTTGGGCCTTCCAATAACAAAACAAACCATCTCCAGATGGATTATTTTAGCCATTCTGGAATGCTACAAATTGGCAGGAAAGGAGCCTCCTCAAAATCTAAGGGCTCATTCTACCAGGGGTATCGCAACATCCTCAGCCCTTCAAAGAGGGGTGCCAATTCGAGATATATGTGCGGCTGCCACATGGTCGTCCGCACATACATTTACCAAATTCTATAGCCTGGATTCCTCCTCTAGTCAAGAAACTAGATTCGGCAAGGCTGTGTTACACTCTGTCCATTCTGGAAGGGTAACATAACTTTTATTACTCCCGCCTCCAGTCACAATACCACTGCTATGGGAGTCTATCTAAGATAAGGAATACGTCGGAGGACACAATCCCTTCGAAGAACTAGTTACTCTTACCTTGTAACGTTCTTTCGATGGGATGTTCCTCCGACGTATTCCTTATCGACCCTCCCATCCATCCCCGCAGTATGACTTCCTGTGGGTTTGCAGCCTATGCTCCTTCAAGGTGATTAGTCTAATCCAAAAACATTACTGGGGACTACAAAACGGAACTGAGCAACGGACGCTGCGCGCGGCCTTTATAGGCAGGATGACGTCGACGTCGGCACGGAGGCCGTCGAGGGTCATCGACTCGGCGATCATCGACGCGCAGCGCCCTCTGGCGAAAAAAAAAAAAAAATTTTCCGAGGCCAGCAAAGCTGAAGGATTTATATCTAAGATAAGGAATACGTCGGAGGAACATCCCATCGAAAGAACGTTACAAGGTAAGAGTAACTAGTTCTTCTGAGGCTTGTGGAATCTGCTTAGATCACAAACTGTGCATAGGACGACATCTATTGGAAGCTGCAGAGTATTAGTTTTTCGAATCTCGAAAAGGGGTGTTGAACCAGAGCGTGCCAGTAATACTATCCCTAGTGTGACGTCCCCTGTACCCATGATCCCTCACGTGTGTAGGACCCTCCGATTGTGTTTTTCCGCCATACTAGTCGGACGCATGTTGGAGAGTTCTCTCGGCTTTAGGCGTTTATACTTGAAATTACCGTTAAACGTCCCGTTCACTTCCACCCTGCGCCAAAGATCTATGCCGGTGAAGATCGAGAAAGCCAGCTGTCGAGGACTGCCAAAACGGACTTCGGGCCTTGGAAGGCCTATGGCCTCTGTCCTGTACAGTAGGGAGAGTGGGGGGGGTGGTCACACAGGCTTCTTTCCCACCTTTTTTCCTACATACAGCCACCTGCTGCCGTTTTGTAACATATGGAGAGTACTCCATTCAAATTCTGCCCTAAGTGTAATAGGAAGTTTCCCTGGGTGGATAAGCACAATATGTGCAATCTGTGTCTCCCACGAGACCATCCTGAGGCTATCTGTCGAACTTGCAAGCTCTTCAAGCTGAAAACCCTTAAGGACCCCTCAACTAAACACGGGCCCCACTACACCAGGCAGCTAGTGGCCATGGAAGTGGAGGGGACATTCAGCGATGGCAGCAATGCCGCCGAATCAGACGGCGAGGGCAAAGGGGTGACTTGGGACACTCACGCGCAGGCCCCCAACCCCGAAGGACTGGCCGGCAGCCACGTTGTGGGAAGACCCGGCGGCAAGAGCGCGACACATACTACCTCTACTAAACACATCAGCCTCGGCTGTGACTCGACACGTGTGTCGAGCGATTGCAACGCAAGACACCATGAGAGCGGTCCAATGAATCTGTGTCCTCTGGACGTTCCCGCTCGCCTCATGACAAAGACCAACCGTCCTCGGTTGATAAAGGTGTTGCACTATCAATAGTCGCAGAGGCCCAATCGTCAGATGACGATGCCGCCCTCTATCCTCAGTCAAGACGCGTAGCGTCTACACCTGAGATTCAACGTCCTTCCTTGAATACCACCTCCGAAACTCGATGCGAGGTGTCGAATCCCTCGGAGGACCCTAAAAACACTGGAAGACATTCCTGTAGTGATGGGAAGGGGATAAACAACATGAAAGGTCCTCTTCAGAACACCATGTTCATAAAGAGAAACAGAAGGCCCCTAAATTAATAGAAAAGTCTCTGACCCTACCACTAAGGGTAAACTCATCCCTCCCACTGCTCACGATATGGGCATTGATGAGGAACCAGAACATGTTGTTCCTAGCTCCAGAGAATGGAACTCAGCTGATATTGATATGGTCATGAGAAGGATGTCATTTATGGCGGACTTCTATGAAAAAGACCCTAATTACTTTCATAGTTATGCCAACACCCCGGCTACCTCTGCCCCTTCGGGCTCTAAGGTAATACCTAAATCCTCTCAGCCCCCTGCTAAAATAACTCAGCTCTGACGCCCCGGCTCAGGGCTTGGTCACAGACTCCTTTGTGGTTGAATCTCATCACCTTGATTCGTATTGTGATGAAACAGAAACACAATTGGTGGAAGACCAGACGGGGGTCTTATTATTATTATTATTATTATTATTATTATTATTATTATTATTATTATTATTATTATTATTATGAGGAGGCAGATCTTTACTCCCCAATTCCTAAAGACCCGCCGGTAGATAACCACTCCTCAATGAGGTGCTGGCTAAGGCAGCAGCTCATTTTCATGTTGACATGCAGGGTGTCCAAGAAGACCTGGATTTTGCTGAAGAGATCCTAGGATATAAGAGAGCCATTACTCAGGCTTTATTAAAATCCATCCAGCCTAAGATTGATCCCTCGCTGGTAACCCCAAATCTCACTTGTGCTGTTAATCTGCAAGTAGAGAAAATTATTCTGTGCCGCACCCTCCGATCCCCTGTACATTAGGGGCCAATTAAAACCAGATTGCTTGGTCGTAACAACCACCAGAAAGAGGGCAGGTACACCGCTTGTTTCTTCTGAAGCACCTCCTGATAAAGAGAGTAAAAGACTATACGCTCTGGGTAGAAAGGTTGCCTCCACTTCCGCCTATCAGACACGAATTGCCAACAGTGACGCTCTTTTGGCAAGCTACAATTGCCATCAGTGGGAGGCGGTTTCTGCTTTTGGTATCCTCTGCACCTGAACCCCTAAAGAGCCAGGTGGCTCAACTGGCAGCAGATGGAAGGTCTGTATCAGGATGCATACTAAAAACAAGCTTTGGGTCGGCCGCCAGGGGGCGCACGGATGGAGACGTTCCCCGTGTGAGCTCCGCGCAAGGGTCCCGGAAAGTGGGTTGAGCCCCCACCACGAGACCCCCGCCGGCTGGAATAGCGTCGGAACCTGGTGTCGGAACCACCCAGGCATCGTCTGGTTCCAACTCCGATCGAAATCGGACCTTGCATTCTGGAGAAATACTCTCCCGCGTCACATCGAAGGGGGTCGGGTGAGGCCTGGAAGCTTCCAGCACACGTCGCATCGATACGATCCTACGGAGCCTGCTGTGACGCGGATTCCCGGTTCGGCTGAACCCCATGAGAAGGTACGTGCAATCAAAAAGACGCACGGACCTGCAGGAGGTTTACAGGGAGTGAGCCACCCACGGGCTTGAACGCGGGAGTCCCCCGACTCTAGGCCGCGGCCCCTCCCGACCCACCTCGGAATCAGTGGCCAGGCCGCAGCAACCCCCACGTCGCGGTGGTCTCACGCAGGTGGAGACCGCATACACGTCCATAGTGGACCTTCCCTGGACTCCGGGACGCGTCTCGAGCGCCGGTCCCCGGTGACCCGTGCGCAGGTTCCCGCCCAGGCGGCGGCGGAGGAAGGCCCTTTCTACGCGGATCTACCAAGCCCTCCCCCGAACTTTCAGCTCCTCCGTGGGCTTGCCTGAGGAAAGACACACTCAACATGGGCCATTCCGGGGTACTGGGACTACGCGCGGTGCGCAGCACGACGCCTCATATTTCCACTTTCCCCAGGCTTCAGTGGGCTAAGGGTTGGGCCCCTGGTCTCCAGGGCGTGTGCCCTCCTTGGCCCCCATCGTGACCCTAGCATCTGCTGGTCCCATTGGACTAACACCCCGCCTGGCCAGGACTTTTCCTGCGGGGACCCCTGGACACAGCTGCAGGTACCCCTTGGAGGTGGCTCCTCCACGGAGGCCCCCGCCCTCACACAGCGTTCCGATACACCATCTATTGGACATATAAGAGGCTTGCCCTACCTCAACAGGTCTCAACTGAATCTATCTGGACCACAAGACGCACTGCAATACTGGAACTCTGTGCGGACGTTGACCTGAGAGCACCCCATTGTATGGATGTGACCCCACTACTCATGGACCCTAAGGACAAACTGGCAAAGTATAAGTTTGCCCCATCGCAGGAAGACCCCCAGGGCCCCGACGAGCAAATGATGGCTTCCCAAGGGTCTGAGGCCGCCGCGACCAAAGGGGACGTAGCTGACCTACTCAAAGAAATGAGAAGTATGAGGGCAGACATAGGGGGTCGGATTGACAAGATTAGCAAAGGATGGATAAAATGGATGACAGAGTGGAGCAGCTCGAACACAATCAGACCTCTCTAAACACGCTGGAAGCCCAGATGGACCTTCGCATTGCACAGTTAGAGCACAGGGAAGAAGAAATTAAGCTGAAAGTGGACGACCTTGAAAACAGAGAACGCCGCAACAACATACGTGTCCACGGCATTCCTGAAAAAGGAGAATCTGACCTTGATTTGAAACAAACCATTCACAACATCCTAAAACTTCTCTTTAAAGACGATCTGATAGACGAACCCAAAATTAATCGCATTCACAGAGCAGGAGGCAGGGCAGGGGGACCACGTTCAGTCCTAGTCAGATTCCACAACTACGCTGATAGGACCCGCATCTTGGAAAAAGCTAGAAATGCCCCGCCACTCACCATGGGTGACACAACTGTCTCTCTTTATCAGGACTTATCATCACTCACGCTTGCCCTGAGGAGGAAATGTACCCCAATTACAAAGATGTTGAAGGACAAGGGAAACAGATATCGCTGGGGTTACCCGTTCTCTCTCACCTTTGAGTGGCAAGGCTCAACAATAAAGCTCGCTTCGGAAAAAGAAATTGCAGACTGCACAGCTGATCTCCTGGGCGACCAAGCAGAGGACTCCTCCCAGGGAGATCCAAACAAAAAAGGAGCTGAATGGCACATCAAGGGCCCCCGTCGAAGGCGGATCCAGGAAATTTCGGAGGATGAATAACTCGCAAGACATGGAACATTAACTTGGACAGATGACTTGTGTGCATAATTGCTGCGGATAATGGCTTCCTCTGATGGGCACTTTTTTGCCCGACCATGCCACTTAGGGCCCCTCCCGGGGTGGCGCGTAACCAGGTTGTAGTGTTGATTGGGATGGTACTCGCATATTGAAGATCAGTGTTCCATAATATGCAACATGTTAACTTGCCCGAGCGCATGGAGCACTCGACTCTGTATGCATGAGAAACCTGGCGAAGGATATGAGGTAATATCCATGCAGTAAGGACATCCTGGGGGGGGTTGATAGTACTATTCCGAAGCTGCAGATTGTTAGAGTTTTTGTATGAGTTGTTTGTTGGGGGCTCACTGTTATATATGCTCGTAGTAAGATGGGACCGCTTGTTCTTGCGGCCACCACTGATGGTCCGAGTTCGACTGGGTGAGGTTAACCCAGACGGATCGGGCGCCGATCTTAAAGAGGACAGGGGGAGGTGGGGAGGGGGAGGGCGGGTGGGGAATATTTCATCGAGCACAACACAGACTTGGAGAGAGGAACAGCACAATATCCGTAAATGTGAGGGCTCCACACACGAAAATGGCATGGAGACAGGCGTACTCGAGGCGCACATACACGTACATAACTTAAAATGGCACATACACTCTGCACGGACACGATACGTATCTGCACACTTAATGTCAAGGGACTGAACTCCCCTACCAAAACATCCATGGTGGCCAGGGAATTTAAGAGATCGAAAATTGACATTCTTCTCCTTCAGGAAACGCGGTATCGAAAGGGTGAGGAGAGAACGATCCCATCCCGGGAAATTGGCCCCACTTTTTGGAGCTCGGGCACTTTGAAGAAAGCGGGAGTGGGGATCATAATTCGCAAAAGCCTGCGGAGCACGATCATGGAGACATGGACAGATCAGGAGGGGAGGGCTCTCATAGTCATTGCGAACATAAGGGGCACGATAGTCACCCTTGCAATACTTTACGCACCTAATCAGGGGCAAAACAGATTTTTACATAGAATCAGTGAGAAGGTCTTTGGAATGGCCAGAGGACACACGGTCCTCGGTGGGGATTTTAACACATGGATGGATAGCACCTTAGATAGACAATCTAAAGTAGATACAGTAGACCCGCCCGGTACCAAAAACGAGGCAAGCATCAAACTGTCTCTTGACCTCTTTGGCCTCACTGATTCCTGGCGCCATTTACACCCGTTGGAGAGAGGCTTCACTTTCCATTCCCTCCCCCATGACACACTTACGCGCATTGATTACATTTTCCTCTCAGAGCACCTCTTGCGCATCCTGCAGGCAGCTAATATACAAGTCTCCGCATGGACGGACCACGACATGGTGATGGTGGATATACCCTGGCACGATCTGGCCCCACGAAACTCCAAATGGAGATGTAATGATTCCTTATGGGCTGACTCGGTCTTCAGGGAACACTTCGAGACTGAGATCAAGCAATTTTTCCTTACCAATGATACAGGGGAGGTGGGGAAGACATACGTTTGGGAGGCCGCCAAGGCAACGCTGAGGGGAATTCTAATAAAGGAAGGAGCCGATTAAAAAACGTGAACGTGCCCTGGTAGAGGCAGATAAAAGGGGAAGGCTTGGGAAGGCCCAGGATATGGCACAGTCATCTCCATCCGAGAGGTCTGTATATATCGCTGAAGCCCGCCGTCTCAGGGAAGAGTTGAAAATACTCATCGCCGGTAAGACGGCCCAGACCCTGCAATATCTCAAGCAAAAATACTATGAGAAGGAAGACGGGGCCGATGCCCTCCTGTCTGCCCGCCTTCGCGCGCAAAAAGCGGAGAGATGGGTTGAAATGATTCAGAGACTGGACGGCACTCTCACGGACACGGTAGTTACAGCCCCCGAAGAGATACAGGAAGCATTTGCCAGTTTTTATGAAGACTTATATATGTGCGACCCGCCCCCCCCCCCCGCAGGGAATATAGACACATATCTGAAGGATTTGCGAATCCCCACACTAACACCCACTGAAGCGGATTCCTTAGACATGCCTGTCCCTAAAGAGGAAGTCATAGACGCCATCAAGAGGTTGAAGGCGGGGAAAGCCCCGGGGGACGATGGATTCACACCTGGGTTTTACAAAACGTTTTCCCCCTTTATTGCCCCTTTCCTTACATCACTGTTTAACCACATCTTTGTCACAGGCCAAGCACCTCCATCCTTCTCACAAGCCCTCCTTGCTGTCATTCCAAAAGAAGGCCATGACCCCAAGCACTGTAGCTCATACCGCCCCATCTCCTTACTTAACATCGATGCGAAGATATACGCTAGAGTGATTGCGGCCCGGTTAGAAACATTCCTCCCTAGATTGATAAATTCCGACCAAGTTGGATTCGTCCTTGGTAGACAAGGCGCGGATACGATGAGGAAAACGCTGCATTTAATCCATGAAGCGCAGGAGATGGAAGGAGACCCGTCCCTTCTATCCCTCGATGCCGAGAAGGCCTTTGATCGGGTCTCATGGGAATTCCTAGAGAGGGTACTGAGTTCATATGGGCTAGGACCACAGCTCTCCCGTGCCATCAAGGCACTCTATAGCTCCCCCATGACGTCAGTGGCGGTGAATGGGGGATACTCTCGTTGGTTTCCCCTTGAGAGAGGCACTAGGCAAGGTTGCCCACTGTCGGCAATCCTATTTGTGATTTCTGTGGAGCCACTAGCACAAAAGCTGAGAAATGACGCCAGAGTGAGGGGTATCACAGTGGGCGACCGGGAATACAAATTGGGCCTATACGCTGATGATATTCTGCTACATGTGACTGACCCCTTAGACTCGATCCCGGCGGCATTTAGCATTATTGAGGAATATGGAGAGCTTGCTGGGCTAAAAATCAACACAGGGAAATCTGTCCTCCTTCCAATAGATAAACGCAGAGACTCCGATGCCAAGCGCTTCACCCCATTGGGAGTAAAAGTCAGCCTCACCACGCTCCGATACTTGGGCATTGATGTCACCCGTGAACTTGGATCCTTATATGAGGCCAACTTTCCCCCAATGTCCCTTGCTCTTCAGAAAGATGTCCAAAGGTGGTCCAAACTTACCATTTCATGGCTAAGGCGTTTAAATGCTATAAAAATGGTCCTGCTCCCTAAGATACTATATCTCTTTCAAATGCTCCCGATCAAAATGCCCCCAGAATACTTCACAGATATGAGGAAATTGATATTAAACTTTCTATGGCACGGCCAGAAGCCAAGAATCCCGAGATCTCTCCTTCCACTCAGAAAGGATAACGCTGGGGTGGGTCTTCCAGACATTGAGACATATTATAGAGCCACTCAGCTTAGAATCCTTGTCCCACATTTCAGACAGCAGTCTGAGCCCCAATGGATAGCACTCGATAATTATCACCTTCGTCCCTTCATCATGTGTGAATGGCTATGGGTGCCCAGACCACAACTACGTAACGCTGTCAAATCTCACCCCATCATAGGCACGATATGGTCAATATGGAAACCAGGGAGGAAAATGGTGGGTGTCACAACATGGCCCGCCCCACTGGGGCATCTCTGGTCACCTGGGATCCGAGACGCAATTCACGAGCCAGGAAGTTTTGAAACATGGTACCAGGCGGGGTTAGAAAGGGCAGGCCAATTGCGCCGAAACGACTCCTTCATTACCATTCAGGAGTTGCAGGAAGCCCTAGGCATAGGTAACCTCTCAGTCTTCCTGTATCTTAGACTCAAAGGGGTAATGACTAGACCAGTATGGAAACAACAGTTACAGAGAGACCTCACACCGTTTGAAAAGATCCTTGACTCATGCACAAGCTCCAAAGGCCTGATCAGTGCTATGTACCTTGCACTCATTGATATTGATATTACACCCTCCTTCACACTTAAAGGCAAATGGGAAGTAGACATGGGCAGGCAAATCTCTCCAAAGCTATGGTTACAAATGTGCAGACGAACGGCGAAATCATCCCTATCGTGTCAATACAAATTACATGCTGTCAAACTACTATACAGGTGGCAATACGACCCTGTCCGCCTGGCCAAAATGTACCAGGGAGTAAGCCCGAATTGTTGGAGGGGATGTGGGAAGCGGGCCGATTACTGGCATATGTGGTGGGGATGCCCACAGGTACAGATCTACTGGTAAGAAGTCCTTAGCTGGATCAGGGACCTTGACGGAGAGGAAAGAAAGAAGCACCCACTACTCATTTTGTTCTCCTTAACTAAAACTGGGGATAGAATGGTGGTGGCGTGCAAAATGGTACAGGGCCTACTGATGGCTGCTCGAGCATGCCTTACCATGACATGGAAAAGGCCCACGCTCCCCAGCAAGAATGAATGGCGAGCAGTCGCACTGAGCATATACAGAATGGAATGCCTGACTGCAGCATTGCACGGGGACCGTGCCACTGTAGAGAACACTTGGTTGGAGTTTCGTTCAGCATATGCTTCGTGAAACGTGCCTGCATTACGTCTTACCTAAGATTATTACGGTTTAGTGCCTGAATTGACCCGAGTGCGTGTCAGCTGAAACAATGCACGACTTCTATGCCCAACGCCATGACTAAAATGGCGGTTTAATGGTTTTGTTTAACGCTCTCTTTAGTTCCAGGTCTGTTATCATGTGCGGGGGGTGGGAGTGGAGGTGTGGGATATATTTAGAAACAAAGGTTCGGTTTTCTTGTTATCCGAAATAGGAGATTGTAATTCTACTTACATGCTGGCTTTTTTTTTTTTGTAAACAAGAGATGTAAGCTGCAATTATGTGATTGTAAAGCTTTTTTGAAAACCAATAAAAGTGAAATTTAAAAAAAAAAAATAAGCTTTGATGCAGCAGGTAATGCTGGAAGGTTAATCGCCGAAGGGACTGTTATAAAGCGTCACGCTTGGCTAAGGCAGTCAGGGTTCAAACCGGAAACCCAAGCCACTCTCATAGATATGCCGGTAGAGCCGAACGTACTATTTGGCAAGGCAGTGGAGGAAGCTTTTAAAAACAGCTAAGGATGAGTACGAGACCCTAAAATCTCTTGGCCAACTCACCCATAAACCCTCTGGACAGAAGGGAAACAACAATTTTCGCCGCTTTCGGGGCCAAAGTTCCCAAAGAGGTTTAACTATTATCAGAATCAGGGAACCTCTTGGAGCAACAATCAATCCCAATCCTCACAGGGCTTCCCTAGAGGGCAGCGCAGGGGCTGCACTAGGGGTAGAGGCAGCCCCGCTCGAGGTGGTACGCCACCCAACAAACAGTGACGTTCCCCTCCCATGCATCCCCAGTAGGGTGCGCATTTCCACCTTCACCCACGCATGGAAGGGGATCTCTTGGGACAGATGGCTGCTGTCCACAGTGTCCGAGGAATACTGCATAGAGTTGCTAGGGCACCCCCACGGCCATCCTCTGCGACAGAAGGTACACTCGCTGGAACATCCAGAAGATCCTCCTCAAGGAGATCGCCCTTCTGCTAGCAAAGGACGCCATAGAAGTCGTCCTGGTCAGCCAGGTAAACCGGCTTATTTATTCAACCTACTTCCTTGTGCCAAAAAAAGATCTGACACTGCGCCCAGTATTAGATTTGCGCCCTGCAAACAAGTATGTCAAGCCACAAAAATTCTGCATGACTACACTACAAGAGGTAATCCCCCTACTAAAAAAGGAGGATTATATGGCAACATTGGAAATGAAAGATGCTTATTGTCATATTTCAATGTTCCCAGCGCACAGAAGATTCTTGCGTTTCAATTTAGACAACCAGCACTAACAATTCAAGGTGCTGCCCTTCGGAATAGCCTCGGCTCCAAGGGTCTTCACCAAGGTACTGGCGGTGGTGGCGGCGCAACTACGCAGGGAGGCAATTCCAGTGTACCCTTACCTGGACGACTGGCGCATTACATGGGATTCCCCCTTAATTTGCAGACTAAACATCTAAAGAACAATCAACCTCCTCTTCCAATTGGGCTTCTCAATCAACGAGAAAAAATCAAGCCTGGTGCTAAGCACCTCAAAACTGTTCCTAGGAGCTGTCCTAAATACCCAAGAGAGGTTGGCCTTTCCATCAGAGGAAAGAATTCGAAACTTGTTGCTGCAAATGCCTCAATATCAGGCCGGTTGCCAAATAAGGGTGTGCAAAGCTATGCGTTTGCTTGGCATGATGGCATCTTGCATTTACCTGGTCCCACGCGCACTTGCGCATGCGACCCGTGCCGGAATGGTTGGCAAAACAGTGGTCTCAGGCAAGTGGGACAATCTAGTGGTCGTTTCGCCAACACTAGTACACAGTCTTCGCTGGTGGACAAGAGAGAATCTTACGAAGGGGAAACCCTCCTACGATCCAGAGATACAGGCCGTTGTCACAACAGATGCCTCCCTAGCAGGGTGGGGAGCCCACTACGTTCACCATACAGAACAGGGTCTCAGGTCTCGCACAGTGGCTCAGAACCACATCAGTCTGCTAGAACTTCTGGCAGTCTTCAGAGCGCTTCCGCCATTCAAACCCCTCCTATCCATCCAGTCTGTGCATATCCTAACAGACAGCACGACTGCAATGTTATACTTCAACAAACCAGGGGGCACTCGTTCACCCAATCTGTCCAAGCTTGCCCAGAAAATTTGGAAATGGGCGCTCAAACTGAAGATTTACTTGTCATCGTAACATGTTCGCGGGCAACCCATCTCGCTAACAGCTGCTCTGAGCAGAGATCCCCTCCCAGAGGAACATGAGTGGAGACTACACGAAGAGGTTGTAGGAGACATCTTCTCTCAATGGGGTATCCCAACTATAGACCTATTCGCCACAAGCGAAAACCGACAATGCCCAGACTTCGCATCCAGGTTCCCCCAACTAGGCTCCAAGGGGAGCGCCATATGGATGAATTGGTCGGGGATGTTTGCCTACGCTTTTCCACCAACCCCTCCGATGAGGAAAGTGGTGGACAAGATCCATAGGGAACCGATGACACTCATCCTGGTTGCTCCTATGTGGGCGAGACAACCATGTTATCCACATCTACGCAAACTGGTGGTGTGCGACCCCATCAAACTTCCGTGCCGGTACAACCTACTCTCCCAGCACGAGGGGCTAATCGTGCATCATCAGCCCAACTCGATGAACTTGGCAGCATGGCTCCTGAAGTCATAGAGTTCGGACATTTCAATTTACCTCAGAGATGTATGGATATCTTGAAAGAATCAAGAACACCTAACACGAGGCAATGTTACTATGACAAATGGAAACGATTCGTTATTTGGTGCCAGAATAAGCAAATCAACACAGTTGATATTACTCCTTCTAATATTGTCACACCTATATGCTCTACCTACTGGATGCAGGGTTAGTGTTTAACTCACTTGAAGTGCACCTGGCAGCTTAATCAGCCTAAACCACTTCCCATAACAAGGTGTCATGGTGGAAAGTGCCAGTTGTCAAAGCATTTATGGAAGGGGTAAAGAGGCTCCACCCTCCAATTCCTAACCCACCACTAGGTTGGGACCTTGATGTGGTACTTGCTAAACTCATGGGACCTCCCTTTGAGCCAATGCACAAATCTAGTCTCAAACACCGGACTTATAAAACTGCCTTCTTAGTAGCCATCACCTCCATAAGAAGGGTCAGTGGAATTCAGGTTTGTCAGTGCAGGATCCTTTCTTTACTATTCATAAGGATAAACTGGTTTTACGGACTGGCCTAAGTTCATTTTCAAATTCCATGTTAACCAGTCTATTGAGCTACCAGCCTTCTTCCAAGGAGGATGGTACTCTAGTATGTAGACAAGACCAGACTGCTAAGAAAGACAGATCAGCTGTTCATCTCCATAGCTCCAGGCAGAGAAGAAGATCGCATCTCTAAGAATGCCATCACTAGGTGGATAGTGAGATGTATCCAACTGTACTATTCCCTTTCAGATAAAACACTGCCTTTTACGCCAAGGGCCCACTCTACAAGAGGTACTGGAGTCACTCTGGCTTTCATTGCAAATGTATCCCATGACAGAATTTGCAAAGCCGCTACATGGAGCTCTATTCACACCTTTACTCAGCACTACTGCATTGACACTCATTCCAAGACAGATACACAGGTGGGACAAGCGGTTCTAAGACCTTTGTTTGCTCATGACCCTTCTCACATCCCACCTCCTTCTTCTAACACTGCTCGCTAATCTATGCACAGCATGTGATCTAAGCAGATTCCACAAGCCTCAGAAGGGATACATTACTCACCGTAATCATATTTCTGATGCTTGTATCTGCTTAGATTCACATGCGCCCGGCCTTCCTCCGCTCTGAGAGAAGGCGCATGGATGCTTGTAGTCATATCTTTCTATCGATCTGCGTGGATAGTCTGTACTCACGCTACTCCTCATGCTACCTCATGTCAGAAAAAATACAATCTGAGGGTCCTACACGCGTGATGGATCATGGGTACTGGGGACGTCACACTAGGGATAGTATTACTGGCACGCCCTGGTTCGAAACCCCTTTTCGAGTTTTGAAAAACAAACTGTAATACTCTGCAGCTTCCTCTAGATATCGGCCTATGCACAGCATGTGAATCAAAGCAGATACAAGCATCAGAAATACGATTACGGTGAGGAATGTATCCCATATATATTTCAGGACTTGCAAATTTGTGTTTGCAGTACATGAAAAATACTTTTCTAACATCCCAATACTTGCCAGCAAGCCTGAGTATCCTGCAAATGGCACCCGCTCTTCATAAAAGCTGCTCGCCAGTGCTGGTGGGCTAGTAGAATTTGATATATATCTCGTGGCCGTGTAGTTATGTTTAAGTTGCTGTTTCCAAACGAAGAGCACTTTTTGGGCGGCCTATAATTCCGCTCCCCCTGGACGAATCCTCACCAAACTTTGCAAAAAAAGGATACAGGCCACTCTGAATTTATGCAAAGTTTGGTGATGTTTGGTCCAGCGGGGGGAAAAGTTATAGGGGGGGGGGGTCCCAAAACGTCTTTTTTTCCCATAGACTGAATGGGTGAAAAACTTTGTGCACGGCAACAGGCCAAACCGCTGTATGGTTTTCCACCAAATTTGCGGCAGCGGCTTGGTCCCGAAAGCGTGCTTTTGTAAATTTGGTGCCAATCCGTCCACTACTTTTTCTTTAAAACGACCAAAAAGTAGGTCTAAAAAAAATTAGTCATATCTATGTCCGCTCCTTGGTCACACTTCCCTGTTCGCTCCGCGGACAAGGTACCGATTGGCTAAGGGGCTGCCGTCATGACTGCAGACATGCAACGTCTCTGTCTATTGGCTGCAGTGAGAAGTGTTGTGCGTCAGATTGTTTGGATGCGCCTGACATCTTGGATCCGCCGACAGCGCATCTATTTCGAAACCTATTTTGCTGTGTCATAGTGGTTGGGGTGGTTCACACAGTAAGAGATGGGTGAAAAAAATGTATTTGTTCAGGCGGTAGGTGTTAATATTGTATTCTCTATGCACGCCTTGTTCGGAATGTTTGTGCGTACAGTAAATTAGGGTTTTAATAGGGGTACTATTTTAGTCCGTGGTGCGAACTGGCACCTTGAAACTTTTCTAAGGACACGCGTGGTGCTAGCTAACGTTGAAATTGAGTACATGTTGTTATTACATTATTTTTTCCAATGGATGTGCTATTGATTAGTACGCCGCCATGGGTGTGACATGCTGCTGTGGTTGTGGCCAGGGCCTATAGTCTTGGATGCTTGGCTGTAGGCCGAAGGCCATAATTCGAAGACTGTCGGGCCTGGCCACAACCACCGCAGCATGTCACACCCATGGATACACCTGTAGTATTGATTATCGATTAGATGGTTGTGGGGAGTGTGTACAGCATCCAAGAACAAAGTTATAAACACTGGAGGTATAAGCCACTCCACACCCATATATTGTAATGTCTATGGGCATACAAGTAGGAGTGTAGTCTCTGCCTAGAACCACTGAAGCATACTACAACTATCGATACACCTGTACTACTGCACATCACTCAGGTGGTTGTGGGGAGGATCTGCAGTTTTCGGTGCATGGCTGAAGGCCATGCAGCTGAACACACTTGTGAACTTTGAAGTTATAAGGCAACATGGATTTTACATAGTGTGGTGCTTGTTGGCAGGACGTCCAGTGTTGGATGCATGGCTGGAGGCTGTAGGCCATACACCGAAGAGTATAGACCCTGCCCACAAGCAGTGCAGGATATCACAATCATACATCTGAGCCACACATTCGATTATGTATCTGGTAGGTGTGAGTAGGGCCAAGAGTCTTGGGTACAAATGGAGTGCATGCTACAGTTATAATGTTTCATTGTATGGGTGTGTCACTCATCTGTAAGCAACCATGGGTGTAATAAGCTGCGGTCATTGTGGCTAGGGCTTAGAGTCTTGGGTGCATGGCCGTAGGCCATACTTTCAAGACTCTAGGCCCTGGCTACAACCATCACAGCATATTAAAGAAATTGATACAATTGTAGTATTGCTTATGAGTCAAATGGTTGTGGAGAGTGTGTAGAGACTTGACTGCATGGCCGAAGTGTTGTTACAAGCCACAATGGGTGTGGTAGTTGTGGCGAGGACTTAGTGTTTGGTGCATGCCCAAAGGCCATGCACCCAAGAACAAAGTTATAAGCACTGCAGTTGTAAGCCACTATTGATTTCATACACTGCATACCCATACATTCAAAAATCTATGGCCTTACAACCAAGTCTGTAGCTTGTGGCCATAACTACTGCAGCATATAATAGGCATAGGTACACTCGTACTATGAAACATCAGTCAGGTGGTTGTGGGGAGGCCGTAGTGTTTTGGCCGAAAGCCATGCTCCCAAAACCAACTTTATAAGTAGTGAAATTAGAAGCCACATTGGTTGCAATATGTTTTGCTGTTTCTGGCCAGGACCCTGAGTCTCAAGACTGAAGTGATGAGGAGTGAGGTTATAAGTGAACATGGGCGTGGTGTGCTGCTGTGTTTGTGTGCATGTTCTAGTGTCTACGTTACATGGCTGCAGACCACGCACGCAACACTCACCTTAAAAGTAGTGAAATTAGAAGCACCATGGTTTTGATATGTAGCGATGTTTGTGGGTAGGACCTATAGTGTGGGTTGCTTGCCCGTAGGGCGTAGGTGGTGGGTTATACATCAAAGATGCTAGGTCCAGCCTACAGTCACTGTACCATATTACTGCTATGGATTAGCCGTGTTGATTCGCATATGTATGAAATGACTAATTATCCTTACTGTTTAATTTGTGCAGAATCCACATATGTTTTACATGACTGGAGTACTTGGCGCACTTAGCCTTTTTTAATTTCTCTGATAAAAGAAAAAAAGCATGTTAGTGTTTGCATTTTATGAAGACGTCTTACATTGTATAATAGACAGTTTTTAGCTTTTTTTTCCCTCATACTTAGTTTACAAACCAGTGTACTGTGCATTGTGCTCAGTTTCTGTGTTTGTTTTTGAAATCCTTGGATCTGGGAGAAAATGATCCTTGTCGGATTAAAAAAACTCTTCATTTGCTATGCTACAAACTATTTCTTTGCTTTCTTTGAGTGTTTTCTTGTTCTTTCTGATTTATGTTATGCTTGTAGCCTTGTTGCTATTTTTAACAGCAGTTAGATACCTGTTGGCGTATTCTAATTGTATGTAGGCTTTCACTTCATTTTTTGGTAATGTTGAAGTACACCTAAGTCATTAAATTTTGGCTTTAAGAAGAATAAATACGCATTTGTAAGATTAGCTGGCAATCTTTGCTTCAGAGTAATGGTGCTATCATTACATTCCACCCATCCACATTTCTTTTTAATGTATCCAGTGTAGTGACCTGCATTGGTTGTAGCTCATGCATGGTAGATTATACCTACTGTTGTAAAGGTTTTCTTTCCCAGTGACACTTGACCGTGTGTGAATCCGGTCAGCTTGCCGTTGTTTTTCGTAGCATCTGCATTATAACGTAGCAGCATAATTATGAGTTTGTATCAGTAAGGTGGAGCGATTGTCTGAATTGCCCATAGTGCATAATCTGGCATGGTTTGCATTCTGTACCAGTTGCTGAAATGGAATGGATTCACAACTAGGTATGGATACATACACAAATCGCTCATTTGGGATTTGTTCCTGTATGACATTGCTACAGGATTTGTTCCTGTATGACATTGCTACAGAGTGCGCATGTATATTTCCACATGTATTCATTTATAGGTATGCTTTTGTTTTCCAGTACTAATAGTATGTACATTAGAAATTCTCGTGGATCGTCCTGTGTGTTTATAGTGAATCTCACCATTCCAGCACAGTAGTCCAATACTTGTCTTATTCCGTAAACACTGTACGTGTTGTCAGGATTGTTTGTTGCGTTTTCTATGAAGGACTAACATTTGCAAACACAATTGGTCTGTACTGTGCAAGTAAATATTGTTAACCATTGGTGGCAATTGAAATAGAATATTCATTGATACATTTGCATAGCAATTTACACCACTTTCATTTGAAAATTTGAATGGACCATCTAGTTCCATATCAGAGTGCTTTTTTTGGACTTTCTCTTCCTTCTTTGAAGAAGTACCTGGTTTACTTTCCCTAATAGGTTGTTCTTTGCTTGTGGTAATTGATGAACCTTTTCCTTCTTTTGTTTTCTTTGAAGGATTTGCTGTTAGATTTGGTTGCATTTCTGATTGAATTTGTTTTCTTTTAGCACGTTTTAATTTTTCTGGAACAGGATATTGTTTCAGATGGGGGTGTACAGTGAACGCAGTCTATTGTATTCTAGAATGCAAGGAATATCAGCGGTCACTTTATTTGCATCAAAGTTGATGAGAAATAGACTGTCAGTTGTACGTAAGCGTGATAGTCTTACGTAGCTCATGCCTTCTTTAAAGACTGATTCCTATATCTATTAATGCTTTGTCTAGGGTAAGACCTTGGGATTTCTGAATGGTGACTGCATATGCAAGAGTTAGAGAAAATTGTTCTCTACGTACATACATGTCTTTGAACAGAAGGAATTGAACAGTTGAGCGCCCTATCCTTTTCACTTCTGAAAGTTTGTCAAAGCGAATATTGACAAACTGAATGTTGTTGTCACGTGGGTATGATTGAAAGCCAACAACTGTACCCAGTGCCCCATTAACTAGCCCTTGCTCCACGTCAAGGTTACGTTTCAGCATTACTCTACAATTTAAGGATAATTTTAATATTTTTTCCAACCCAGCTGTGTTGGAGATTGAATTTTCTAAACTACTTAGTCTTGTTTCATTGAATTTGAAACCGCTTGCAAGAGTTGGCATTTAGGCCATACAATTGACATTTTTGTGCGCTAATTGTTCCATAACATCAGTAGCACATGTGTTATCGCCATAAAGTGCATGAATGTGCCTGTTTTTCAATGTTGCTTGTGCTTCTTGAGATAGTACACCAATTCTAATACTTTTTAAAATGTTGGCGTAAGTGAGGTCTGCAGATTGACGCATGTTTTCTGTTAATTCTCTGTATTGGAAATGTTGCCAAAGGTTGACATTTCCTAAGCTGCCAACAGTTTTACAGCAGAGTTTGTGTCCTAAAATAGGTTCACCTTTCACTGGTGTCAATTGTAGAAGATCTCCGAAAACGTTAATGGGTTTTCCTGCAAAGAGCTCTTCGTAGTTTGTTGTGAATACTTCTTGTAATCTGATGTGAATCAAAGCCAACATTAGGTTGGAGACCATGCTCACTTCATCTATTAGTAGCATTTTAATTTGTTTTAATACTCTGCGTAGATCCTTTGCAGCTTCTGTAGACAATTTGTAATAGTCTAATTTGTTGTAACTTGCTGATGATTTTGATTAAGAATGTTTTGCCTGACCCAGCTTCACCACTGACGTACAGCAGTATAGGTTTGTAATTTTGGCAGGTACATTCTTTATTTTCGTGTTGTACAATATGTGCAATTTCTTTTGTTTGTTCTTCAAAAATGGTGCGCTGATCTTTAGGTTTTGATTGTAGTACAGTTAAGTCTTCTATAACTTCTTCATTGTGACACATGGTGATTCCCACTTCTGTCATAGCTAATTCTGCCTCATTTGCTATTCGTGGCTGTCCTAGTGGTTCTTGTCTTCCTGTTACAGAAGGTTGACTACTGTCGGAAGTGTCCTTACCTAGTTGGGACTGGATTTCTTCTTCCTGTTGTTGTTCATTGTGCAACATTGTTTTGTACTGCGTAAAGTTAACATCGGTGATAGAGCTTTGATTTGCTTTGAAAGCATCTTCATAGCAGTCATACCTATCTAGTATCTCTTCCTCTTTTGTCCATGGTCTAAAAAGTTGTAGCAGGAACATGTAATATAGTTCTTTATGTTGAGGAGTTTTTAATGATAATTTGACATGATTAACTAAGCTTCGTTTGGTAAGTTTCACTAAGCTGCCTTCACAATCTCTCACTCTATATCTACCTTTGCTTTCATCAGGTTGTATATTATTTTTGTATGTAAAGTTGTGGGCTATGTGGACACATGGTTTCCAAAGTGGTTCTCCTGTTAGGGTAGTATGTGTCTAGTAAATTTCTTTTAAAATGTCTTTGCTGTTGGGAACATTTTTAGCAATTGTTTCTATGTCCTCATATGGTTTGAGAACTCTTTTTCTAGATTTAGCAGGAACAAGACTTAGCCATACTATATTTTCAGATTTTCCATACAAAGCAGTGTCGGTCAAACGATCTGCAGCTTCATAGGCGCCACATTCTCTGAGAGCATTTTTATGCCTAGGCTGTACAATTCTTGAGAAAGTGTTTTGTCTGATGATAGGTCATTGCAGAGGTCTTGAAGCTCTGTTTTTTCTGCTTTTGTTAAGTAGGCTGTAACATTTTGTGCAACTGCAGTGGAATTGTCTGCAATGTCCTGCACATCTATGTTTGCATTTCATAAGAGGGCAATGATTGCATTGTAATCATTGATATATTTTGATTCTTCTGTTCTTTTTATGTAATACCTATTCTTAGGTGATTTACCTTTTAACACTATGTCGAACTGAAGACATGAAGTTGTTCACTTCACCTGTTTCTGTAACTGGTCTAGGGAAACCAAAGCGGCATTTGGTGTAGTATTTCCCTTTGCTTTAGTATTTGCAACGACAATATTTGCCACATTTGTGTCTTTGAAATTGTACAATCTGTCCATGAAGATCACTATGTGTCCTTTGTGAAGGGATTTCACAAGTGACATATTTTTGGATGAACTGCAAAACAGCAGCATCACTGTCCTGACCAAATTTAGGTGCACCTTTTAATCCATAAAAGCATGTGGATATGTGGTGCTCCTCTGGCTTGGTATTCTTCTCTCCAAAAGAAGTGTTGCACTTCTCCGAGGGGAGGAACAGTTTTATTACAAATAAAGTGTAGCATAGCAATGAAACTATGGTGGAAATATCTTGAAAAATTAACAGGATCTAGGGAGCAAAGTTCTCCAGGTGTTAGTATATCTATGTTGGTTTTGTTGTTTGATATGCGTAGGAAATCATGTAAATCTTCCCATGCATATTCTGCACAACTCAATGTAACAAATCAAGTGGGTGGTCCAAGGTTTTTGATCATACAACATACATCTCTGTGCTGTCGGAACCAGTATTCTTTCGTACCACGCATGTTTGCAGATTTGTTATGCTTGATTGTAAAACGTCATCTTTTTCTTGCACTTTTTGTAGTAATTGTGTAGCTGACATATTTTGAAAGTGGGTCCCAGATTTCAATGTGTGCAACTACGTAACATAGGGTTGCTAGTTCACTTTCAAAGAGTAGGTGGAATATGTATTCCCAGATTTAGACAAAATGTGGATCTTCAGAATACATTCGTAATGAGCGGTATTATGATGCTGTTATCTGAGTGGGTCTATCATTGTATCTTCCTCCTTTGCCAGTTGGAAATAGCAGTGGAAAAGCACGTGCGTCTATACTTTTTTCCCATATGCTGATTGGTGACCCTTTGGTTTGTCGCATTTGATAAGTTTCTAGTGCATCATCTATGCTCTCCTTAGAGTGCAATGGATGAATTGTAGAATGGTCCAAAAGAGTGGATACTGCAGCAGGATCCAGAAGTTCAGATTGACCAGTTTCTGATGACTCTTGAATTATTTCAGTTGTTTCCCTTAAGCTTTCTTCAATTTTTATTTCTTTGTAGTATTCATTATTGTCTTTCAGATAATGCAAGGCTTGTCTAACTTTATGTAAGTCCACGAGTTGTTGCCAAATGTTTGTCTTTTGTTGGTACACCATTTACTAAGACAATTAAAGAATGCTCTATTGGACGTTGCACTCCCAGAGTGTGCACATTTTCTGTCGGATCTAATTGCAAATAAACTACTTTGCCACAAATGCCTTTCACCAATTCAGAAAGAGGTAATTTTGCTGTTTTTGGTTGAAGGCGTATTATTGCTTGAAATGGGTGTACTGTTTGAATTATGATGCTCTCATACAAATTGAGTTGTTTCAGGCGTTTTGGTAGTGGGAATAATTCCAAATTATTTGTGATAGCTCGTGAAGGAGTTTGGTTGTTAAGTTTTGTAGTGCAGTAACTGCAACATATTAGGGTTTCCCTTATTTCTTATTAGTTTTCTGCTAAAAGGTAGAGAGCTAATTCAAATCATTTGGAATCTTCATTGTCTTCTATTTTGTATGTTACATCCAGCCCTACAGTTGAGGTGCGTAACGTCCCATTTTACGCCCATAATGAAAGGAAATACAGATTCTTTATTTTTCTACTGCGTACCATGTACGCTGTATTTATTAATAAAATACTTTCTGCCACTAGATGGCACTGTAGTACGCAAGCTCCTGCCTTGAGGCAGGCAGACATTTCCCTTGACAGTCTCTCTCAGAAGAATGTATCCTAATCCAGGACTCAAACCACCCCCTCCTGGAAGACCTTTCCAGAAACACACGTGTCCTGCTGCATTTTTTTATATGCAGAGTGAGCTGAGAGTGGAGGCTGCAAACGCGGTGACATCAGCCAAGTAAGCATCCCGAATGTTAAAGGGAGTTAAACTGTCTTTAAAAGGCGCAGTTTAATTCCTATCCCCTTGTGCGTTTTTGTAGGCTGTGAGGAGAAATGTACAAGTAGCAGGGCCACACGTGGAGGGTGTTTGAGGTGTTTTGTAGCACTTTCAGCACCGTTTGGAGGTTAGGTGTTGGTTTCTGTATCATATCTGTGTTTCTGCTGCTGGCAGCGCTTTTCAATTGCATTTTTATTTTCTCTCTGACAGCCCGGACCTCTATCTGATATAATCTCGCATGGTCCGGGCTGCCAAAGAGAGAAAAAAATGCAATTTACAACAGTTGTAAATCATGCTCCGTATCTGTCTCCCTCCTTTTCCCCCTCACCCCCGCTCATGGGCCGTGTCTCCCTTCTTACTCCCCCACCCCCCGCTCATGGCCCGTGTCTCCCTCCTTTTCCCCCCACCCCCCGCTCATGACCTGTGTCTCCCTCCTTTTCCCCCCACTCCCTGCTCGTGGCCTGTGTCTCCCTTCTTACCCCCCCACCCCCAGCTCATACCCCATGTCTCCCTTCTTACCCCCACCCCCCACTCATGGCCCGTGTCTCCCTTCTTACCCCCCACCCCCGCTCATGCCCCGTGTCTCCTTTCTTTCCCCCCACCCCCCACTCATGGCCCGTGTCTCCCTTCTTACCCCCCACCCCCCGCTCATGCCCCGTGTCTCCTTTCTTTCCCCCCCACCCCCCGCTCATGGCCCGTGTCTCCCTTCTTGCCCCCCACCCCCCGCTCCTGGCCCGTGTCTCCCTTCTTATCCCTCATGCCCCGTGTCTCCCTTCTTTCCCCCCCACCCCCCGCTAATGCACTGTGTCTCCCTTCTTTCCCATCCACCGCCCGCTCATGCCCCGTGTCTCCCTTCTTCCCCCCACCCCCCGCTCATGCCCCGTGTCTCCCTTCTTACCACCCCCCCCGCTCAGGCCCCGTGTCTCCCTTCTTCCCCCCCGACCCCCCCGCTCATGCCTCGTGTCTCCCTTCTATCCCCACCACCCCCCGCTCATGCCCCGTGTCTCCCTTCTTACCCCGACCCCCCGCTCATGCCCTGTGTCTACCTTCTTCCCCCCACCCCGCTCATGCCCCGTGTCTCCCTTCTTTCTCCCCCACCCCCTGCTCATGCCCTGTGTCTCTCCCCTGTTCCCCCCACCCCCGCTCATGCCCCGTGTCTCCCTTCTTACCCCCCCACCCCCCGCTCATGCCCTGTGTCTCCCTTCTTCCCCCACCCCCCGCTCATGCCTTGTGTCTGCCCTGTTCCCCCCACCCCCGCACATGCCCCATGTCTCCCTCGTGTACCTTACCCTGTTTGTGACCGGTATACCCAGATGTGGAGCCCAGGTTGCTGTGCAGAAGGGATGTGACCTAGCAGTTCGGGCTGCACTGCCCTTTTGGGGATGGGGCCATGCCTGAATTGCATATGGTTTTTCCCCGTTCTATAATGACTTGGCAGGTGAAAAACGATGGTCAGGAGGGTTGCCCAGAGCAATGCCAGTGGTTTAATATCAATTCTAAGCCTTCCAGCCATCACCTCTTTGTTTTTGCTTACATTATATAGCGCCATTGGCACACTCATGTGATATCATGATGTGAGCTGTTTGATGTCATGACTTGCATTTCAAATGCACCCTTTGTCACATATTTTATTTTAAAGGTCACTTGCTTCTAAGTAAAGGAGCAGGTCGAGCATGGCGACTGCTAATAACGTTGAACTGAACTTGCGCTATTATTATCACTCGAGTTAGCAGCAAGAGCACGATTTCGTTGTGTGTAGGTCTTGACACCCAAAACTTAAATATTTGTTTTAAGTAAAGCGTGGAAGAAAGTGGCCATGCCCAAATTCAAAGTGTAGGTTAAAATCCCTGCTACGCTGTTTAGCGTAAGTGTGTGATCCTGGGCAAATATTGTAATCTCACCCTAATTTCAACTGCAAAAATTGGAGTGCTTGTGAATGATTACACATACACGGTACACCCTTACAATAGGACAGTTTTAATAAGTGTAGTAGGGCCACATTGGTGTACGCTGGTGCTCCTATGCTAGTAGCTCCAATACTGCCGCATAAAAATGCATTATTGCTGCACTGCCCCTCTTCCAGTCTCGTAACACTGGATTTTACAGGCAAACGGTCTCACAGCCAGTCCGTGCAGCAGAGATTCTAGTATAGCAGACTGGTAGAACCAACATTACATTTTCTCCCCTGTTGCTCCCAGCCACTGAAGTTGCGTGGGCCGTCCAGAGTACTGCCCCACACTCTGCAATGTCCTGTTATGCTATGATATTGAGTCTTTCATTGCACACCATCTGCCATTTTGACACTTTCTAGGACCTTCAGGATCTGCAAGAAGTGGGTGTTTCAGACTTAAAGGAGAGTTAACTGATTGTAACATTGAAGCTGCACTAGAATAGTCTTATTACAAGTAATCAAGTTAAATGCCCCTTCACAAGTAAGTTTGCCACCCCTTCACCATCTCTGAAGTTATTGCTTCTCCCAACATTTGAAGGGTTACCCCCGTCTAAATTTTAGAGTAGGTGCACCACTGGATGTGTGCACTTGCATTTTGTTAGGCAGAGAGGTGAGGGAAGCCTTTCCCCAAAACTGGCGGTGTTAAAGTTATACAGTGTTTGCTCAGAAAAATGTACTTGAACAAACACAGTAAATCTTTAAAGCTGCTACATTCACGAAAGACTTCATCACCTCTCTGCATATTGCGCTTTAAAATATACTTTGATAGTTGGTCTCCAGACAGTGGGGGAGAGGGGTAGACGGGGGCAGAGCCTCCAAGTGTGCCCAGTCTATTTTCTGAAGTTGCCCCGGCCAGCCCTGTCTCTCCCTTCCGGCTTGCATTCCGCACTTTGACGACTCTGGCCAACCTATTTTGCTTTGACATGAGCCCTGGGGGTTTAATGGCCGGGCCCCACAACCATCCCTTGGGGCCCTGTCCTGATTTCCTGGCATTTCTTCTCCTTTCTAGCTCCTGCAGCATCATTTTCCCCCCACCCCTCTTCTCATTCACTTGGGCCGAGTTGATCATCTCATTCCCCTGGGGCCCTCTCCCCTTTTTTAGGCCTTTGTGTACCACTCTGAGGCCCCCACTCCCCTGTTCCCGACCTTGGGTTGGGGGGGGGGATTACTTTGACAGGGCAGGTATGATTAAAGTGCATAGAAGTAGGAGGAATCTGGCATGAAGCACTAGCTAAAATGGTGGTAAAGTGTGTTGAAGGCATTTCATAACCAAGAAGAAGGCAGAACAGAAAGCGTACTCACAAACGGAACCTGGAAGGTAGAGGAGCCCTGCGCTGTTGCTACTAGACGACCAGGCACATATGGGGATTATATAGGGATGGATGTGGAGGGGCGCTGTTTAAATGTAAAGTAACAATGCAGAGAGATGCATAAAGACTTTACCAAGCTTGGGGTGAAGTATGCACAATTTACCCAAGTAGTCTGTTCTTCACTGGATTACTATTTCCGGGAGTGAGTTGCTGTCTTCCTTTCCCCCAAGTTAGCTAAATTGTGTGTGTTTCTGTAGCTTCCTACATTTATTAATTGATGCAGTCTTGTGGGTCCCGGTCGCCTTTTGTGAACAGTCATAGATTTGTATGGAGTTCAGGCCTAAATTAAGAAAACAATCCCTCTGTTCACTGCACATTAATGCCATCTCGTAGACCTCTTTATGCCAATGTTTCTGGTCTTCATTGGAATATGGTCAATAAGCAGCAAAACCAGAGTATCAGAGGCCCTGCTGGACCAACCATTACTCGGACTCCAAAGAGCTGAACTAAACGTGGGGAGGCGGGCATAGAAGAACCATCCCAGCCCATGTACTTAGAACTTCAAGTACATGGGAAAGGAATCGCGCTAATTGCAGAGATTAATGTCTACACACTAGGCACTACTCTTACTATCTGCTTGGCATTTTAAGAGCATTGCCAGGAGGGATCTTTATTATGTTATGAATAGTACGCTATAGTTTCTAAAGCTCAAGCTATGATACGCTTTGAACAACTTTATGTTCAATTGCATTAATATAGAATGAAAGGTCATGTCAGAAAGGGTGGTTCAAGTTGTTCATGCTGTTTTCCAGGTAGGAGTAAGGTGCCTGGCAGTGGCAGAATTCTAGGGAGAAGCAAGAAAAGAAATGCAGAGGGAGGACTGCTAAAATGGCTACAAAGAGAACACTGCTAGATTTCTTTGCGCCTAGTACAAAAAAAGTCCAGGAAGATCCTGTACTGTTGTGTGGAGCAATTGTACATGACATTATTCGCAACGTAGTTGACAAAGTTGAGCAGCAGAAAAAAAAACATACAGGAGAAAATGTTAAAGATAGCTGAATGACAAGTTAGGTATCCATGGTTAGAAACAAAAATGGATCAACAAGGCAATAGGAGACTGCTATGTAAAGTTTGTGTTAAGGCAAACGTTCGTAATGTGTGGGGACAGGAAGGAGCCATCAATGTTCAATTATCAACCATATCGCGCCACAAGGATTCCAAAGATCATCAAACTGCTGAACGGAAAATTGCATACCTTGTGATGTCCAACATCGATTCAGAATGTCTAGGTAGTAGTCTAGGTAGTAGTGACAGTGAGGAAGATGTCAGCATTGTTTTCGAAGAGAATGACAAAAGATTGTTCAGTACAGTATTTTATGCCGCAAAAGAGGAATTGCCATCTGAAAAAGTAAATAGTTTACTTGAACTTCAAGCTAAAAATGGAGTTACTACTGTACACAGTAAAGATTACAAACATGTAAGCTGGGATTCGGTGAAGGATGTACAAAGTAGCATTGCATCTGTGATAGAAAAACAACTATTTAAGCAACTAAAGCAATCGCCTGTGTTTGGTATTATGATAGATGAAAGTCAGGATCTTGGTGTTCAAAAGAAACTGGCTATTTGTGTCCGGTACCTCGATAGTACAGGAGCACCAATTACTAAGTTTTTGTGTAATTTACGCATTGACGACAGTAAAGCAAGCACAATTGTAGCACGGGTGACAGAAAAAATGAAGAGTATTGGTCTTGATATGGGAAAGCTTGTATCTCTTGGAACTGATGGCGCTGCAGTTATGTTGGGATCAAAGACAGGTGTTGGTGTGCAAATACTCACCATTCCTTACTCAAACACATTGTCTTGCACACAGACTCAGTCTAGCATGCACAGACTCT
The DNA here is from genome assembly GCF_040938575.1 of Ambystoma mexicanum. Classification (NCBI taxonomy): domain Eukaryota; kingdom Metazoa; phylum Chordata; class Amphibia; order Caudata; family Ambystomatidae; genus Ambystoma; species Ambystoma mexicanum. The sequence continues at coordinate 348,166,329 of NC_090923.1, read as the reverse complement.
ATGAAAAAAATGCCAATCCTCGACAAATTTACATCCCGGTTTAATTCTTTATATGCCCTATTTCATACTTCTGCAATAAGAACAACAAAACTTGAGAAGGTGCAAGAAGTAATGGACGATCCTGTTTTAAAACTGAAAGAGACACACTCGGTTAGGTGGCTTAGTATGAGAAAAGCGGTTGAAGCAGTCCACAGAAGCTACCCTTCGGTTGTAGTTTCTCTATCGGAGCTTGCTGCTGATGGGAATGCTACTGCATCTTCAATGCATAAATACTTTAGCAGCTACAAGTCAGCCGTTATTACTGCATTTATGTTAGATGTACATAATGTTGTGGGAATTCTTTGCTGGGAATTGCAGAAACATACTTTACTATTTACTGAAATTCAGCCATTGGTAGATGCTACTTTAAGTCTTGAATCCTTACTCAAAGAGGATGGTGATAATTTAGGCTATTTGAGATTATCGTTGGGGTCGCCTGACACAGAGTGCAAATGTATCTCACTAAAAGGTGTAATACTATCTTATAGTTCTCTTTCGGATGCAGAGTTTAACTTATTAAGAGAACAGTATGTCACAAATCTAAAAGAAAACATTGGGAAGAGATTTCAAAATGAGGATAATGCCATTTTTACTCATTTAGGGAACTTGTTAGAACCAGCAACAGTTTTAGACAATAGTGAGTCAGAAATCGGGGAAGCACTCAATGCCATATCCACATTTTATGGACAAGCAAAAAAAGTAAGAATTCAGTATGACAGCGAAGGTCTGCATGTTGAGGAAAATGAGATTGCTTCTTTATTAGATGGCCAAACTTTACAGAAAAAAGAATGGCCTCTGTTGCATGGTATGATTAAGGGGAGCTATAAGGGTTGCAGTATGACAAAAATCTGCAGGCGTGTTGCTAGTCTACATGGTGATTTGATGCCAAATATTGCAAAAGTATGCAAAATTGCTTTGTCTGTGTGTAACCAGTGTAGAATGCGAACGTGCATTTAGCACACACAACAGGATTAAAACAAAATTCAGATGCTCCCTTAAAAGTGAAACCATAGACACTTTGATGAAAATCGTCATGTTAGGACCATCCTTTAGGGACTTTGACCCAACTACTGCAATAAAACTATGGCATGCAAAGAAGAAAAGACGTCCAGCCAGGCTTTCACAGTCATACACACCTAGACAAAAGAAAACTAAAATTAACTGAATTCTTGTAGGTTTTCTTCACCGTGGTACTTTGTTTCTGCCGTGATGCTTTCAAAAGCATTATATACATTTGATGGGTGTGTGTGTATTAGCAAGGACACAGCAAGCCTGGAGTTTTGCATATTCAATCCTCTTAAGCATGGTTGGAGGAGTGAAAGTGGAGACTTTATTTGCCAGAGACTAAACTTCACCCCAAAACAGGGCAGTCATGTACTGTGTAGCCCGGAGTGTTAGTGGATGCAGATGTTTGCAACAATATATAAGATTCTCTTTTGAAATGTAGACTGATCCGTTTACCTCCATTCTCTAGGTGACCATCACACACACCTATAATCAGCTTGCTTTTTAAGTGTATCAGGCTGTTTTTTCATGTTTTAGTGTGTGATTGTGTAATGGGTGGCTCAGTTTACCTTGCTCCGAGCTACCATGTAAGCCAGTAAAAATTGATTCTGGCTAGTGAGTAATGTGTGGAATACTTGGTGATCAAAACAGATTACCTTGGCTCTACGTAAGGGTAACACTTTTATTTGTGAAGCGTTGCATGTTATTATCAGAATTTGTGAAGTCTGTTTTAAATTATAGGAAAGGAGACCACATGTAATCTTTCCAATGAGAACAACATACAGAACATGTTAACGAAATTGATTTTGAAGTTATATAGTTCCTAAACTCTAGCCTGGCACTGTTTTGTTGACTGCTTTCACTTCTTTCAAACTATGTAAGCAAGTTCTGTACTGTAACACTTGCTTACTCACGCTCCATCTGCAGGAAATGCATTAGTCTCGTTCTATAGTTCTTAACAGAGTTTCTAGGCCCAGAATTTTGAAAATGAAGCTGCGTATGTAGCATGTAAGTTATTTTATGGCAGAATATTTTCCACAAGTGTAATAAAATGGTTAAAGGCAAGCCAGACAACTTTGATCTACAACTCTTTTTGTCTACGGGTCTGACTTTACGTATGCATTGGGTGTATATGTTGGATACGTTTTACTCTCTTGCAGAGGAGAGAACTCATTTTTACTGTCTTAAAATTGCATTTACTCTCTAATTTCAAAAATCATGCGTAAAATACTCCCACCTCAAAATCCTATCTGGAGCACTGGTTACATCTATAGTTTTTGTGTTACTATTGTAAAAAGTTCTGCGGCAACACACACACACATGGTTTGGTACTTCAGCGGATGTACTTTTAAATTTTAGTATTTCTTTTGTGTAGGTGTGTAATAGAAGGTTGTGCAGAATTGTTGCTAGTCTGTTCTAACACTATTGCATTTTGTAAGTGGCTTTCACTTACAAAATATTTTCTCCGGATACGGTCGATTTCTTCTTGTAGGTATTTGGGTGTACCATGCAGAAGAGTGTTATTTAAATTGGCTAGTTCTAAAGCTGGACTTTAAATTTGAATGATGTGTTGATATCATTTAGATATCATTCAAGGTGCTTTTGCAAATAGGTCCTGAAATGCAGGCTAATGTCCTTGTCGTCGTGTGTATTTGCACACTGGATGGGTATCCATATTTTGCAGCACTTTCATTTTCATTTTGTCTTTACCTTTCACATGCTGAATGAGGAACTGGCGTAAAGATTTGAAAAATTTGTTACGATTGTTAGACATTGACGTGCACGGCCATTTGTATACTGGACGGTCTGGTTCAGTCGAATGGAGAGCTAATTCTGAGTTTTCTGGGGATACTTTTGTAAGCAGTGTTTCTTGTTCCATGATGGTATTTTTTTTTTCATATCCTCGTCCACTGCTATGGATGGCAATTGTGTTTGATTTTGTTTGTATGCTTCTTCATTCAAATATGGTTCTGTGGTTGTTGTGTGACTCCATTCACCTCCACAAATATTTAAGAAGTTATTTTTGTTGACATTCCGTTTATTGCGAAGTTTCTTTTGTAGTTTAGTACTTAGTTTTGTTAGTGGTTTCATCCTATTTAACACGAAAATTAATAACTTCCTTTTTAGAAATATTTCACTGTCTACAAGAGCTTCTAGGATTAATTTTCTACGGTAGGTTTTAAGGGTTGAGGATGATTTCACTCCTCTTATTAGATTCTATAGGACTCTGTGGCAGAACATTTTTGCTACAATACTTTTTTTTACTATGGTTTCTTGCTAGTATATCAGGATTTATAGGAGCATTGTTAGCAGTAGTGGTAGCCGAATTCTTGTAAAGCATTTTCTGTTTCGTGCCACATTTTGATAGAGGAGGCAAAGTTTCTGTAGCTGTTTTGTTTCAATGTTTTGTACAAACTCTGGTAGAGATGGATTCTTACTTTGGACACTTATTTTCATTTGCTCTATTTCTGCGTTCCTTTCTATGGACTTACTTTTTGGTAGGCATTCTTTGGGGTCTGTTGAAAAAAAAAAAGGTATGGGTTGGTCTGTTTTACAATGTATGTGTGCATGCGTGTATGAGTTTGATGGGGAAGATGTTTGTGGTGGTGTGTGAATGTGCACTGGGCAGTTACAATGAGTTGGGAAGGCTATTTTTCGAGGGGATTGGGTCCTCCGACGTATTCCATATCTATGACATGTAATCACCACAGCTGTGCTGCTTCAGAAACTTTTTCGGCGTCTGCGTCCTGCGTCGATGACGTCGATGCGCCGTCGTCGAGGACCTCCTCCAACGTCCGACGTCATCCGATGTGATAAGTAGGACGCACGACGCCCATAGCCTCAGTTCCGTTTTTTCCGCAAACGTGTTGCTTCGTGTTTCTCGGTTTAAACGCCTCGACTCTTTGGAGTTCTGTTCTTCTCGGTTCTTCGAACCTGTTTGTTTGTGTAAATCCTTCTGAAGATGTCTACTTCGTCTTCGACCCCGCGTCCGGGTTTCAAGAAGTGCGGGGAGTGTGGGTCCAAGATGTCGGTGACGGACTCGCACGACGCCTGCCTCTGGTGCCTCGGGGAGGCCCACGACACGGATGACTGTATCGACTGCCAGTCGATCACGTCCAAAGCCTTACGCGAACGTAAGAAGAAGTTGTCGGTAGGTCGGGTGTCCAAGCCCCGGAAGTCGAAGTCTGCGGGGCTTTCGACGGATGATTCGAGGGGTGACTCTCCGTGTCATCGTCGGAAGTCTCGTGGGTCTCCTTCTAGGAGTCGGTCTCGCCACTCCTCAGCCTCTTCGAGGCATTCTCGGAAGCGCCGACACCGGTCGTCTTCCAGGTCCTCTTCGGAGGGCTCTGCCCGGCACGTCGCTTACCCCTCCAGCCGTGCGACGCCGGAGGAATGGGCTTCCTTCGGGAAGAAGATGTTGGCGATTCTTGAGTCGCAGGGTACTCAGCCGTCCGCGCCCCCGAGTGGGGTCGGTCGTGTGAGGTTGAGAGACACCGCTCGCAAGAGTGGTCGGCACGAGTCACGGGAGAGGTCCCATTCGGACAAGGGGACTCGTTCTCGACGTACCCGTTCCAGGTCCCGGTCCTCGACGCGTTCGAGACCGTGTGCACCTGTGAGGTCTTCAAAGAAGGCATCGACGTCTGTGGCGTCGAGGGCATCGACGGGCTTTCTCGAGGCTCTGGCTCCGAGGAAGTCGTCGATGCCGTCGACGCTCAGGTCGTCGAGGGACACGCTCGGGGCTCCGGCCTCGAGGGCTGTGTCGACGCCGCCGATTCTGGAGGCGCTGCATCTGACGTCGACGCCGATTTCCTCGACGTCGACCCGGATCCTCTCGGCGCCGATGCCGGTTCTCTCGACGCTGGCGCCGATTCGCTCGACGCCATCGACGCCTTTCGTGTCGGAGGTATCCCAGGGCACGGGTGGACCCCCTAGGAAGGCTCTGGTTAAGAGCAAGCACTCTCGAGTGCCTTCTTTTCGCCACCTGGACTATATTTCAGAGGCGGATGAGGATTCTGATGGCCTGGTTCCTAGTCAGGTTCCGGATGACATTGTCTCGGGCCATAGTCAGTTTGACGAGTTGAGACAGTCACTGCATGATGCCAGTGGACTGGACACCTCTCCGGAGGTGGAGTTTTGTAGGCCTGAGCCTGGCTCTCATGCTGATTCCTCGTACCGGCGCCTTATGGCTAGGGTTTCTGAGTACTTGGGATGGTCTGCTCCTCCAGGGGAGTTTGTGCAGGATGATCTGACAGACATCCTTGATGTTGGTCCCCCAACTGACCCGGTTCTGCCGTTCCATATGGCTTTACAGAGAAGGGTGGCGGCGGCTTGGACTGCTCCGGAGAGTCTCCCGGCGGTGGGCAGATCCTTGTCGCGAAAATACCGTCCAGCCAGTGGCGACCCCTGCTACTTGACCAGGCACCCCACTCCGGAGAGTTTGGTGGTGCAGGCGGCCACGGCCCCGGCGAAGCAGGCGTCGTACCCTACCATCCCTCCTGATAGGGACGACAAACGTTTTGATGGCTGGGCGAAGAAAGTGTTTTCTTCTGGTGGTATGGCGCTTCAGGCGGCCAACTCCATTTGTGCCTTGTCACGTTTCATGCACACTCTGTGGAACTGTGTAGCGTTAGCGGCTGAACATGTTCCCGAAGGGGATGAACGGGATGGTTTCCTTGCTATGGTCCAGGATGGTAAGGATGCCATGTTTGAGTCCGTTCAATCGGGTTTGGACTTAGCTGAATGCGGCAGTAGGTCCATGGCGGCGAGCACCGTGATACGCAGGTTTGCATGGTTGCGGAAGTCGGGGTTTGCGCCTGATGTGCAGTCCCGGCTCCTCAACATGCCCTTTGATGGTGAACACCTTTTTGGCAGCAAGGCTGACGAGAGCCTTGAGAGGTTGCAGACCTCAAAAGCTGCAGCGAAGTCGTTGGGCGCTGCAGTTCGCCAACCTCCGCCTTTTCGTCCTAGGGGACAGCAGTGGAGGGGTGGTTCCTTTCGTTATTACTCCTCCTTCAGTAAAGCGAGAGGAGCTGGCAGTCAAAGAGGCCATCGCAGGGGTACCAGAGGTGGACGACCGGGTACCCGTGGTGCCAAGGCCGCTCGGGCTGTTGCCTCTTTGCCCTCAGGTAACGCCGCAGCCGCTCCCACTCAGTCGTGAGGCCATGTCCCATGGTTCGCCGGTTGGCGGAAGGCTGGCGCAGCATCTTGTAGAGTGGCAAGCCATTACTTCAGATGTTTGGGTTCTGGAGATCATAACCCACGGCTTCTGTCTTCCTTTTCGGCACAGGCCTCGCGACAATCCACCGGGGAACCTCTCTTTGCAGAGTCCGGATCCGCTCCTTGCGCAGGAAATTCAAGCCCTGCTGGAGAAAGACGCCATAGAACTGGTGCCTGTAGCGGAGAGGAACAAGGGATGGTATTCCCCTTATTTTTTGGTTTCGAAGAAAGACGGGGGATTGAGACCCATCATGGACTTGCGCGGTTTGAACAAACTCCTCAGGAAGGACAAGTTCAAGATGGTTACTCTCAAGTCATCCAGGCCCTTCAGCTTCAGGACTGGTTGGTGTCACTCGACCTCAAGGATGCTTACTTCCATGTGCCGATCCATCCCAAGCACAAGAAGTACCTGAGGTTCGCGGTTGGCGACTCGCACTTTCAGTTTCGGGTCCTGCCGTTCGGATTGACCTCCGCCCCGAGGGTTTTCACCAAGCTCATGGTGGTGGTGGCAGCGCATCTCAAGCAAGGGGGGATTCACGTCTACCCCTAGCTGGACGATTGGTTGATCAGGGGGAGCTCTCCCGAGCAAGTCCTGGATCATCTATTGATCACCAGTCGCTCCCTTCACAGGCTGGGCTTCTCCCTCAATTTAAAGAAGTCCCATTTGACGCCAACACAGCGGCTCCAGTACATCGGAGCAGTGCTCGACACTTCCCTGGGGCAGTGTTTTCCTCCCCAGGTAAGGGCTCTTCACATTGAGCAGATGGTGCACAAGTTTCAGCATGCCCAGACGCTCCCAGCGTTCGAGTTCTTGAGGTTGCTCGGCCTCATGGCATCCTGCATTCTTCTGGTGCCAGAGGCTCGCCTGCGGATGAGATCTTTGCAGTGGGCACTCAAGACGCAATGGTCGCAGTCCTCCGGCAGGATGTCGGACTCGATTCAGGTGCCGTCCTCGGTCGCCCGGGACCTTCTGTGGTGGGCCGTCGAAGGCAACTTGATGAAGGGGGCTCCATTTTGGCTTCCCTGGCCGGAGGTGACGATCGTGACGGATGCATCCCTCACGGGATGGGGAGCTCATGCTAACGGGCTGACAGTCAGCGGTCGTTGGTCTCCGTCGGAGTCCAGACTCCATATCAATCTGTTGGAGCTGAGGGCCTTCAGGCTAGCCCTGAAGGCTTTTCTGCCGTCTGTGCGAGGGAAGAATGTCCTGATCCTGACGGACAACACAGTGGCCATGCACTACCTCAACAAAAAGGGGGGGCAGGGTCACTTCCTCTGTGCAGAGAGGCGATGCAGCTCGAGTTCTGGGCCATCCAGCAGGAAGTTTCGATCTCGGCAGTTCATCTGGCCGGAGCCGAAAATGTGACGGCGGACGCTCTGAGCAGGCAGAGCGCGATCTCTCACGAGTGGGAGTTGGCTCAGGAGATTCTCCTGGAGATCTTCGCCCTTTGGGGGACCCCTCAAGTGGATCTCTTCGCCTCCAGTGTCAACCGGAAGTGCGAAAGGTTTTGCTCGCGGGAATTTCCTCCAGAAGGAGCCTTAGGAGACGCGTTCGTGGTGGAGTGGTCATTCCCGCTGCTGTACGCGTTTCCTCCAGTCCCCGTCATCCCGCAAGTGCTGCGGAGGTTACGGAAGTTCGGTTCCCGGATGATCCTCATTGCCACGGCGTGGGCTCGGAGGACGTGGTACCCGGACCTTCTCGACTTATCCATCTGCCATCCACGTCGTCTTCCCTACCGAGACGATCTGCTCTCACGGGAGGGGGGTCAGGTTCTCCATCCAGAGGTCAGATCCCTCAACCTTCACGCTTGGCTTCTGAAAGGTTGAGGTATAAGGATTGGGACCTCCCTGAGGACGCGATGGAGGTGTTGCTTTCGGCCCGAAGACCGGCAACAAAGTCTCTGTACCGTTGCCGTTGGCGTAAGTTCTGCGACTGGTGCAGGGTTCAGAATGTGGATCCTTTTGCATGTGACATCCCCATGGTTCTGTCCTTTTTACTTTCTTTGGCCCACAGGGGCTTGCAAGTGGGTACCGTTAAGGGTTACCTGGCGGCGCTGTCCATCTTTAAGCGCTCGTCTGAAGAGTGTTCTTACTTTAAAATCCCTTTGATTTCACAGTTCCTGAAAGGGCTCACTAATGTGTTCCCTCCGTCACCTTTCCTGGTGCCCGGTTGGGATTTAAACCTGGTTCTTAAGTTTCTTATGGGTGCTCCGTTTGAGCCTTTACATTCTTGCCCTTTGAGGCTGTTAACTCTGAAAACTGTGTTTTTAGTTGCGGTTACTTCCGCTCGCAGAGTGAGTGAGTTACAGGCACTTTCAGTTAAGCCTCCCTTCACTGTATTTCACAAGGACAGGGTTGTCCTTAGAGTTCGTCCTTCTTTTCTTCCGAAGGTAGTGACGGAATTTCATTTGGCCCAGAAGGTTGTTCTTCCGGCATTCTATCCTCCTCCGCATCCTGGTAAGGAAGAGGAGAGGCTCCATAGGCTTGATCCTAGGAGAGCTTTAAGCTTTTATGTTTCACGCATGTCCCGGGTCAGAGTGGATGATCAACTCTTTATTGGTTACGCTGGAAAGCGTTTGGGGCAAGCTGTGACGAAACAGACTTTGTCTCGCTGGATTATTTTGGCCATCTTGGAGTGCTACCGTTTGGCGGGTAAGGACCCACCGGCTGGCTTGCGGGCCCATTCTACCAGGGGTATGGCTGCGTCTACTGCCCTGCAGAGGGGTGTTCCTATTCGCAACATCTGTGATGCAGCCACCTGGGCTTCAGTACATACATGTGTACGTCACTATTCCCTTGATTCCATCCGAGCGCAGGATCTGGCCTTTGGCAAGGCGGTCCTTTGCTCTGCTATTTGATTGGCTATTCTACATTTTGATTCTAAATTCTTTCCCTCCTCCTTGCTTTGGTACTGCTTTGGGAGTCTGTCATACATATGGAATACGTCGGAGGACCCAATCCCCTCGAAGAACAAGTTACTTTCTTACCTGGTAACGTTCTTTCGATGGGATGGTCCGATGACGTATTCCATATCGCTCCCGCCCTGCCTTCCCCGCTACAGAATTTCTTTTGCGATTGCAGCTTACGTTCCGCAAGGCTTTGTGTCTGACTGGCAGTTGACTTATGTCACACGTTCTGGGGGAAAAAACTACAACTGAGGCTATGGGCGTCGTGCGTCCTACTTATCACATCGGATGACGTCGGAGGAGGTCCTCGACGACGGCGCATCGACGTCATTGACGCAGGACGCAGACGCCGAAAAAGTTTCCGAAGCAGCACAGCTGTGGTGATTACATGTCATGGATATGGAATACGTCGTCGGACCATCCCATCGAAAGAACGTTACCAGGTAAGAAAGTAACTTGTTCTTCTGTTTGTATGTTACTACACTGTGCTTCAAATGAGAGTAGAAAGTGAGCTAGTGGTGAGGACAAGCATTAATATTAAACGTAATAGTACAAAATAATTAAAACAGCCATTTGTTTTGTAGTACTTACATTCTAAGGCTTGTGTATGTCATTTGTGTTCCAAAAACACAGGGATGTGTGTGCCATTTTGCCTGTTAATCTTTGTTTAATAAATGGGAATTTGTGGGCCGAATGGTTCAGAAATCGATGTTTTTTTTTTGGTGCGCAAATTACATAAATAACACAGTCTCTGTGAGGAGCAGTAAGAATGTAAAGGTAGTACTGTACTTACTTTTTTTTGTGGATTGACCAGGTTTCTTCGGATATGTTTGCAGTGTAGATGCTGTTGATTTTCAGGAGAGTGGTCTTTACTGCAATTGTAAAAGGAAGAAGTTAGTAATTTTGTGTGTTTAAAGCAGTGATGTTAATGCTACACGTTCATTTTTCAGCTTTCGTCGGAGTATTCTCGTTTGATATGTCAACAGTGTCTGCTTGCATTTCATTTGACTCTGCGCAGCCTTTGTTATTTGCAGTATGTTAGTTGAACCTGCTGTGTTGTGCATAGCAGAGAGGTTCGGAAGTGACAGGTCATTATAGTAGATGTGAAAAATGTGAATACTTTGATATTATAAGTAAAAATGGGAAACATCGGGAGCACCTGAGAGGGAGATGTCACCACAGCAATCGGAAATGTTTATTTTTCTCATACGATCGCATTGGAAGTAGCATTAATTTAGGTGGAAGACAGTAAAAAATTGTGACTTTTTTTAATGGAAAATCTAGTTTAGCGCGTCAATCGGGAAGGTTGGTACGTATGTTTAGGTTATGCGGGAGATAGTAAGTAGTAGTGCGATTTTTCAATGAAAAATCGGAAGTCTCGCACTTAAAGCGGGAGCGTTGGTATGTATGTATTGGCTATACAGATTTAGTGGCATTAATTTCTTTTTTTTTTAAAACATGTGTTTATTGATTTTCACATATGAACAGTACAACAAACGGTTGCAGCTCCTCCCCCACCCCCAACTCCACCCATCCCTCTCCATGGGGGGGCAATGTTGACCAATTGTTCGATTACTCAGGGATCTCTTCACGCGCTGAATATGTCCGCTACTTTGACGTTATGGGGGCACCACTGGTTCATGAAGTCTGACTGGAGGTATTCCTGAACCCCTCCCCATTCCTTTGTGAATCTGTCCTTCGTGCCTTGTATTGAGTGGGTGACTTTTTCCATCGCCATTTGGGCCCACACTTTTTGGAGCCACGTGAACGTCATCGGGGTCTCTGCTTTCTTCCAATGTTGGGCGATCGTAGTCCAGGCTGCAATTAGTAGGCCCATAAAACTTCTCCATTGATACCTTTTAAATTTATTAGCCGTTTCATCCCTAAGTCCGCACAACCAAACTCCCTCTCCCATTAGTCCCACCTCCGGAAACATCTTTCCCATCTCCTCCCTCACTGCCTCCCAGAAGGGTTTTATCTGTTTACAGTCCCATCAGATGTGTTTCCACGTTCCCACCTCATTACAGCCTCTCCAGCATTGATTTGATGTTTTGGGGAGCATGGCATGGAGCCTTTCTGGGGTATAGTGCCATTGTGTTACAATTTTGATCCACATTTCCCTTGTCTGAGCTGAGCGCGTCATTTTGGGAATCAGATTCCATACGTCCTCCCATTGTTTTCTTGAAGGTTCCTCCCCCAATGTTCTGGCCCATTTGGTCATAAATGACCATTTGATTCCCTCCTCCTGCGAGTTTATGAAAGAGTAGAGTGTCGAGATCCATTTTTTTTCCCCTGTGTTAGAAATGACATATTTCTCAAATGGCGTGAGGTTTCTCGAAGCTGCTTTAGTTATCTCTGGGGATTTTAGCCAGTGCCTTAGTTGTTCATATCTGTATTTGACTTATTTAGAGGGTGACGCACCAGGAAAGCAGGACTCCAGTGGTCTGATTTCGTTGATGATGAACATTTCCCCTATTTTGGTGATACCTGCCTCCTCCCAACTTTCAAGTGCTCCTTGCTCCATCCCCGGTGGGAATTGGGGATTCCTATTTATTGGTGTGAACGGGCCTAGTGAGGAATCATTGTTCCTTTCCGAGTCTGTATGTCCCACGCCTCCATTGTGGTCTTCATTATTTCACTAATCCCTATATTTGGATGTCTGTGATGTCTTTGCTTCCATAATAGTTCCACCAGCGGTGTTCTTGCTACCGCCCTGTCTTGTTTTACCCAAATCTGTTGCGGGTTGTCCCCCATCCATTCCCTTAGCACCCTCAGTTGCGTCGCGTGATAATATTTCTTAAAATGGGGGAGCGCCATCCCCCCGTCCTTGATCGGAGCAGTTAAAGTCGCTCTAGCTATTCTCGGGGTTTTCCCATTCCATACAAATGCGGAGATCACCTTAGCCAGTGTTTTGAAGAAGGTATTGGGAACTCCCACCGGTAAAGCCTGGAAGTGATAGAGAAGTTTTGGGAGGATGGACATCTTGACCGTTTGTATCCTGCCCCACCAAGATATCATCATAGGGTTCCATCTTTCTAAGTCTCTGCGTATGCTTGTAAGGAGTTGAGGGTAGTTTCCCCCATAGAGTTGGTCTACCGTGTGTGTTACTGATATCCCCAGGTATTTTATGGCCTCTGGTGCAATTTTAAGGCCCAAGAGTTTTGCCTCCCTTCCTATTTCTTCCCGGTCCCCTGCCAAAATTAGAATTTCTGATTTTTTCCTGTTAATCTTTAGGCCTGAAATGGCCCCGAAGTCTTCTAGTTCCTTCACTACTAGCGCTAGTGTTCTCCCCGGGTCTTCTATGGTAATTAGCAGGTCGTCCGCATATGCAATAACTTTGTGTTGACTTCCCGCCATTTCGATCCCCCGAATGTGGGCCGATTCCCTTATCTTTATTAACAAGGGTTCCAGAAAGATTGCATACAATAGTGGGGAGAGTGGGCACCCTTGTTTCGTTCCCCTTGTGATTAGTATCTTCCCTGTCACTTCCCCGTTAATGGCTACTCTACTTGTAGGGGAGTTATAGTTTGATCTCACTCTTGCCATGTATTGCTCTCCAAACCCCATGCTTTTTAATATTTTAAATAACAACGACCATTCCACCCGGTCAAAGGCTTTTTCGGCGTCTACAGAGAGTAGTATCGGCGGGGTGTGTGTAATGCCTATCTTTTCTACCAGATGTATGAGCCTTCTGAGGTTGTCGTGAGTTTGTCTGCCCGGGATAAAGCCCGACTGATCACGGCTGATTAGCTTTGGGAGAAGCGGGGATAGCCTAGCGGCAAGGATTTTTGTGTGTATTTTTTCATCTAAGTTTATCAGGGAGATTGGTCTATATGAAGCAGGGCAAGTCTGTTCTTTCCCTTTTTTTGTGGAAGACCAGTACCTTCGATTCATTCATAGTGGGGGTCACATTGCCAGTATCTTTGAATGAGTTCAGGAGCCTTGTTAATACCGGGATTAATTGGTCCGCGTATTTCCTGTAGAATGGGGCCGTAAAGCCGTCGGGGCCAGGTGCTTCATTTACAGGGAGTCCTAATATTGCTTTTTTAACCTCCTCTTCCGTTATCGGGCTTTCCAGGGTCTGTCTCTCTTCCTCAGTGATTTGAGGGATGGGGGGGGGACTTTAGATATGTGTCCTGTGTGTCTCCATCCGGGGAGTCCGTGGAGTAAAGCTTCTGGTAGAATTCTCTAAACGTTTCCCCTATGTCTTGTGTGCGTGATAGGCTTTCCCCATTCGAGTTGCGTATGTTCATAATCGTAGTGTCTTTCTGTTTGGTGCGGAGTTGCCTTGCTAGGAGCTTGTCAGCTTTATTCGCTTTTACATAATATCTTTGCTTTAAGTAGAGAAGGTTCCTCTCCGCCCCTTTAGTGCGCAGCATATCCAATTGGCCCTGCGTGTGTCTCAATGCTTTCTTCAATGCCCTTGTGGGGTGGGTCAAAATCTTCCCTTGTAAATCCGCTATAGCTTTCTCCAGTTCTTTCTCCCACTGGTATCTCTGTTTCTCCCTAGTGATTTTCATCGCCACTAATTTCCCCCAGATTACTGCTTTAAATGCTTCCCAGACCGTAGATAAGGAGACCTCCCCCGTATCATTTTGAGTGAAGTATTCCTCTATCATTCCCCTGCTACCGGATCTTGGATTATATCCTGGGGTAGTTTCCACCTCCAGAGCCCATTTTTTCTCCCCGGGAGTTCCAATTCTAGCCAAAGCGGGGCATGGTCAGAGAGTGCGATTGTTCCCAGCTCCAGACCATGAATCTTACCCATGAGTCCCACTGAAACCCAGAAGTAGTCGATCCTAGACATAGAGTTGTGTATGTGCGAGAAGTAGGTATAGCCCCTTTGGTCCCCCTTCAGTTCCCTCCATACATCATTTAGGGCCATGTGGTCCATCTGTTGTTTAAGGCATTTTGATGGAGCCCCTTGTCCTTGAGCATTCCCTGTGCTTCTATCTAATTGTGGGTTCCATGCCATATTTAGGTCTCCCCCCAGGATCATTTCCCCCCATGCGAAGCCCTCTAGTTTTCCCAGGAGATCTCTTAGGAAGCCATCTTGCCCCGTATTTGGTGCATATATTGATGCCAGGGTAATATGGTGTCCTTCTATCATTACATTGGCAAAGGCATACCTCCCTTCTCTATCGGAAAGTACATCCTCCACCTTGGCGTCTCCCCCTTCCTTTATCGCTATCAGCACCCCCGCTCTTTTCTCGGTTGACGTTGCTTGCGCCCATATTTTATAGCCCCTAATGCGGGTTTTCTGTTTGTCCTTTGTTCTGATATGAGTCTCTTGGAGTAAAAGTATGTCTGCTTTTTCCCTCTTTAGCTGTTTCTCCAGTTTTACCCGCTTCGTTGGGTGGTTCATCCCCCTAACGTTGTAGGTTAAGATGCGCAACTTCCCCATTTTATTAAGTGTTCTAGTCTTTGGGCCTTGATCCCTGGCCTTGCACTGTTTTCTTGTGTCATGCTTATGCCCCCCTGTCCACCTCCCCTTAACTCCCCCCCCCCCCCCCACTATATAACATGAACCAAACAACTTGCCCCGAGTAGGGCGAGGTTTCCTACTGATGGTAGGGCGTTGCGCCCATCGCTCACTGCTCTTCTCACCCTCGGGGGAACATTTTGTGGGGGATCCTAAACCCCACTTTTCCATTTGTCCTTATCGAATTCCAAGACGGTGGGTCATTCCTGGGCCTCCGTCTCCTTGTAGTTGTAGCATTTCACTATTTTCTCCCGCCGTATACGGGGCGGTTTATTGCCGACGCGTTGACATAAGCCTTCATCAGACCATCTAGAATTGTAGCATAATCATGATTGTTTCTTGCGGATTTCTTTTCCTGCATTATGTCTCCTCTGTTTGACCGTTTCCCAGCCTTTCGGCTGTCTCGATTGATCACCTCTACGCTTTGGGTCTCCCAAGTCCACTTCATCTTACTGTATTCCCATTATATTGAGGCCTTCTTCCCACGTGGTTGCTCTTCTTTGTTTTCCCTCCCATGTAAACATCAGTCCAAACGGGAAGGTCCATTTGTAGCGGATTTCTTTCGCCACCAATGCCTTGATCAGCGGGGCCATAGCCCTTCGTTTTTGCAGGGTCACCAGGGCTAAGTCCTGATATAGTTGTATCTCCTGTCCATTCATCCTTATGTGCTCCATTTCTCTTGCCTTCCTCAATATCTGTTCTTTTTGCGGATAGGAGGAGAGAGCTATCAGGACGTCCCGTGGTCGTTCACCCAGTGCCCCCGATCTCTTCGGCCCTACCCTATGGACCCGGTCTACTTCAGATTCTTCTGTATCTTGAGCCTCCAGGATATCCCTGAATACTTCTTTCACCGCCGTCTTGAAATCTTTATCTAGGACCGATTCCGCCATGTTTTTGATGCGTATGTTGGAACGTCTTGAGCGATTCTCCAGGTCCTCGCATTGAATCCCCAGATTGTGGGTGAGTCTCACCAGGTGTTCTTGCGTTCCGCTGACCTGTTGGGTTTCTTCTTCGACACTCTGGATTGTTCTCCCTATTATGTCCGTTCTTTCCTCCAAGTTTGCTATGTCTACTTTGATGTCTTGTACTGCTTGCTTCATGTCGTTTTTCATGGTTGCAAATTGTTCCTGCACCGTGGACATGAATATTTCTTGTAGTTCCTTAAACCATGCCTGCATATCCTCTCTCGAGGGTGGACGCTGACTGTTCGTGTGGGTGTCATCCTCTCCTTGTGGGTCATCCTGGCTTCTCCCTTTAGGTTGTGTTGAGTTGTCCGTTGACCACATATGCAGTATGTTAGCGTCCTGCTTAGAGGATTGTGGTGTCTGTAGCGTGGAGCCGCCCTTCCCCTTTGCTCTTGACATTTTATGTGACCCTCTTGTGGCTTTAAATCTGTTGCGTGTGTCTTGTCCTTGGGTGAGTGCGGGGAGACACGACCTGACTCACGCCGCGTCCCTCTACGTGGCCTGTTTCTTGTCTATGATGTGCAAGATCCGCACTACAACATTCCTTCCCCTTCTTATTTGGTTTGATTCTCAGCAGGGGGTAATTTTCTCACTGTCCCCTGCGCTCTGGGTGACTTTCTCCGTATGGTCCTTAGTGGTGTTGTGGAGGGTAACCTTTGAAGCTGCCTGATTGCGGGGTGGCTCTGTGCCTGCTGTTATGCCCAACTTCTAAGTGCTTGCGGGGGCCAATACTACACTCCTCCTCCGTTATTGTGTTCCTGGGGAGGGTCGTGTTGGGAGCTGGTTCGTATATGTCCCCCCCCAGCCGGGTGTCTCCCTCTGTCCGTGCCTGGGGATCTGGTCCGCCCCTTCAACTCTCCCCTCCTCGCGGTCCCCATGTCTCAGGGGACCGATGGGGCTCACCTTGCACGCTGTCGACTGGATCCCCAGGCGGCCCCCGCCTCTCTTCCCGGAGCCGTCCGCCCGCGGCTTAGGTGCTCGTGGCCTCGGCCTGGTGCTGACACGCAGGAGCTTTTGCACGCTGTCGTCGGGGGTTCCACAGGCGGCCCCCCCCTCCTTCCCAGTGCGGTCCGCCCGCGGCTTCGGTGGTCGCGGCCACGGTCCGGCGCTGATATGCAGGAGCGTGGAGTCATAAAGCCTTGCGTCGCCTGTAGAGCCCCGCTCGTCCCCGGCCCCTCGGTGGCGCCAGCAGAGTGGGTAGGCGGCACCTTCTCAGCGAGCTCCTCTGCCTGGCGGGATCAGGAACCACCGGAGTCTCATGCTGCCGGTGGGCGGGGGGGGGAGTCTCGGCCCCTCGTTTCTCCCCCGGACCGCGGCCCCCCTTCCGATCGCTGCTCCCGACTCTGGGTCCAGGCTGGAGCTCTATGCGTCCCGATAGGGGAGGGGCGGTTCGTTCCCCGTCCCCGTCCCCGTCTGGTCCGCTGCGGTGTCCCCGGGCACTGGGGATTTCTCCGGAAATATAGGAGTGTCGGCGGGAGTCTCTAACGCCGTTATATTCGATGCTGCCTTGCTCGTTGTGCTAATTATCGGCGGCCCAGGGAGAGAGCATCTTAGGCGCGACTCTTCACCCCGGCGGCCATCTTGGAATCAATGGCATTAATTTCTTTAAATGGAATCAAAAGAGTTGTACATGTAGTCTGAATAAAATATGCATACCTGTACTTTGTAATCATGCATGTGGGTATGCATGGAGCTGTAAGTAGAAATCCGCGACACTTGCACAGTAGTTTTTGTAGTAGGTGCTTTGAAATGATATGAGACTTGTAGTCAGAGTGATCAACAGTACATTTGAAGTGCGGAACTCTGATGACTGAGTTAGATGTAGAGGTCTTGAATGTGATTGGTGGATGGTTGTGTGACTGCTTAGCTGTGTCCAATGAGGGAATGTATTCGCGAGTGATGTGGAAAGGGTAGAAGGACTGGCTAAATTACGTGCCACACGGACACTGCGCTTGTCCGCGGGTAGAGCGTGCCAAATACAGGGTTTTACAGCAAATCGAGCATGGAAAGGGGACTGTAGGCATCAGGCAATCAGATGTTGACATTGTTTTGTGTAGAAAGAGAGTGTGTGTAGTGAAGATGGCAGAGGTGGAGACAGTCAGGGTGTTGGTGCTCGGAGATATTTTTGTCCATGGTTTACAGCACCATTCAGAATGTAGGCATGTGGCAAACAATTTTCGATGTCAGAGGAGTGGCGGTGGTGTGGAGCACTGCGACTGATTGCAATGTAGCAGCAATTCTCCAAGTTTGCAGAGATATGCGTAGGATGATCAGTCCCCATGTGGTAGCTTTGCACTATGGTGCTTGCCATTTGGGCTACGTGAGCTCACCTACTTTGTTGGGGGATTTGGAACAGTTGGTTCAAGCAGTCATTAACATCTTTACAACTGCTGAAGTAATCTTTTCTGGCTTACTCCCTAGACCAAAATGGGACAACAGTTCTGTTTTTTGTCCTGATCAAAGTATTGGTAGGTGTGCCATCAATCGCGGCATGCATGCGTCCATGTTACGAGATGGTATGTTTTTCTGCAGCCACGAGAACATAGTAATGCGGCTTATTTTGAAGCAGATGGTATTACTTTATCTTTTTTGGGAAATGCCATGCTCTTTTGGAATGTAAGGCTTGCTTTGGAGAAGGTTGTGACCATTGTAGGAGTAAACTAAGAAGAAACCCCCTCCTCCCCAAAAAAAATAACAGGTGTCTGTCAGGCATCTGCAAAAAAAAGGCTCTTTTCAGAGCACACCTTAAAGGGGAAAAGGGGAATACTATTTAAATGTATAGTCGTCACGCTCAGATTCTCTACATGTCCGCGGACATGGCGGTAGTCTGCAGGCAGCACGTATTACATAAGGGGATTCTGGGGTGGAGGGGCATGCAAATGAGAATGAGCGAAGCTAGAGATTGGTCAGTAAAGTTCAGTGGGTGTGTTGTGAACGGAGAGATTTTGTGAGAATGTCTTTTTCCTGAGAGGAGAACAGTCGGCTATGGCTTTGTGTGCTCAAAAACAGATTATCTGTATTTTGGGAGACTCATGGATACATTGGTTGAAGGTGCATGCAGAACGTTGCGGTATATCTGCAGATCTTGGATTCTCTCATGTGGAAGTGCACTGGCATGGAGTGCGTGGAATGAAGTGGCTGGACTTGGTACCTCTCTGTGCTACTTTACCGACAGAGCGTCATCCTGATATAATTATCATTCATTGTGGAGGAAACCATTTAGGACATGTCTCTGGAATTTCTTTGCAATTTGCAATGAAGGAAGGACTTGAGAAGGTCATGGACGTGTTTCCAAATTGCCAAGTAATTTTTTTCTCGTATTGCACAAAGACAAATGTGGCTGCGTTCTGCTTTATTTGGTCCACAAATGGAGAAAGTGAGGCGCAATGTCTGTAAGGCTGTTAGTGCCTTTCTAAGAGATGTTGGCATGTCCTCTTTCCACAATGAAAATATTATGTTTCGTAGCACATTCATTTTTCGCAAAGATGGAGTCCATCTTACACATGCTGGCAATCAGATTTTTCTTAGAAATGTAAAAAATGTATTGCGACGTTTTTTTGGATTCATATTCACATATTTTGCATTACATTTTGACGAATCCAAGTTTTCCAAACACACAAAACGCCACCAAAAGGCTCTTTTCAGAGCCACCACTTACTCCCAGAGAAAAGTGCATTGGTTTTGCTACGGTTGCACCTTAAAATTTTGTGTGTCCTTTGACTGTCCGCAGACTTTTTGAAAAATGCACGGGGCCCTACACCGTTTACTTGATAGTTCCATTTTTAGACTGGACGCTAGGAGAGGAGGGAAAAGGAGGGTAAGGAAGGGACACAGCCACGGGGATAAGGGCAGGTGGAGAGAGAAAGATGTAAGGTGGGCCTTATTTAGGTAGGTAGCAGTTCTTCTGGTGCTCCGTGACCGTAGTCTCGAAAGCACTTCGAAGACTCTTCCCCCTGCAGAGTACTGCGTTGCAGTACATACACAATATTGTGACCCTCGAAAGGTAAGGGTCAACAGCATCGCGAATGGCCTGTGAGGCAGCTGGAGGGATGCGCTCTCCCACAGGAGTGTCTCTTGTGGTGAGAGGATCGGAAATGGAGGATGCTGCGGAGGAACTCAACCTACTATGTTCTTTACATGGTACCACCTTGCGAATGTCCGCCCCGTGGAACGAAGTTGGGTGTCGCATCGTGGTTGTCGTACCAAAGCTGTACGCACCAGGTCTCCCACGACTCAGCACCAAATTGCACTGTTTACAGGTGACCAGGTTCGCACGTGCTTTTGGTATCTTACCAAAAACGGTAAACAACCGCCACACCCATGACTCCCGGCGAGTGCTGATTATATGGAGTTCCTCCCCCTCATTCTCTTCATCCTCTTCTTCCTCGCTCTCTACATCTTCACGCGTATTTCCCTCTGCAGGCCCTTGGGGAGGTGGTGGCGGTGGAGGGTGTGGGGTGGTGCTGAGGCTGGTGTAGCAACAGCAGCCATGGATGCCATTAGGGTTGGTGAGATAATCTCAGCTACAGCACTAAAGGCAGCAAAAGTCTGCAATCGCCAGAAGTACAATGAAGATGAGCTCGGGGGGTGTGGCCTTTTATAGGGGTGGAGGGGTGCACCTCGTGACCATATCGATTACTCAAAAGCGTTGAAAAAGTTCCAAACAATATGTTGAAAGCTAGGGCCATTGTATGGGACATGTGAAATGGTGATTTTGTATTGTACAATATTTGGCATTTCTGCACAAGTTCTTTAGAAATGTTGCGGAAACGGACAAAGTGCACAAATTAGGACACACGCTCAGGGTGGGTGCGGTCACATGATGATGTTGTGAACACATCCGCAAAGGAAATGGGTGCCTGCAGGACACCAAATGTACAGAAACGGTCGTGCGCATGCGCACGGGTGTTCGGGTCCTGAAACTAATGAGGCGGACAGTTACGGACAGGCGCGATGTTCGCAAGACTTACGGGTGTGGTGCACATGTGCGTGATGTTCTGCTGACTGTAGGGCCAGGTACAGTGTCCTTAGGACACCTCCAGTTTGTTTGACTTCGGACATGCCGGACACCGCGCCTGTTCTACAGACAGTTCCATCTTGGCTGCAGACGGTACGGACAGGTATAGTGTCTTTTAGGACACTCCCATTTTGTTAATTTACGGACATCCCAGACACCTGGTGTGTTCGAAGAACATTTTCATCTTGGTTGCGAATGGTACGGGTAGGTGTATTGTCCTTAGAACATCCATTTTTTATTAATTACGGACAGGCCGAAAAGGCGCGCTGTCCGCTGACATTTTAACTCTTTAAAACAAAAAAAAAAATTAGAACCAAACAATTCCTCTAAAACTAACTTAACATTTATTTTTTATTAAATACACATACAGAAATTAAGAGAGAGAGGGGGACGCAGACACTGAAACAAATATAGGGGAATTGGGGGTTTGCACAGGCTGGTTGTGAGGGGATGAAGGGATGGAAGTTTCGTCAAAACGTTTGTTCCT
The DNA here is from genome assembly GCF_040938575.1 of Ambystoma mexicanum. NCBI lineage: Eukaryota > Metazoa > Chordata > Amphibia > Caudata > Ambystomatidae > Ambystoma > Ambystoma mexicanum. The sequence goes on along the minus strand of NC_090923.1, from coordinate 348,145,211 downwards.
GAGGGTTTGGGGATAGTTCACTGGGAAATGGAGAAGGGGGACAGGTACAGGTGGGACAATGATATCTGATTTTTCCGCTCATGTGGTCCTCCACAAATTGCCTTAACCCATTAAAATTCTCTTTTAGCATCTCCACTTTGTCTTCTATGCGTTTCAAGGTGTCTTGCACTGTCTTCTGGTGGACTTTCTTCAATTTTTACCTGGTCTGTTAAAAATAAATATCTATATGTTAAGTTCCCACTAAGTACTGACTATTATTTTGCTTATGCAGAGAAGGGTGTACCATTATAATCGCTATCTTCCGACATTTCGCCATGTGGAAAATTCTCCACCAGCCTCTCCAAAGTACTGCACATTTCTGTGTGTAAACAGAAATACATTATTCTGCACCTCATACAAAAAGTATACAAACATATAAGAAAAATGAAGTTCACTTACTACTTTCTTGTAATTTGTATTCGAAGTGTTGTGTTAGTCTAGTCTACTGTTGCTCCTAGCTGTACAGTTTATGTGAGGTAATTACGTTCCAAGGTTAGGTTCCAATGGTTATTTATTACTACTTATAATGTGTTTATGTGCTGCTTTTTAAACTTGTGCATTTTTTATATAGCATGATAGAACGATTTCAGATACCCCCCTGACTGTTTGGGTAGTGTTGATCTCATCCGCACCCGCCCGCGGACAGGCTCTCAGTCCGTGCCTTTCAAATATCATTATCGAGGGAGTTCAGTATGTTCTATGTTACCTGTATATAAAGTAAGGGAATTATAATACATATCTCCCAAATTCACATGATGAAAGTGTATATTCAGTAAAAAAAACTTTGTTAAAGGGACATTGTGGTTACGTTGCCCTACTAAAAACCTGTGAAATTCACTAAAAAAAATTTATAAATGTGACATTATGGTTCGAAGTAAAACCGAAAAACCACTGAAATTTGCCAGTTATGGTAGCCTAAGCAACCATAAATTGCCCCACCACTGTGCACTGCCAAGACTAACACCCAGGACATCAAAGATGACATCACATGTACATTTAGTTTTCATGCAGAGACTCCACAAGGGATTGTAATTATATTATTGGCAGAAAGGTATCAGCGATGATTGAAGAACAAAGATATGCCACGTAGTTCATTAAGCAATGCATTGCTGAAAAAAAAACCATTGCATTACTGAGTTCTTTCAGTACATGAACAAACTCATGAAGTAATGTAGGCATTGTCTGCAGCATGCGCTACACAGCTGCAATATTTGCAACCTTCCCATGTTGCATACTAAATTGGTAAATGCTACCATTACAGATGTTTACATACTGTGAAACTTAAGTATCTACGTATGCTTCCCTTACTGCAAAATTGCATTATTACTCACAAAAACATAAAGAGAGCACAATGCATACAAATATAAGCATATACAGGGAACGTAACGCATGCGCCAAAAACTTCAGTTTTAACACAAAATGTTCATACCCGAACTAATTAACTTCATGCACAGAAAAGATTTCGGTTTTACTTCGAACCATAACGTCACGGTTGTGATGCTGGAAATTCATCGGAGGGACAGGGCCACCGTATCCTTGTCCTTTACTGCTTTTTATCGTGTGTTCTGTCGTGTTTTCCGCGCAGGAGTTCATGTGGGACTCCTGGCGGTGCAGCTCTCTTTTGGTTTGGTGAACGGACCCGTGGGATACCCTTACGGCAACCATGGGTGGGGGTACAACGCTGTGCCCCTAGTGTATGTTTTTGGGCACCTGTGGGTGGCCCACAGAGCAGGGTATGGGCTGGTGGCAGCTCCATGCTGAAATCCTCCATTTTGGGATACCCCGGCTCTGCCATTGAGATCAGTTGATTCCTGATGGAAAAAAAGATTTCCCCCGTGGCCTCTTGCTTTCTATCATCCATTACCTTGTTTTCCCAAAGTCCTGGGAAGCCCTGACTCTGTCCCTTCCCCCTGACTGGCTGTTGGATGGAAGTGCCATATATGGTGTTGTTGTGAAGGCACGGCCAGACTAGCTGGAGCCTTCCCGGTGATGTATGTTGTGGGTACCTCCTGTGGGTGGGACCTGGATGAATAGAGTGTGTGACGAATATGCATTCTGTGTTGTGGGTGTCTAGTATCTGGTGGTTGACGCAATGACTGAGACAACCCTGCCCGAAACCGGTATGAATGCAGCTTGAATGGCTCGGTACTTGTCCCAATACACATAACTTGTTGTGAGTGTCTGGAGAGAAGTGAATGGCCTGAATACCTCGTGTGCCTGATTGGCTGCCTGCCTGCATGAATGCCCGTAGTCGTGATTGGATGCTCGAGTGTGACCCAGCGGAATGAATGGGAGATCAACAGTATATATGGGGACCTCTCACTGCTAGGAATCGTGTTCAGAAGCTGAAGTCCACTACGAGTAACTGGAGTAACTGAAGCTTGACCTTGAAGCCCTGCAATCTGAAAGCTGCTGTGCCTCCAAGGACTGACCCAGAGAGGACCTGGTAAGGCGCCCTCTTCCCGAGCTACGAGGGACCATCGTGCACAGCTGATCTTTGCCAACGCTCCCTGGTAGACAGACCTTCGACAGGCTGCCGACCCGATACGGGGGCTGCTGCGGAACTCCAAAGAGAAGCACTCGGACTGTTGTCGCCACTGTCGACGACCACCGTCCGGAGCCGCCGCCCTCCCGTTTGCCTAAGAACTCCAATTGATCATCGGACGCTTTCGCCTGCATCGTCATCCGCTTGTCTCCCGCTGGAGTAGGCCCGACCGTCGACGCGCCGAGGAGCATCCACCGGTGGGTTTCCCGCCACCTAAGGACCACAGAGACGCCGACGACTCGACGCCTTTGCTGGGCCACAGTTCTTCATCATCTTTTTGCGGTCCAGAACTATGGTCACCGAGGTGCCCCGCTCGCTTCTTCCTTGCAGGACGCCAACGCTCTGTCGTCGACTAGCGCCGCTAGGAACGAAGCTGCCACTTCCCTGCCATAGTTCACCCTGTTCACCGTCGGACGTTCGACGACCCGTGACTCATGCCTTAAAGGGAGGGCTCTCAAGAAGGGCCGTCGATTCCCCGACACCGAACGCCAAGTTCCCCGACACCTCTCGACGATCCGTGGCTCCCGCCTGAAAGGGAGGCACTCAAGAAGGATCGGTCGACGCATCGTCGGACAACTCTACTCCACCAGGTGCATTGGGGGGGTAAAACCTTAATAGGAAGAAGTGAGACTATTGAACATATGGACTGGGCTTGTGCGATATATCTTATTTTACAGGTTGCCCAGGTGGGGGGGGGATCTCCACACAGAACTGTGTCTAGGTAACGGGGCCAGCATTCTGCCTATTGTCTCAACCATCTTACGTTCCTGCCTATCTCTATTTCTGGTTTCCTCGTTATTAATCTGTGTGACATTTTAACTGTACAGTTGATGCACTTTAATGAGATTGGATAACATTAGTGGTACCACTTTAGAATTGTATATATTTATCATTATTGACTTCCGAGTACAAAGTGCGTTATTGTGATTGTGTACATACCTTTGAATATTAATTATATAAAGACTGTGTTTTCAGTAATACAGTGTGTGGACAATCCTTTGTGGGGGTTCGGGGACTACACTGTACTTAGGAAACAGCCCGCATCACCTCCTGAGAAGCTAGGCCTTGATTGCTCGTCCATTGCTACCTTATAGAGAATCTTGGCTGGGATCTTCTGTGCCTCTCCTCTACCATATAGAGAGCAGAAGTACAGACACCCCCTACCAGTCTTTACAACGGTTACAAAGTTTTTTTTTAATTTAATTTTTTGGTTTTTTACTGAATTTCACAGGTTTTTAGTAGGGCAACTTAACCATAACGTCCCTTTTAACAAAGTTTTTTTTTACTGATAGATAGATATATCTATCTTCCTTTCTATATCTCTACGGATGGGCTGCACTCCCAGAGCAGCCAAAGAAAGGACAATGTTCTTCAGCAAAATCAAAAAGGCGGCACAGCAAAGTCCACTAAGCACTTACATTTTATTTGCAGAGTGCTATGAGGGAAAACCAAGGAACAGGATGACGCGTTTCGCGGTACACTGACCGCTTGATCAAGTGGTTCGACATGAACAAAAATAATGGACAATAAATATACATGTGACTCTATGGTGCGTAGAGTGTCTCGCATTCGGATCAGACTTTCATTTAACCACAATGTGTTGGCCATTTTGGAACATCCAAACTTAATAGATTAACACAGTTGTATATTCTATTTGCAAACAAATAGTTTAAACATGCTCAAGAATAAATAGTCCTTATAGTGTAAATGGCATCGGCTTACAAAGGCATTTCGCACAAAGATAATTACAACCGCATATAGAATGTAGGTTGATATGTTGTCTATTATGTTAGCATCAGTTCTCTTGAGCCTCAAAAAACTGGCTCATATATCAGCGTTATAACGCTAGAGTAATACCCCTAAAAAAGTGGTAAAGCCTGCTCTATAAAGTTCCAATGCGAGGCATCTATTTAATGGAGATGTGATCAGTTGACTAGACCTGTGTAGCGTGGGGCAGTGAAAGAGATGTCCATACGGTTAACCAGGATGTATAGTAACTGTGCAAATATGCTGTGCAAATAGGCAGATATATAGACCTCATAAAGTGCATAGTGCATACAGTGTATATATGTAGCGGCCGTGTAGTTATGGTTAAGTTGCTAAACTCATAGGAAGAGCACTTTTCGGCGGCTTAGAACTTAGCTCCCCCTGAACGAATCCTCACCAAACTTTGCAAAAAAAAGTATATGGCCCGCTCTGAATTTTTCCGCCAACTTTGGTGAGGTTTCGTTTCGTGCAGGGGGGAAAAGTTAAAGGGGGGGGCCCCAAAGTGTTTGTGTTTTTTTTTTTTGTTCCATCCATCATAGACTGGGAAAAAATGTGCGCACGGCTACAGGCCGAAAGGCTGGACGGATTTGCACCAAATTTGCAGCAAGAGTGGGGGCTTGGGTCAGAAAGCTTGCTTTTGTGTGTTTGGTGGAATTCAAACCAGTACTTTTTTGTTTCAAAGGACTGAAATGTATGTCCCAAAAAATCTGTGATATGCAGACCCATTTCCCTCTTTGCTCTGCGGACTGAAGTTTTATTGGCCTGCGGTATGCTGGGTTGTCGCGGGAAACACCGCCATGGTGTATCGGAGGATAGTTCAGCGCCTGAAGGGGTTGCAAAACATGGTTTGCAGGCTTGGGTGGGTGAAAGAGGGCGAAGCGAAGACATTGCCCATGTGTTGTGCTTTAGCCTAGGGCTGCTGGTGGTTACAGGGACTTTGTGCGTGTGCCTTGTTTTATGGCGGTGGGTTTATGGCAAAATGTTCTCATGCTTGGCTGCCTTGCCTTGTAGTGGTTGTGGGTAAGGCGTAGGCTTATCGGTGCATGGGCAGAGGCCCCTTGTACCCAAGAGCCTAGAGCTTGGGCGCCAACCCTGCAACGCAATGCTTCCATGCACGCAGCTACTCGCTTATACTTTGTTGGCGGGTAGCTGCACAGGCGACTCCTATTTTGGTCAGTGCAGGCAGGCTGCAGTGGGAATGGGGAGTGCATTGAATATAGTATGAGGATATTTCCAGTTGGTGTAGTATGTTGTGCCTGCAAAGTCCCTACTGGCTTGTGTAAATGGTTAGGGGCCTTGCACCTCAGTGCGGACAGTGGTTGGAAGTAGGTGTGAGGATGTTGGCATGTGTGGGTCCGTTAGTGTACGCACTACTGCCTTCTAGTGGATGAGGAAGTAGTAGGCTTTTGGGTACATCGGCGGAGGCTAGGGCTTGGTCACACCCTTCCTTCTAGAGGTTTGTGACTGCAAAGCCCCTACTGCGTTGTGTGCATGGCTACGGCCCTTGGCCCGAACAGTGTGGGCACTGGTTGGAAGTAGGTGTGAGAATGTGTTTGGGTTTGTTAGTGTACCCATACGTACCAGTAGTCAGGAAAGCCCTCTGGCCACATGTTCCATGCATGCCTCTATTGCCTTGCAGTGGGTGTGTAGTAGGAAGAGGCTCTTGTAGGCCGTAGGTCGCCGCATGTACCCAAAAGGCTAGGGCTTGGCCACAGTCTTGCTTCAGGGAGGGCAGTAAGACATTGGCACATGGAAGGATTTTTTTACCATCACAGTTTTGTGATATGGACCTTTTTACGCAGCTACTCACTTAAACTTCGTTGGAGGGGTAGCTGCACAGGCGCCTATCATTTTTGTGAGTGCAGGTAGACTCCATTGGGGATGGGGAGTGCATTGGATGCAATATGGGGGTATTTGCAGCGATGTATTATGCTGTGTTGTGACTGCAAAGGCATACTGGCTTCTGTGTATGGCTAGGACCCTTTTACCTAACAGTGTGGATACAGTTTGGAAGTAGGTTGGAGAATGCAGCCTTGTTTGAGTCTGTTAGTGTACCTACCCATACTTACTGGTGGTCAGGAAACCTACATGGCCACATGGTAGCATGCATGCCTCTATTGCCTTTTAGTGGGTGTGTTAAAGGAGTACGTTCTTGGGTGAATGGGCGGAGGCCATAGGCCTCCACATGTACGCAGGAGCCTTCGGCTTGGCCAGTCTTGCTTCAGAGAGGCTAGGCATACATTGGCACATGGAAGGATTTTTATACCACCATAGTTTTGCAATATGAACGTTTTATGCAGGTACTCACATATTCTTCATTGGCGGGCAGCTGTAGAGGCGACTGTCCTTTTTTAGTTATTGTTATTGTTATTTTGCACTTATATAGCGCCTTATATACCATTGGTATGGTCTGAAGGCGCTGGTAGGTTGAACGCCCTTGGGAACCGAAGTTCAGATCAGTAGAGAGAGTAGGGAGAGTCAAAAGGTGCGTGTGTGCACCGGATATGTGTGCAGCTCGTGCGGTACACAAAGTAATAGCTGATTCTTATTGGTAGGTGTGGTGGTTGAGAGATCAGGAGAATGTGTTCGTTCTGGCAGGATTTATCCGGAACGGATGTGGCTGCGTTAGGCCTGAGGAGAACGCCTGGCTGGGGGTGTGAGACCAGCAGTGTTTACATAGAATGATGTGGAGTAAGCGGTGGATGTTCGTATGGGAACAGATATACCGAATGGTGTCATAGTATCTCTGTGTTCTAGTTGAGTGGTGATGTAAAGGAGAGAGTAAGCGTGGGGTGTGGTAAGAGTGGTTATATGCTCTTTCAATGTGCAAACTTCTAAAATCACTTTCACAGAGAGGCTACCGGGCGAACTTCTAAGTATAATTTTCCATACAGAGGCTATTGGGAACGTTTCTAAATTCAGTTTAACAGCGAGGCTACTAGGCACACTTCTAAGTGTAACACTCGCGGAGGCTATTGGGTACACTTCTAAATGCAAATTTTCACGGAGCGTCTACTGGGCTACATTTCTAAGTTCAATTTTCCAGAGAGGTTATTGGGCAATCTTCTACTTGAGACTTTCCAGGGTGTCTATTGGATACACTTCTATAATCAACTTTCACGGATGCTATTGGTAGCACTTCTAAATGCAGCTTTCACAGTGTGGCTAATGGGCACACTTCTAGATGCAGCTTTCACAGAGGATATTGGGCCCATATCTAAATTCAATTTTCCACAGAGAGGCTACTGGGCGCACTATTAACTTCATTTTCCAGCGAGGCTATTGGGGATACTTCCAAATTCAGTTTTCCAGCGAGGCTATTAGGAACCTTTCTAAATTCAATTTACTAGGGAGGCTATTGGGCACACCTCTAAATGTAACTCATTGCGGCTAATGGGTACACCTCTAAATTTCACAGAGGGGTTGTTGGGCACACTTCTGAAAGCAACTTTCACAGAGTGGTTATTGGGAACACTACTAAATTCACAGCGAGGTTATTGGGCATACTTCGAATGGAACTTTCCAGAGTGTCTATTGGGTTCATTTCTAAATGCGGCTTTCCAGAGTGTCTATTGGGCACACTACTGAATGCAATTTTCATAGAGTGGCTATTGGGCTCATTTCTAAATGCATCTTTCACAGAGGATCTTGGGCACACATCTAAATTCAATTTACCAGAGAGGCTATTGGGCACATTTCTAAGCTTGACGGAGAGGCTGTAGGGCACACTTTCTAAATGCAACTTTTACATTCTAACTTTTACAATTCCGCCAAGGAGTGGACATGCCAACTTTCACAGTTCTAGAGTGGACATGTTAACTTTCATAATTCCGTCTAGGAGTGGACATGCTAACTTTCACAGTTCTAGAGTGGACATGTGCAGGCAGACTCCATTGGGGATGGGGAGTACATTGCAGACCATATGAGGATATTTCTAGTCGGTGCGCTATGTTGTGTATGCCTGCAAAACCTCTACTGGCTTCTGTGCATGGGTGGGGCCCATGGACCTAACAGGCTGGCCACTGGTTGGAAGTGGGTTTCAGAATGCTGCCTTTTTTTGTGTCCTTTCTTATGCTAATCTGATATGTAACTCCAGCATACTCTCTTGGAAATATGTATGTGTCTTGTGGGTGCTCACTATTACAGAATGGTTGTGGAGGACATTTTGCAGTTGGTACACCAGTAGAGGTGGCGTGAAGTGCCTGCACTTGCAAATGGTGTGCGTCATTGGCCTTGTTGCCATTCAGGGACTGAGATGCCACCATTTATGGTTCGTATGGTGTGCCTCTCATAATATGCTGTGCTTTGAGATTGAAGGAAGATATTGCGACATTACACAAGTTAATAAGCATTACACATGTAAAGTATGGATAATGTACAGACCAACCCACATACATTTGCAGCCAACTTTATCAACGCCATTAAGTACACCTAAATACAGGACGGCAGGCCATCTGACTGTTGGCCATCTCCACAAGTAGGCAAAGCAAAGCCAACGAATGCGGTTGGCGCTTCTACTGTGTGAAATTGTAATGTGTGCATCGCTTCCATTACCTATACGTGTGTGCGGCATACACCATCGCAGCAGTCACTGGTGTCACTGACTTTACTTGTGGACAGTCGTTCCTCACGGCGTGCAGTCCAGGTATTGTGTTGATGTGCGTGCCAAGCGTAGTGCACTCTGTCATGTGAGCACCAAGCTCCGGAAAGGAACAACATAAGCAAAAGAAGACATGCGCACACAGAGCATACGGTTCCAGAACATTGCCATAGTTGAGTAACACCACAGTAAATTGTTGGAAGTGCTTTATTTTGTAACACAATGTTAACAACAACGTGTAAGTTGGCTGCATTCAACCCTCCTTTTATTTCGCAAACAAAATTCAGTGACCAATGCCGTCTGTACTTTTCTGTTGTCGTCTAGCAAAATGGTAAAAGGAGTACTTGGTGGTGCTTGGTGGGCCGTGTGGAAGCATAAAGGTTTGCAGGTTGGTTCGTATTGCCGGAACCACAAATGGACATACTGGCCCATATCGGTCGGCCAGATAATAACGATGGAAAAGAAATTGCTTATGGTAATCTTTCAGTGCTTGGTCCACCACCAGTCTATTGAAATGTGGAAGGTGTGGCATGCGCAGTAAGGTGCAAGATATCTGAGAAGAAAGAGCAATAAGAGTAGATGTAATTAGCAGGTATTAGTGGCAGTGTACACGACAAGACTTTGCGGGAAGGATGTCGTGATAGCTGGCTGTGTCATGGACCATGTACTGTGAGTTAGTGAGCAGCGTTATATGTTACTCCACTGTCTTGATGTCTGTTTTGTAGGCGATACTTTGATTGTACGGCTCCACACAAGCAAAGTGTCTTGGAAACGTTGCCAACAGATGCTCTTTTCCTGTGTTTCCTTTTTACAAAACATGACAGTGGTAGCAAGTGTTGTTCGACCCACGGCACAATGTGTTTGTCTGGAAAGAAAGTAAGAAAACAAGAACTCTCGGGGGGGAGGATCACCTCAGATTGCTGGAGAATGGAGGAGCTGCTTTGCTAAGAAGTGCGTCACCGAAAATGTGAGCTGTCGATGTTACTGTGCTGGCTGACCGCTGCGTGCAGCTGTGGCCATTATAACGTTCAGTACACTGAGGGTGAGTAGACCTAGTAATTGTGTTTAAAGGGCAGAGAAAGGGCAATATAGGGAATGTAGCACTGCACGAGTGAGCAGAAGGTGTGTTTTAGTGCAGGACTTGCGTTCCCTTTTCGTCTTGCCCGTTGTCGGCATTTGCAGGGGGTGGAGATGAATGGTAGCAAAAGGAAGTACAATCACAGTAGCAATTTCCGGGCAATGGTGGACGCATGCCACTGTAACGGCGCGCCCTTACTGCCGTCATAAAGCTGCATACAATGTACATAGAGAAAGTGTGCGGTCGAGTCAATTTATAAATATGCATACAGAAGAGCAGCTTAATACTTATTTGTAATACACATGTGATGTAAAGTTGTACTTGCATAACTTCGGCAAATTCCATGCTTGTATTGGGTGGGCGAGAAATGGCAGTGTACCGCGTATGGGATTGTTGCAGACTACCTTTGGGCCACATGGGCAGGTTATGTATCCTTTTTTGCTATACTTCCATACAATGTCTGACCTTGGAGCTAAACATGCTTTCCCCTCAAGGCTGTTTCGCAATGAGCGTGTGTCCAGTTCAAGGAGAGGTATGGTAGGTTTCGCTTTCCGGAGATGATGTTGGAGGGGGAGGGGGGTAATCAGCAGGCCATGTGTTTCGATTGTAGCATGCATTTACGAATGTTGGCAATGTCATTACGGTGAAGGTAGTACGACTTACAAGTAGAGATGATGGTGCTGTACACATGGTGCCGTGAATGCACTGATGGCAACATACATTAAATGTGCTTTTGCAGTGCCTAAGGACCAGTTATATGTGCAGTGTGTTACGAGGCAACGGTGGACTATGGCAGACTGTGTGTTCGCTGCCTCACAATACGTGGGTGGCCCATTGTACGCAGTTTGGTGTAGTGCAGCATGAACCTGCTTGGGGCTGCCGTTTATCAAAGAAAAGGAGTTAGTGTGTACAGTCGTCAGACAGTGTAAGGGGGTTATGGAGTTCAGATGGTGTTTCCTTTACACAATAAGAAAGGGAAACAGAAGTTTGATAACTTGAGCAGACCATTTTTTTTAAATGGTGTACATTACAATGAAAATGGCCTACACAGTGCCACTGGAAACCAAGGAGCCAAATGTTGCAGCAGTTACGACAGTTAGGTAAGATGTATGGATGCATTCATCAAGTTGTATGGTTGTGATTGTGCAGATTGTCGGGAAGGTTACTGTACTGTTGTGCATTCAGTGTGTCCACTTATTATAGGCTTAGGTGACCAGTAGGAAACAGGTTATGTATTGTGTGGAAGAAATGGCAGCAAATGTCAACTGCAGTGGCTAAGGGGTAGGTGGGTGTGTTATGTGTGGGGTTAGTGGTACATGGATAGATGTTTGTATGCATAGTTGTACAGTGCAGCAGCAATTGTGGACATGGTGTAGAATGTTGAGTGCATGGCTGGAGGCCCTACACTGTACAGGGCGTAGTGAAGCATGTAGGGCGTAGGCGCAAGCTGCGTAGTGTAATATAGGGGAGTATTGCAAACTGTGGCATTGGTATGTGTATAGCAGAAATAAGTGCACACATTGCACTGTAGAGAAGAATAATAGCAATTGTTGCAGACTTACTGTTTGGATTCAGGAGCGCCTGTACTGTGTTTTGTGTATCGAGTGTGAAATGTTGTGGTCCTGGTTGCTGCATTATATGTAGGAAAAGAGTACAGAACATGTTAGAGCAGGTATTTTTTTAGTTTGCAGTCCACTACTGTTAGGCAGAATCCTAAGCAGTACCCTTAGGGAACACTACAGACAATTAAGTCTACAAGTGACAGTACAAATTCACCTTTGGTACAAGCCTGTACTACACAGTTATAGTGGTAGCAGTAGCGGAGCAGCCAGACTTCTCAAGAGCAAATAAGCAGTAAGAGGGATTACACAAAGGACTACAATCACTGTGACTCAAACACGGATTCAAGGTTTCTGGTTAAATAATATAAGTACATTTATTTTTAAACCATCTGTTCACAAAACACTTCACTTCTATTAATTAAAATCTCTGTAAATATACTACACACAACCCATTCCTTTTGTTCAGGTCAATTCAAGGTAAGTACATTAGGATTTGACAGATCGGTGTTGTGAAACAAAGACGTTACTGGTGGTTAATACACGATCACTTTTTGACAGTAATGACAGTTAGGTTTTACGTAAGAAAAGTGTACCCACGGGAAGAAATGCAACCGTAGTCAAACACACTTAGCACCAAGAATTAAAACGAGGGAATAGTGGATACAAATCGTAGGCAATACTTGTGTCAAGAAAATTAAATCAGAGGACGTGTTCTAACAGGTAGATAAAGTCAATAGGCCTGCACCAGTGTCAAATGGAGCCGGGCTCTGTTGTCGAGGATCACACTGTGAGAACAGTTCAAGATTAACGATGCCAGGAGTACTCAGTATAGTCAAAAGGAGGCAAAAGTTATAAGGGGGAAGGAAGAAAGGACAAGCCTTTGGTAAGGAAAGATGGTTCACCCCAATTCCTCAAGGTCAGACGGAGGAAACGACCAAATGGACACAGTACCTTATTCGGATGAAGAAAGCTGGTGCCGCAGCAGTTGTTCCTGGTAGCTCCTGCAGACTCACGGTTCCTGAAGTTTCAGTCTTGGGGACAAGAAGGACGATGTCTGGAGTGATCTGCACTACCCAGGGATGAACCCAGCAGCAGCAAAGCAATGGTGAATAAAAGGTGCGCTCCTTTAAAGCAGGAGAGGGCTCTTCTGATGGCTATCCGGACCACTACAGCTCTGTGCAGTGATTTCGACCCAGAATAGTATTCTCTGGCTGTAGAAAGGTGAGCTGGTTGATCCCACCAGGCTCAAGGGAAGAAGACTCCGGACTGGATCTTCTCTATCGTTGAAGGGTAGAATCTTCTCCGCTTCTCTTCAGTTCCTTGCAGTTCCAGTGGCGACTCTGACTTCCAGCCCAAGAGTCCTGACTTTTATGCAAAAAATCCCCCATTCACACAGCCTGGCTGTCAATGACACAGCAGGGGGGTTGTCCAGCCCGGACAACCACCTCAGCCAATGAACATAAAGTGCGATTTGGGTCTCCAAGGAGTCCCTGTGCAGGGGGTGACTACACCCCTCCCTCACATTCAGCCCACCCAGGCGCCAAAGGAAGGCTTCTTTGCTGAAGCCTGCCAAAGGACGCGAACAAAGTAAAAAACAAGAAGGATGTTAACACAAAGAAATGGCGACTAAAGCCGAACTTAGAATTACGGTAGAAACGTTAGGGTAGGTACCACTGCCACCAGCCAAGTCTTTGTGTTTTTTTTAAAACAATTTTTATTGATTTTATTTCAACAACCAACACAAACCAAACTTACAGTGCATGTAATAACATTTTGAATATACATTACTTTATCTGTGTCCACTGTTTCACCCATTCCCTCCCACCCTTCCGAGCCTACTCTCCCTCATGTTCTATTTCTTGGTCTTGCAGTAGGGATTCCTTTTCAATGGTTTCTGTTGGATCCTGGTCACTTGACCCATCATGCGTGGGCCCAAATAATTCAGCTATTGGTTGTTTCCAAGCCATCAAGGTTTCAGCCTCACCCCCCACCTCTCCCCCCACCATTGCTTGCTTCCTGCCATACTGCAGTTTTTGCCTCAGCCCATTTCTGTAGGTTTTTCCACCATACTTCTATTCTTGGTCAATGGCATGCCTTCCACCTCATAGCGATTCTTCTCTTTGCGAGTACATAAGTCAGGTCTTTTAGTTTACTCACATGCTTGAGTTAACGTGGTCTAGGAAGCCCTCCTATCAGGCAAGCCCACACTGTATCCACCTTTTATTTTAATCCCTTTTTCTTCCATCCTATGTGCTATTTTTCCCCAGCATCTCTCTATTATTGGGCATGACCAGAACATGTGTACCATTCCGGGGTTTTCTTTGTCACTTTTGGGGCATGATTGTCCTGCGTTTTTAAATTTGACTATCCTTTGGGGTGTCATGTACGCCCTGTGAGTTATATATAATTGTATCTGTTGTAATCGAGCATTTCTTGACACTTTTTTTGTGGTATCCTTGGGCTCGCTCCTACCTCCCAGCACTCATTGGGGCACTCACTTCCTCTTCCCAGTCCTGTCTAAGTTGTACCACTTCCTTCCCCACTTTGGACATCATCAGCTCATATATTCTAGATATTTCATGTCCGCCCTCTGCCATGTCATATATTGTCTATGGTGGCGTCCGGTTCATCTTCTAGTACTACTTAGGACCATGTCTCTTTAATTCGCTGCACCACCCTATGGTATGTGATGTACTGTCGCGTATGTAGCCCCCTTTCCTCCATCAGCCCCTCAAAATCCTTTATACTCCATTCTTGCCACATGTCGCCCATTGTTGCTATCCCCAAGTCTTAGTTTTAAGGGAGCAAAACAAGGCTCCAGAAGGGACAGACAAAAAGGGATCAGAGTTAACCCTTTCCAATACTCCATGTAAGATGGGGTGTACTGGGTCTGTAATGACTACATAAAGTAAATGGCAACTTTACCTGCTTCTGGGGGACAGCAGTCCGCCCCGGAAAAATTGAGTCAGTGGGAAGTCTTAGAGACAACCCTGTGTCACTGCATTGAAGTTGCTGTGTAACGCACACAAAATGTTGGGTTCATGGAGTGGTGTGGCTCTGGAGCCCAAGATTACACAAAAGTAGAAATAGACATGGCAAAACACATGTAAGAGTGGGAAAAAGGTTCTCACACTTACCAGGTGGAAAAAATAAATCCCAGAAATCCAGCAAAGCTGCTGAGGGACTCACTTAGGTAAGGGAAATTGGCCAGATAGGAGAATTCTCCCTAACAACTACATAGCATACAATGTTTACTTTGCGGACCCTCATAACTAGTACTTCCTAAGTACTATGCTTTAAACCAGTGTACTGTGCAATGAGCGCAGTTCCTGTGTTCCTTTGCATAATCATTGGGTCTGTGGGGAAAAGAAATCCATGCTGGATAAAAAAAGAAACTCTTCCAAATGTCTTTGCTACTATGGTGCACAATGAATGATAGTCAAGTTTGGAATTGTTACAGCACTTTTTTAAAGTTTACTCTCCAAGTAGTAGGAAAAAGGGTTTACAATTTGTGGCCTATATATGTTGGTAGGATGGGTGGCGTTGTATAGCAGGTGGTATTTTGTAAATGTTTACCTGCTTCCTTTTTGTACTACTGTATTTTTATGCGTTTGGTTTGCAAGTATTGTGGCATTGAAATGTGCTAGTACAGAATTATGATGGTAGTTCCGTACCTGTTGGCGTACTGTAACTACTCATACTTTGGAAGTGTTTTACAATATGTTTGTAGCACAGTAGTTGTTGAAGGTTGAGTTTGGTTGTTAGCATGTTACAAATAAGATTGTCGTATTCTGGTTGCAGTTAGAATACGCCACCTGGTATCTGAACTGTTTAGTGTCCCATTCGTAAAGGGTACGTTTAGAAGGTTGTGCATTCCTGTTGCTACTTGGCCATCTGTGTACATTCTGAAGTCGTAGTGTACCATTAGGGAGATACGTGATGAGTCTGTATGTCTTGGAGTTGTATGTCTATTCTTGGAGCGCTGGCGACTGATTTGTGTACGTGGTGGTTTCAGAGGTTACTGAGGATAGTTTTGATCCCTCATACTTAGTAGCTGCGTTTCCACGAATCCTGTGGAAAATACTGCTACTGTGATTTGTGTACACGTATTGTTTGTGTGAGTGTGTTCATTGGGTTCATCAGGGATAGAAATGTCCAAAACACACTATACTGCATTTTGTCAATGCTTGCATTCTGCTATTTTGCTTTAGGTCGACAGTGTGGAAGGAAAAATATTTTTTGTCCACTTACGAAGGTACTGGTTGGTGCTGGGGAGTAAAATATAGTAGATTTCTACATCAATGAGTACATTTTGGCTTCAAGAATATTAAGTAGGCATTTGCAAGGCTTGCAGGTAATCTGTGCTTTGGAGTGATCAAAGTATCGTTGCATTCCCACCATGACCATTGCTTTCTAATGTATGCAGTATAGTGGCCTCCATTAATTGAGTCGCCTGTGTGGTAGATTATGGCTACTGTTGTGAAGGTTGTCTTGCCAAGTGATATCTGTCAGTGTGTGAAGGCAGAAAGTTTGCAGTTTTTCGTTCCATTGGCATTGTATTTTAGGAGCATTAATATTACATATTGACTATGTGAGTGTATATTTAGCGTCAAACGAATATTGGAATTGCACGACGTACACAACATGCTATCGTTTGCATTTTGCACAAGTTGTTGAAATGGAATGGAGTCAGTTAAGTATTGATACGTTCACGAAGCATTTGTTAGGAACTTGTTCATGAGTTAGATGGTTGCACAGAGTGCATGCATGGTTCCACATGTAGGAAATCTGAAGATGTGCTTTATGAGTATATGTCTTTCCTTTATAGTAATTGTAGTAAGTACATTAGAAATTCCTGTGGATCTTGATGTCAGTTTAAAGTGAATTTCACCATTCCAGCACTGTAGTCCAATTCTTGCCTTATTCCTGAGACACTGTAAATGGTTTCAGGATTACTTACTGCATTTCTGTGAAGGACAAGCATTTGCAAAAACAACTGGTCTGCACCGTTTAAATACATGTTTGCCACAATTGCTGGCATGTGGAATAGAACCTTAATTGTTACATTTGCATAGCAATTAACCTGTTGTATTGGAACATTTGAATGGGCCAGGTACTTCTGTGTCTGAGAGAGAATGGTAACGTGGTTTTTTTGCAGAGGCATTTTTCTTTGTGGGTGGAGTTGGGTATGGTTTTTCTTTTTTGACTCCTTTTGTAAGTGCCTTTGCTTGTTGATGTAGTACAAGTTTCTTGCACTTTCTTTAATGGTACTGTTGTCAAATCATTTACAACTTCTGATTGAATGAGCCTTCTTTTGAAACCTTTTGGTTTCTGAGGAATAGGGTACATTTTCAGATGGGGTATGTACAGTGCACGTAGTCTATTGTACTCTATGATGCAAGGAATGTCTGCACTGACTGCAGATACAGTATTTCCAGTGTACGTAGCTGTGACAGTGCTACGTAACTCATGCCTTCTTTAAAGACTCTGCTGCCAATATCAATCAATGCTTGATATAAGGTTAGACCTTGCGATTTATGAATAGTTACTGCAAAAGCTAGCGGCCGAGAAAACTGTTCTCTGCGTAATACATGTCTTTGAAAAGGAGGAATCGCGCTGTTGTGCGTCCTATATTTTTGACTTCTGCAAGTTTGTTAAACTTGATGTTTACAAACTGAATGCTGATGTCCCATGGGTATGTCGGGAAGCCAACAACTGTACAAGTGCTCCATTAACTAAACCTTGCTCTACGTCAATGTTACGCTTTAACTTAACTCTACAGTTGACACACAATTTTACATTTTCTCCAAACCATCTGTGTTGGAGATGGAGTTCTCTAAGGTTTGTAGGCGTGCCATGCCTTGTTTACACATAGGTATTGTCATACCGTGTACGTCCAGTTTGTCTGTGGCATGAATTTCCACTAGTGGTTGTTTTTGTTTTTACAGCATTGTTGCATTAAATTATGCACAGCTTGCTAGAGTTGGTGTTAAGGACATACAGCTGATATTTTTCTGAGCTAATTGTTCCATGACATCAGTAGCACATGTGTTACGACCATACAGCTCATGGATGCGTCTACTATTGAGGGTAGACTGCGCCTTCTTTGATAGTACACCAATCTGTATTTTTTTTTTAAATGTTGTCGTAGGTGAGGTCTGCAAACTGACGCATATTTTGAGTTACTTCTCTGTATTGGAAATGTTGCCAGAGGTTTACATTCCTGATGCTTCCAAGACTTTTACAGCACTGTTTGTGTCCTAAGGTTTTGACGATAGGTTCACCTTTGACTAGTGTCAATTGAAGGAGATCTCCGAAAACAATCACATTTTTTCCTCCAAAGAGTCCTTTGTAGTCTGTTTGGAGTACCTCTTGCAATCTGAGGTGAATTGAAGCCAACGTTCGGTTGGAGACCATGCTTACCTCATCTATTAGGAACAGTTTCATTTGTTTAAAAACTCTGCATAGCTCCATAGCAGATTCTGCTTGTAGTTTATAGTACACTAATTTGTTTTGATGTTTGTTTGTTTAGTATTTATTGTGCGCGCCAGACCCAAAGGTATCAGGGTGCAGGAGAGTAGGAGGTCATTCAGCTTGGTGAACAGGTTACATTGGTTAGAGTATCAGGAAAACATATGATCAAACAGTCCATGGTATAAGTACATACAGTGAATAGTGGTAGATAATATACTTTGGTAAAGAATATACAGACAGATTATATACAAAAGATGAGCAGTTATTTACAAGTAAGATGGGTTTTGCCCGTTAATTTATCATCATTCTCTAGTAGCGATCTAATCGGATTGTACCTAAATTTGGTGAAAGTTTGGTCCATTCTCAGTGTGGTGGGTAGTGCATTCCACAGTTGGGATGCTTTGACTGGGAAACTGGTGCCCCCAATGGTGGAGAGTTTAAAGCGAGGTACCTGAAGGCAGTTGGAGTTTGCTAGTCTCGTAGGTCTAGTAGATGTTTTTCTAGAGAATCTTTCTATAAGATATTGTGGTGCTTTATTATTTAGGCATTTGTGGATGAGGGAAGTGGTCTTAAGTCTAATTTTCCCATGGGTGGATAGCCACTTGTCCTTCCTTCTTGTTTCAGAAATGTGTTCTTTCTTAGAGATACTGAGTGCGGCTCTAGGAGCATTATTTTGGAGTATCTGTATTTCGAGTGGATTGTGTACTCCAATGTATTCTTCATCTTTGATGTATTCCATCCAGCTTCAGCTGCTTTGGAAAAAAATTACGGCAGAAGGCGCCGTGCGTCGATGTCGAGTCGATGGTCCCTCGAAGGCCTCCGTCGAGGGTGACATCATCGGGTGTATAAGTAGCACGCGCGGTGCCTGTTGGCCTCAGTTCTGTTTTTCCGCAGTGTACGTTGCTTCGGAGATTCGGCACGCCTCGAGTTCTGTGAAGAAAGAATAAATTCGAAATATGTCTTCGTCATCGACGCCGACCACGACCCCTAAATTGGGTTTCAAAAAATGCAAGTCGTGCGGCTCAACAAAGTCCATTACCGATCCGCACCGAGAGTGCTTATGGTGACTTGGAGAAGGCCACGACATGGAGGCCTGGATGAAGTGTCAGGTGATGACAGGGAAAGTCTTGCGAGAGAGGAGGGGAAAACTGCAGGTA
Organism: Ambystoma mexicanum; assembly: GCF_040938575.1. NCBI lineage: Eukaryota > Metazoa > Chordata > Amphibia > Caudata > Ambystomatidae > Ambystoma > Ambystoma mexicanum. Next base: position 348,125,989 of record NC_090923.1, on the reverse strand, counting down.
GGTCGTAAGTCCGACCGAAAAGCTTCTAGCGTCGAGTCGAAGTCCCGTGAGGAGAAATCGCCTCGACGCGAGAGGCATCGGTCCAGGTCCTGAAGCGATTCCCATCGCTCGTCGTCTTCACCTAACAAAATCGAAGAAACGATGCCACAGGTCCCCCTCCACTTCGTCTTCGGACGAATCCCCAAAAAGGATGAAATGTCCCACTAAACATTCATCATTCGAAGAATGGGAAGCATTTAGAGTAAAAATGATGGAGGTGTTCGAGAAAGAGAAGCCTCGGTCCGCGCTTTCCTTGGAAGCCGGCCGGGAGCGTTATCGCTCCGACACTTGCGCGCCCTCGAGCCCAGGTGATCGAAGGAGGAAGGATAGAGAACCTTCTAGGACGCTGAGTGAAAAAAATCGCTTGAGTCGACCGTGCGAGGTCACCGACGCCGTCTGAGACCGGACATACCTCGAAGGGCAAGTCTTCGAAGAGTGCCTTGACGCCCTCGAAGCTGATGCCCTCGAAGCTGATGCCGTTGAAGTTGGGTACTACGTCGACGTTATCGACGCCTACGTCGACACCGAAACTTCCAGCTCGACAAGATCAGCTAGGACGAGAGAAAGAAAAGGCTAAAACACCTATGTTGCATTAAGGACCCATTAGCACTCCTCCTCTACCTCCTCCAGAGAAGGTTTTCAAGCCTCTGCCTAGGAAGGAGATTTTAAAATCCCTGACCTCAATTTTTGAGGAGCAAGAAAAATCTGATGAGGAAAATGTACCTTTTGGGCTTGAATTCGGTACTCCAAATGTTCCTCAATGCCTGATTTCAGATGAAAGCAGGATGAAGGATTTTGGTTGAATCATTGCACAATGCAAGTGGTATTGATACGTCCCTGGAAAATGAATTTGGTAGACCAGAACCAGGTGAAGATGCCAATCCATCATACCGTCAGTTAATGACTAAAGTAGTAGATTATTTGGGCTGGGCCAGGCTTACAGCCCAATTTGTCCAAGATGATCTGACAGACATACTGGACCATGGTCCTACTGAAGACCCAATTCTACCTTTCCATGTGGCCTTACAAAATAGAGTGGCCAAAACTTGGGAGACGCCGGATTCTATTCCTCCAGTGAATAAATCCCTTACTTCAAAATACCGCCCTGCCAGTAGTTTGGTCATACAGGCAGCCACAGCTTCTAACAAACTTGCGTATTCGTCTATCCCTCTAGACAGGGACGATGAGCGTGTGGATGGCTGGGCACGGAAGGTGTTTTCAACTGGGAGCATGGCATTAAAATCAGCAAACTCCACTTGTGCCTTGGCAAAGTTTTCGTACACTCTGTGGGAGTGCATTGCAATGGCGGCGGAGCACATACCAGAAGGGGAAGAAAGGAAAGGATTACTAGCCATTGTTAGAGATGGAAAGGAAGCTATGCAGGAATCTCTTGAATCTGGTTTGGACACTGTTGGTAGTGTGAGCAGGTCCATGGCCACTAACACAGTAATGCGCAGGTTTTCATGGTTACGGAAGTCGGGTTTTGCACCAGACTTACAGAACCGTCTTCTGAACTTGTCCTTTGACGGGTCTCACCTTTTTGGCAGCAAGGCTAACGAGAGCCTTCCGGGGTTGCAGACCTCAAAGGCAGCTGCCAAGTCGTTGGGAGCTGCTATCCGGCAACCTCGGCCCTTTCGTGCGACAAATTAATTTTGGAGGGGACGATCCTATCGTTACTACTCCTCCTATGGAAGAACTAGAGGAATGGCCAGTTAAAGGGGCCAAAGAAAGGCCACTCGCGGTGGACGAGCAACACGTGCAAAGCCAGCTCCAGCTACAGCATCTTTACCATCAGTGGCTGCAGCAACCGCCACAAAACCACTTTGAGGACTTATCACAAAACACCTGTAGGATGCAGGCTGTCACAGCATCTGCAAGAATGGCAAGCCATTACTTCAGATGTTTGGGCTCTAAAATAATAGCCCAAGGTTACTGCCTTCCTTTTTTAAAGCAACCTCAAAGCAATCGACCAGGGAAGACACCCTTTGAAGTTTTCGGACCCGCTCCTACAGCTGGAAGTTGTAACCCTGCCGGAGAAAGGTGCTATAGAACCGGTACCTGCAGCGGAGAGGAACATGGGATGTTACTCCCCGTATTTTTTGATCCCCCAAAAAGGACGGAGGACTGAGGCCCATCCTGGACTTGGAAGCTTCAACAAGTTCCTCAGGAACGACAAGTTCAAGATGGTTACCCTTTCTCAGATCCTTCAGGCCCTTCAACTTCAGGACAGGTTGGAGTCATTGGACCTCCAGGATGCTTATTTTCATGTGCTGATTCATCTCAAGCACAGAAAATACCTGAGGTTCGTGGTTGGCGACTCACATCAGTTCGAGTCCTACCATTCGGATTGACCTCCGCCTGAGGGTCTTCACCAAATTGATGGTATTAGTGGCAGCACACCTCGGGAGAGGGGGGATTCATGTCTACCCCTATCTGGACGATTGGTTGATCAGAGCACGATCTGCCGAACAGGCACTGGATCACCTGAAAGTCACCTGCCATTTCCTCCACAGTCTGGGCTTCTCCCTCAATTTCAAGAAGTCACAAATGACACATTAACGGCTCCAATATACAGGAGCTGTGTTAGACACATCCCTGGGAAAGAGCTCACCTCCCAGATCGAGGGCTCAAGACATTCTTCAGATGGTTTCCAAATTCCAAAACGGCCAAAATCTTCAGGCTTATGACTTCTTAAGGTTGCTCGGCCTCATGGCATCCTGCATCTTTCTAGTACCAGAGGCACGTCTGAGAATGAGATCCCTTCAATGGGCTCTAAAGACTCAATGGTCCCAGTTCTCGGGTCGAATGACGGATCTTCTTCAGATTCCGAACAAGGTTCGTCAAGACCTTCTATGGTGGACTTGTTCAGAGAATATCCTGAAAGGAGAACCCTTTTGGCAACCATGGCCGGAGATCACAGTAGTGACAGACGCCTCACTCAATGGGTGGGGAGCTCGTGCCAACGATCTGACAATCAGCGGTCGTTGGTCTCCATCGGAGTCCAAACTACACATCAACCTTCTTGAGCGGAGAACAATCAGACTAGCACTGAAGGCTTTCCTGCCATCTGTCAGAGCGAAGAATGTGCTGATAATGATGGACAACACAGTGGCCATGCATTATCTAAACAAAAGAGGAGGTGTAGGGTCACTACCTCTGTGCAGAGAGGCAATGCAGCTCTGGTATTGGGCAATGCGAGAAGGAATCGCTTTAACGGCAGTTCACCTAGCCGCGCAAGAGAATATGACGGCAGATGCTCTGAGCAGGCAGAGCACGGTGTCCCACGAATGGGAACTGGCTCAGGAAGTCATTCAAGAGATCTTTGCCCTTTGGGGAACCCCTCAGGTGGACCTATTTGCGACCGGAATCAACCGGAAGTGCGAAGAGTATTGCTGAAGGGAATTTCCCCCGAGAGGAGCCCTTCGTGGTGGTTCGTGGTGGAGTGGAATTTCCCACTATTGTATGCGTTCCCTCCGATTCGGCAGCCGCATGATCCTAATTGCCCCGGATTGGGCCAGGAGAACATGGTACCCGGACCTCTAGACATGTCCATCTGTCCTCCAGCACGTGTTCCTCAGAGAGGGAACCGTCTCTCTCAAATGGAGGGTCAGGTTCTCCATCCAGAGGTCAGATCCCTCAACCTTCATGCTTGGTATCTGAAAGGCTGAGATACAAGGATTGGAACCTTCCAGATGACGTCATGGAGGTGTTGCTTTCGGCAAGAAGGCCAGCAACAAAGTCTCTATACCGTTGCCGTTGGAAAAAGTTTTGCAACTGGTGCAGAGAAAAGAATATCGATCCTTTTCTATGTTCTATTCCGGAAGTACTATCCTTTCTTCAGACCCTAGCACATAGAGGTCTGAATGTTGGAACCAGTAAAAGGTTATCTTGCGGGGCTTTCCATCTTCAAGCACTCGTCGGAAGAATCCTCCTACTTCAAAATTCCTTTGATAGTACAAATCTTAAAAGGACTCACTAATGTGTTTACTCGTCCCCCATTTCAAGTGCCAATTTGGGATCTCAATTTGGTCCTAAAATTCTTAAATGTGTGCTCTTTTTAAGCCTTTGCACACGTGTCCATTAAGATTACTGACATGGAAAACTGCTTTCCTAGTTGCTTTAACATCTGCAAGAAGTGTGGGTGAATTGTAGGCACTGTCTTCTGGGCCACCCTATACTGTGTTCAATAAGGACAGAGTGGTGCTGAAGGTTAAACCCTCATTTTTAGCAAAAGTGGTATCTGAATTTCATTTAAATCAAAAAATTGTTACATGCATTCTATCCTCCACCCCTTCCTAGTAAGGAGGAGGAAAGATTACACAGGTTGGATCCATAAAGAGCTTTAAGCTTTTATATCTCTAGGCTTTCTAGGCTTAGAGTGGACAGCCAACTGTTTATTGGCTACACAGGAAAAAGATTGGGTCAATTAGTAACAAAACGGACAATATCACGCTAGATTGTGCTTTGCATTTCGGAATGCTACAGACTGGCGGGAAAAGACCCACCAGAAGGTCTAAGGGCTCATTCCACCAGGGGCATCGCTTCGTCTACAGCCCTGCAAAGAGGTGCTCCTATAAGGTCCATTTGTGAAGCAGCGACTTGGTCATCGCTGCATACTTTTTCAAAATTCTACAACCTAGATGCTGCCCAATCTAAGGAGCTAAATTTGGGTAGAGCGGTCCTATACTCAGCCATTTGAAGATATTGAAAAAATCTAATCCCTTCTCCATTCAAATTATCCTTACTGCTTTGGGAGTCCATCTAAGATGAGGAATACGTTGGAGGACACTTGCACTCGAAGAACAAGTTACTTACCAACTCGTAACGTTCTTTCGATTGGATGTTCCTCCATCGTATTCCTCATCCCCCTCCCAAGCTACCCCTCTGTAGATTTTTCCCGGGCTGTTGCCGTTCCAACTCTTGCAAGGCAAATACCGGTCTACCGGCACAGTCTACACAGTGGAAAACCGATAATGAAAGGGGGAAAAACAGAACTGAGGCCAATGGGCGCCGCGCGTGCTACTTATACACCCGATGACGTCACCCTCGACGGAGGCCTTCGAGGAACCATCGACTCAACGACATCGGCGCCCTCTGCCGAAATTCTTTTCCAAAGCAGCTGAAGCTGGATGGAATACATCAAATATGAGGAATAGGTTGGAGGAACATCCAATCAAAAGAACGTTACCAGTTGGTAAGTAACTTGTTCTTTGTTAACAATGAATTTGGTTGCTCCAATGTAAAGGGCATTGCAGTAATTAGTTTTGATATACTGAGGGCTCTGGCTAGGATCATGCAACTGTTGGAGGATACGAATTGTTTGCTAGCTCTAATTAATTTGCTTGTATAAGCTGTAGAGGAGGCTAGCGTATTTACCTGTTTGGTGAATGATATGGTGGAATCTAGGTAGAAGCCTAATGTTTTTACATCGTTGGCAACCTTAATAAGGTTCCCATCAATGATGAAAGATGAGTATTCTGTGCCCAGTTTGATGAGGAGAGATACGGTTCCCAAGATGAGTAGCTCTGTTTTATCATCGTTCAGACAGAGGCCGTGAGTGGCCATCCATGCCTGAAAGATGCTGTAAATTCTATTCACCAATGCTAAATCCTTGCTATAGTCCCCAGTAAGTGGTAGGAGGATCTGGCTATCATCTGCATAATTAGTGTAGGTGATACCCAGATGGTCCAAGTCATCAGAGGCTTGGTGAAAATATTATACAAGGTTGGCGAAACACACGAGCCCTGGGGCACCCCACAGGTGATGGGGATATGGTCCGCGGCTGCAGATGGCGAGAAAACCCTCATGGTTCGGTCACTGAGAAATGATTGTATCCACGCTATTGCCTCACTGGAGAAGTGGGCGGCTGAGTCAAAATGGCTACATAGGACTTAAGTCGAAAGCTGCTGACTGGTCGAGGAGGAGGAGTAGTGCAGGTTTGCCATTCTCTTAATTTGTCTATTAATTTGTCTATTTGGGCTTTAAGATCGATGAGTGCAGTTTCTGTGCCATGTAATGGTCGCAAACCAGATTGACGTGAGCCTAAGAGTTGGTTAAGTTCTAAGAAGTTCTGGATTCGGATATATGCAACCTTGTCTGTTGTGATAGGCCTGTAATTAGTTGGTATGGACGGGTTTAACGTTTACTTCTTAAGTAGTGGGAGTACCCAAGATTCCTTACGGTTACTGGGTATCATGCCGCATGCAAAGGAAGCATTGATAAGTTTGGTAATGAAAGGTGCTAGATCCCTAGCGGCGTCTTTGATCAGTTGTGCTGGGCATTGGTCACCCTTGCAATTGGATGGTGTGAGACCTAAAATAACTTTCTCGACCTCTGTAATAGAGACTTTGTAGAAGTGAAATTGGGTGATGGGTTTAATTTTAGGTGGTGCTGTTATGTTATGTTAGGTTGTGTTGTGGCAGCTAGTGACACTTTCTTTAGTTCTATTTTATTTTGAATGTTCAGGACTTTGTTTGCTAGCGCTTGCTGGATATCAGAGCACTATGTTTTATCTTTGACACAGTTGTCTTGGGATATGATAGGATTTTCTAATTCTTTTAGTATAGTGAAGAGCTCCTTCATGCTAGAATCTGCTTGCGTAATTCTGTTGTATGTTTCTTGTTTGGACAAGAGGATATATTTCTTGTATTGGGATGAGATATTGATTCATTTTAATTTGTTTTCTGCGGTGGGATGATGTTTCCAGGCAGTTTTGCATTTTCTTTTGTCTAGTCCTATGTTTTTTAGGTGAGTAAACCAATTATTTCGGTGGCTTTTAGGTTTACTATTTCTGTGTTTTAGCAGGGCGATATTGTCATGACTTTGTTGTATTCTTCAACTAGGAGGCTTGGGTCCATGTTGTCAGGTAGGGAGTTATGGGTAGTCAAGATGCAGGGGAGTAGTTCGTCTACTGTGATATTTATCTTGTTTATGGTGAGTATAGGCGGGGCAAAAGGTGGCTGTGGAGTAGGTCTTTTAGTTGCTAGTGTAAAAGATATCGGGTAGTAGTCCATCCAAATTTGGGGTGAGATGGCCGGGATGGAGACATTACAGTTGTGATCAGCAACCCAGTCAAGAATTCTCCCTTTGTTATGCGTTGGTTCGTTCACTCTTTGGGTGAAACCAAGTTCTGTCAAGATGTTGACGCTGCAATGGCATGTTGGTCGTTTCTGTCATTGAAGTCTATATTGAGGTCTCCTAGCAATAATGTTTGGGAGCTATCCTTAAGGTTTTCTGAAAGAATTGTGGATAGGTCTTCAATGACGATATTGATGGGGTCAGGGGGTCTGTATATAAGGTGGATGTTCAGCGTTTGAGAGTTAGCTGTGGGTATTTTGATTGACACAACTTCACATGATTTGATGTCAGGCGAGGAAGATATCCTCATGCAGAGCTTAGTTTTGGCAATAATGGCTAGTCCACCACCTCGAGCTTTGCATCTGTCCACTCTGAGGATAGTGTAGTCAATTGGTACGGCTAGGGTCAGCGCAGGGCCTGCTGCCTCATGGAGCCAAGATTCTGTGATAGGTAGAAAGTCGTAGTCTTTTAAGATGACTTCCGCTATTTCTGTGGCATGAGCGACTAAAGATCTTGCATTTATGAAGGCACCGTTGAGGTTGGCTATGAGCTTAAGTGGAGGAGGTGGGGTAGTACTGTCGGGAGTTGCTGAGTGGCTATGAGTCCTAATTATTTTTACCTGTGGCTTGTTGTTGCTACTGATGCTATTATGGCTAGATTTTGATGTGTGTTTGTGAGATGTTTTGTTTTGGAGAGAGTTGGTCTCATATCTAATGAGTGGATCAAATATTCCAGGTCGTCGTGCCCGGAGTCTGGCATTTCGAAGTACTGTGTTACAAGATGGTGTTTGGTATGGTGCGTTGTACTGGTACATAGGTGGTTTAGGAGTCAAAGTATGTGTGTCTAAAGTGTCTGCTATTGCAATTAGTGTAGACATTATGTAGAGTATCATTAATGTGAGTAGGGCGCACAGGTAGACTAGGTTGGACAGTGCAGGGTACATAATGTATTAATGTAACATATAGTTTGAAGTGATATAAGACATTAATAAGATGTTGGCTGGGCTTGATATACAGTTGATATAGCGGAACCTAGATTCGAAAATTCACATGTAGGGCAGATTCTACATACAGTATGCTATTGCCAACGATGGCAGTTAGGGCATAAATATACCGAAACCTATAATCTAAGATTAGCAGATGGGACAGATTCTATATGCCATGATCATGCTCCAAGGTTAGCATGAGTCAAGTATGTAGGTGTTGAACATTAGGCAAAGATACAATCATGGTGAAGCAGGCATAATAGCAATGGGGACGTAAAAATGGGGCAGTGACAATATGCATAGACGAGTAAAACATTGCAGGCATAGAAGATTGGCACTCGAACACTATAGTTTGGTGTACGGGCCAGATATTATAGTCTTTGTACTGAATCAGTTTCCTGAAACTGGTCATATTGTTATCATATGTGTCGTTGAACAAGTGATAATCTGCAATGGTGGGGTGCAAGCACAGTGATGGTGGCCTGGTTACATATTAGCAGGCGTAGAAGTCTGTAGTCGCTGGATGTAGTGTGCTGGAAAGGGTGAGTGGACAGGAGACTAAGACTGGGGCAGTCCGACTTGTGCACAGTAAGGCATGAGTTACAATGTACAAGTGGCGGCGAATGGCGTTTCGTGTAGCAAAAGGTTTCAGATTAGAATGTTCAGGCGAATGGGACGCTCAGTTGTGTAAGATCAAGAGAGCGTATGAATGAGGTTTAAACACTGTTTAGTGTAAGGTAGTACTTATATCTGTGGCCCAAACTGGCTCCAGATAGGCTCACGACAGGCCCTTTGGCTGTGCCCTTTGGCTGTGCCCTTTGGCTTGGCGCTGGCTTCCGTGTGGCGGCTTCCACCTGGCGGTGAGGGAGGGGGCTAGATGAGGCGGCAGGCAGCCAATCACGGCTTCGGCAAGGTCCCAAACCTTTACAATTGTCAACAGGAAGCGAAAAAGGTGGCAGCCATTGACCGCGTTTCAAACAATGGTGATCCACTGGAAGAAGTAGCAATCGGTGAAGAGCGACTCCACCTATGTTGTAGGCAGCCAAACATGTAGGAGCGGTTACAACAGTTGAAAGGTTGTTGTTTAATTGTTGGAGGTATTTACTGATCATTCTTAGTAAGAATGTTTTACCTTACCCAGCTACAGCACTTGTATACAGCAGTACAGGTTTGTAGTTTTGCTTTCGTGCTGCATACCATGTTCAATGGTTTCACTTACTTCGGCAAAAATGGTATGTTTGTTTAGTTCGGATTTCAGTACTGCTAACTCTTCTGCACAGTGCTCATACTTAAGCATTTTGGTGGTTACTTCCGTCATGGCTAATTCTGCCTCATTTGCTACGAGTGGCTGTCCAAGTGGTTCTTGGCTGCCTGTTTGAGTAGGTTCACTGCTCTCAGAAGTGTAAACATTTAGTTGTGCTTGAAGTTCTTCTTGTTGGCGTTCATTGTCCAATATGGTTTTGTATCGTGTAAAGTTTTCATCTGTAATTGTACTTTCACTGTTATTGAAATCATCTTCATAGGAGGTGCAGGTGGCTAATAAATCTTCTTTTCTCCATGGTTTGAAAATTTGCAGTAGAGCCATGTAGTACAGTTCTTTGTGTTGAGGAGTTTTTATGACAACTTCATATGATGAATTAGGCTGTGTTAGGTAAGTTTCACCAGGCTGCCTTCACAAGTTTCCACTCTGTATCTACCTTTTTCCTCATTTGGTTTAATGTTTTTGTATGCAAAGTTTTGGGCTATCTGGTACAGGCATAAGGATTCTAAAGTAATACTCCTGTTCAGGTAGTATGTTTCTAATAAGTTGTTCTTCAAAATGTCCTGGCTGTTGGGATTGCTTTTGGCTATTGTTTGTATGTCTTCGTACGATTTAAGTACTCTTTTTCTGGATGCAGCAGGGCAAAAGCTTAGCCACACTATGGTGTCAGATTTCCCATATAAGGCGGTGCCGGTTAAACGTTCAGTGGCTTCGTAGCTGCCACATTCTCTATGGGACAGCATTTTAATGCCAAAGCTGTAAAGTTTCTGTGCTATTGTTTTGTCAGAGGATATGTCATCCCAGAGGTCTTTGAGCTCTGTTTTCTCTTCTTTGGTTAACTAGGCGGTGACATATTGTGCAACTGCAGTGGAATTGTCTGCAATGTACTGTACATCTACATTGGCATTCCATAGGAGGGCAGTAATTGCATTGTAATCATTGATGTACCTAGATGCTTGGCTCCTTTTTATGCAGTATGTGTTCTTAGATTTTCCTTTCACACTGTGTCGAACCGCAGACATGAAGCTGTTTACTTGGCTTGTTGTTGAAACTGATCCAGGGAAACCAAAGCAGCATTTGGTGTAGTATTTGCCTCAGTTCTTATATTTGCGTCGACAATACTTGCCACACTTATGTCTTTGGAATTGCAAAATGTGTGTTCGTAGGTCACTGTGTACTTTCCAAAGGCATTTCGCAAGTAACATATTTGTGAATGAACTGCAAAACAGTTTCATCACTCATCAAATTTAGGAGCATTTCTAATCCACAAAAGCATGTGGATGTGTGGTGCTTCTCTGGCTTGATATTCTTTTCTCCAAAAGAAATGTTCCACTTCTCTGAGTGGCGGAAGTGCTTTATTGCAAATTAATTGCAGCATGGCAAGGAAGCGATGATGAAAGTAGCGTGAAACATTCACTGGATCGAGGGAGCAAAGCTCTCCTGGTGTTTTCATGTCTGCACCGGTTTTGTTTTTGTTTGCTATGCGTAGGAAAGTGTGCAAGTATTCCATGCATACTCTGCACAACTTGAAGTGACAAACCATGTGGGTGGCCCAAGGTTGCGTAGCATACACCGTACATCTGCGTGCTGTGAGAACTAGTACTCTTTCATACCACACATGTTTGCCAAGAGATTTGTAATACTGGACTGTAAAACTTTGTCCTTCTCTTGCACTTTTTGAAGTAGCTGTGTAGCAGACATGTTTTGAAAATGGGAACCTGTTTTTAAAGTGTGACCAACTCCATAGCATTGCTGGTTAGCAGGTGGGATATGTACTCTACGTTCTGTCTAAATCTAGGGTCTTCAGAATACATTCGTAAACAGCAGTGTTCTGATGCTGTTTTATTTGTGTACCTTTCATCATCTCTTCCATCTTTTCCAGTCGGGAAGAGTAGAGGAAAGGCTTGTGCTTCCACACTTTTTTCCCATATACTGATTGGCGCTCATTTGGCTTGCCGCATTTGATCTGTCACTAGTGCATCGTCTAGGGTGTCTTTGGAGTGCAGTGGGTGAATTGTATAGTATTCTAAAATATTGGAGGCTGCACTAGGATCTAGACTTTCAAATTGGCCTGTTGAGTACTGTAATTATTTCGCTTGTTTCTCTCAGTTTTTCTTGAACGTTTATTTCGAGGGGATTGGGTCCTCCGACGTATTCCATATGACATGTAATCACCACAGCTGTGCTGCTTCGGAAACTTTGTTCGGCGTCCTGCGTCAATGACGTTGATGCGCCGTCGTCGAGGACCTCGTCCGACGTCATCCGATGTGATAAGTAGGACGCACGACACCCGTAGCCTCAGTTCCGTTTTTTCCGCGAAAGTGTTGCTTCGTGAATCTCGGTTAACGCCTCGACTTTTTGGAGTTCTGTTCTTCGAACCTGTTCGTTTTTGTGAGAAAATCCTTTGTGTGAAGATGTCTTCTACTTCGTCTTCGACCCCGCGTCCGGGGTTCAAGAAGTGCGGGGAGTGTGGGTCCAAGATGTCGGTGACGGACTCGCACGACGCCTGCCTCTGGTGCCTCGGGGAGGCCCACGACACAGATGACTGTATCGACTGCCAGTCGCTCACGTCCAAAGCCTTACGTGAACGTAAGAAGTTGTTGTCGGTAGGTCGGGTGTCCAAGCCCCGGAAGTCGAAGTCTGCGGGGCTTTCGACGGATGATTCGAGAGGAGACTCTCTGCGTCATCGTCGGAAGTCTCGTGGGTCTCCTTCTAGGAGTCGGTCTCGCCACTCCTCGGCCTCTTCGAGGCATTCTCGGAAGCGCCGACAGCGGTCGTCTTCCAGGTCCTCTTCGGAGGACTCTGCCCGGCATGTCGCTTACCCCACCAGCCGTGCGACGCTGGAGGAATGGGCTTCCTTCGGGAAGAAAATGCTGGCGATTCTCGAGACGCAGGGTACTAAGCTGTCCGCGCCCCCGAGTGGGGTCGGTCGTGAGACACCGCTCGCAAGAGTGGTCGGCACGAGTCACGGGAGAGGTCCCGTTCGGACAAGGGGACTAGTTCTCGACGTACCCGTTCCAGGTCCCGGTCCTCGTCGCGTTCGAGACCGTGTGCACCTGTGTTGTCTTCGAGGAAGACATCGACGTCTGAGGCGTCGAGGGCGTCGACAGGCTTTCTCGAGGCTCCGGCTCCGAGGAAGTCGTCGAAGCCGTCAACGCTCAGGTCATCGAAGGACACGCTCGGAGCTCCGGCTTCGAGGACTGTGTCGACGCTGTCGATGCTGGCGGCGCTGCATCTGACGCCGCCGATTTACTCGACGCCATTCCTCTCGGCACCGATGCCTGTTCTCTCGACACCGGCACCGCTTCACTCTACGCCCTCAACGCCTTTCGAGGCCGGGGTGTCGGAGGTACCCCGTGGCACGGGGGAACCCCCTAGGAAGGCTCTGGTTAAGAGCAAGCACACGCGGGTGCCTTCTTTTCGCCACCTGGAATATATTTCGGAGGTGGATGAGGATTCTGATGGCCTGGTTCCAAGTCCGGTTCCAGATGAAATTGTCTCGGGCCATAGTCAGTTTGACGATTTGAGGCAGTCACTGCATGATGCCAGTGGCCTGGACACCTCTCCGGAGATGGAGTTTTGTAGGCCTGAGCCTGGCTCTCATGCCGATTCCTCGTACCGACGCCTTATGGCTAGGGTTTCCGAGTACTTGGGATGGTGTGCTCCCCCAGGGGAGTTTGTGCAGGAGGATCTCACTGACATGGGTGGCGGCGGCTTGGACTGCTCCGGAGAGTCTCCCGGCGGTGGGCAGGTCCTTGTCGTGAAAATACCGTCCAGCCAGTAGCGACCCCTGCTACTTGACCAGGAACCCCACTCCGGAGAGTTGGTGGTGCAGGCGGCCACAGCCCCGGCAAAGCAGGCGTCGTACCCTACCATCCCTCCTGATAGGGACGACAAACGTTTTGATGGCTGGGCAAAGACAGTGTTTTCTTCGGGGGGTATGGTGCTTCAGGCGGCCAACTCCATTTGTGCCTTGTCTCGTTTCACACACACTCTGTGGAGCTGTGTTGCGTTAGCGGCTGAACATACGGGGACGAACGGGATGGTTTCCTTGCTATGGTCCAGGATGGTAAAGATGCCATGTTTTAGTCCCTTCAGTCGGGTTTGGACTTGGCTGAATGCATCAGCAGGTCCATGGCGGCGAGCACCGTGATACGCAGGTTTGCGTGGTTGCGGAAGTCAGGGTTTGCTCCTGATGTGCAGTCCCGGCTCCTCAACATGCCATTTGACGGTGAACACCTTTTTGGCAGCAAGGCTGACGAGAGCCTTGAGAGGTTGCAGACCTCAAAAGCTGCAGCGAAGTCGTTGGGCGCTGCAGTTTGCCAACCTCGGCCTTTTCGTCCTAGGGGACAGCAATGGAGGGGTTGTTCCTTTCGCTATTAGTTGTCCTTCAGTAAAGAGAGAGGAGCTGGCAGTCAAAGAGGCCAACGCAGGGGTACTAGAGGTGGATGACAGGGTACCCGTGGTGCCAAGGCCGCTCGGGCAGTTGCCTCTTTGCCCTCTGGTAACGCCGCAGCCGCTACCACTCAGTCATGAGGCCATGTCCCATGGTTCGCCGGTTGGGGGAAGGCTGGCGCAGCATCTTGTAGAGTGGCGTGCCATTACTTCAGATGTGTGGGTTCTGGAGATCATAACCCACGGCTACTGTCTTCCCTTTCGGCACAGGCCTTGCGACAGTCCACCGGGGAACCTCTCTTTGCAGAGTCCGGATCCGCTCCTTGCGCAGGAAATTCAAGCCCTGCTGGAAAAAGGCGCCATAGAACTGGTGCCTGTAGCGGACAGGAACAAGGGATGGTATTCCCCTTATTTTTTGATTTCGAAGAAAGACTGGGGATTGAGACCCATCATGGACTTGCGCGGTTTGAACAAACTCCTAAGGAAGGACATGTTCAAGATGGTTACTCTCTCTCAAGTCCTCCAGGCCCTTCAGCTTCAGGACTGGTTGGTGTCTCTAGACCTCAAGGATGCTTACTTCCATGTGCCGATCCATCCCAAGCACAAGAAGTACCAGAGGTTCGCGGTTGGCGACTCGCACTTTCAGTTTCGGGTCCTGCCGTTCGGCTTGACCTCCGCCCCGAGGGTTTTCACCAAGCTCATGGTGGTGGTGGCAGTGCATCTCAGGCAAGGGGGGATTCACGTCAACCCCCTGGACGATTGGTTGATCAGGGGGAGCTCTCCTGATCAAGTCCTGGATCATCTGTCCGTCACCTGCCACTCCGTTCACAGGCTGGGCTTCTCCCTCAATTTAAAGAAGTCCCATTTGACGCCAACACAGCGGCTCCAGTACATCGGAGCAGTGCTCAACACTTCCCTGGGGCAGTGTTTTCCTCCCCAGGTGAGGGCTCTTCACATTCAGCAGATGGTGCACAGGTTTCAGCATGCCCAGACGCTCCCAGCGTTCGAGTTCTTGAGGTTGCTCGGCCTCATGGCATCCTGCATTCTTCTGGTGCCAGAGGCTCGCCTGCGGATGAGATCTTTGCAGTGGGCACTCAAGACGCAATGGTCGCAGTCCTCTGGCAGGATGTTGGACCCGGTTCAGGTGCCGCCCTCGGTCGTCCGGGACCTTCTGTGGTGGGCCGTCGAAGGCAACTTGAGGAAGGGGGCTCCATTTTGGCTTCCCTGGCCGGAGGTGACGATCGTGACGGATGCATCCCTCACGGGATGGGGAGCTCATGCCAATGGGCTGACAGTCAGCGGTCGTTGGTCTCCGTCGGAGTCCAGACTCCATATCAGTCTGTTGCAGCTGAAGGCCGTCAGGTTAGCCCTGAAGGCTTTTCTGCCAACTGTGTGAGGAAAGTATGTCCTGATCCTGACGGACAACACAGTGGCCATGCACTACCTCAACAAAAAGGGGGGGGCAGGGTCACTTCCTCTGTGCAGGGAGGCGATGCAGCTAGAGTTCTGGGCCATCCAGCAGGAAGTTTCGATCTCAGCAGTTCATCTGGCCGGAGACGAAAACGTGACGGCGGACGCTCTGAGCAGGCAGAGCACGATCTCTCACGAGTGGGAGTTGGCTCAGGAGATTCTCCTGGAGATCTTCGCCCTTTGGGGGACCCCTCAAGTGGATCTCTTCGCCTCCAGTGTCAACCGGAAGTGCGAAAGGTTTTGCTCGCGGGAATTTCCTCAAAAAGGAGCTTTAGGAGACGCGTTCGTGGTGGAGTGGTCATTCCTGCTGCTGTACGCGTTTCCTCCAGTCCCCGTCATCCCGCAAGTGCTGCGGAGGTTACGGAAGTTCGGTTCCCGGATGATCCTCAGTGCTCCAGCGTGGGCTCGGAGGACGTGGTACCCGGACCTTCTCGACTTGTCCATCTGCCCTCCACGTCGTCTTATCTACCGAGACGATCTGCTCTCACGGGATCGGGGGGTCAGGTTCTCCATCCAGAGGTCGGATCCCTCAACCTTCACGCTTGGCTTCTGAAAGGTTTAGGTATAAGGATTGGGACCTCCCTGAAGACGTGATGGAGGTGTTGCTCTCGGCCCAAAGGCCAGCAACAAAGTCTCTGTACCGTTGGCGTAAGTTCTGCGACTGGTGCATAGTTCAGAATGTGGATCCTTTTGCATGTGAAATCCCCATGGTTCTGTCCTTTTTACTTTCTTTGGGCCACAGGGGCTTGCAAGTGGGTATCATTAAAGGTTACCTGGCGGCGCTGTCCATCTTGAAGCGCTCGTCTGAAGAGTGTTCCTACTTTAAAATCCCTTTAATTTCAGTTTCTGAAAGGGCTCACTAATGTGTTCCCTCCGTCACCTTTCCTGGTGCCCGGTTGGGATTTTTTTTTTTTTAAAAACTTTTTATTGAACTTTTCAGATTTTAACATCAATGCAACAATAAAGAAAGAAAAATTGCCCCCACTCCCCCCCTACCTAGGACGACGAGCATTCAAAATCCCTCATAGCCCCTCTCCCAGACAGTTCCTTTGCCCTATTGTAGCTCAAGGAGTCTCAGTCGCTGAGGACACCATATCACTCTGTAGTCATCCTTGAGAAAAGACATAATCTCTCCCCATTCGGCAGCAAAACTTTGCGCTCTATTTTCCATGGCATATGTTGCCCACTCCAAGGCTACTATGTCCCAAACTTTCTGCAGCCAGTCTTGTTCCTTTGGAATCTCTGGGCTCCTCCATCTTTGGGCTATCAGCAAAAGGGCTGCCAGCGTCAAACTTACTCTTGCTTCCTCCCTACCCCCCCATCCTCCCCTCATCAGAATTCCCTCGGACGCCCAGGAGGATCTGCATCGGGGTCCGCGTGTCTCCTGGGCCAAAAAGCCTCTCCTGCGCCCTTTGTATCTCGGCCCAAAAAGAAGCAATCTTGGGACATTGCCACCAAACGTGTTCTGCCGTGCCTACCTGCCCACACCCCCTCCAGCATCCATCCGGTCTCGTGGGAAACATTTTATGCAGTTTGGCTGGGGTGTAGTGCCATTGGAATAGAAGCTTGTACCATGCTTCTTGGAGCTGGGAGGCTCTGGCTAATTTGGGTATCTTCTTCCAAAGACTTTCCCACTCCCCTCTACTGATTTCCCTCCTTAGAGCCTTTTCCCATTTCTGCATATATGGCCACTGAAGATCGGAATCGGAACTATTCAGGATCTTATAGATATTGGAGATAAGGCCTTTCGCACCGTCATTGGTCAGCAAAAACCTTTCAAATTTTGTCGGACCCCTAATTGCCGCTTTCCTAACTCCCGGATGTAGTACCCAATGTCTTATTTGAGCATAGCGCAATCTTTCCTTCTCCTGTATTGCAAAAACCTTCTTGCAGTCCTCGAATGATAACAATGCCCCCTCCCGGAACATGTCACATAACTTCCCACATCCCCACTTCCTGCCAACACACAAAAGCCCTCCTCTCCAAGCCCGGGGAGAAGTCGCCATTTCCGAATAGCGGCGTAAATGGAGACGGGAAAGAAGTAATTCCCTTGGCCCGCACCATGGCATCCCAAATGCCCACCAGTAGTTTGGTGATCGTGCTTTCATGTAGGTGCCGCGGCCTATGCTCCTTCGGGAGCCATAAGACCTCCGAGAGACAACGGTGGGCTACCGCTCTATCCATTCTCACCCAGATTTTTTTCTCGCTGGCTCTCCTCTCCCTGCAGCCATTCCCTGACAATCCGTAACTGAGTGGCCTCATAATACCGCCGAAAATTTAGCAAAGCCAGGCCCCCCTCCTGTCTAGATGCCATTAACAGGCCGCCCCGCACTCTCGGTCTTTTCCCTTCCCACACGAAATCCCCTGTCAGAGTCCCCAGCTCCCTAAAGAAGCTCGGTGGGACAGGTTGTGGGATAGCCTGGAAGAAATACAGCAGCCGCGGGAGCACAACCATTTTCACTGCTGCGATCCGCCCTAGCCATGACACTCTAAGGCTCCGCCATCTACGAAAGTCACTGCGAAAAGCTCTAATGAGCGGGGGGAAATTCGCTGAGTACCACCCTGAGATTGTTGCTGTATTCTTTACCCCCAAGTATTTAATCCCACCCGGACTCCACAATAGAGGAGTACTTTCCCTCATCTCCTCAAGTTCTAGTCCCCTAAGCGTTAGATTGAGGATTTCTGACTTGGTAGCGTTAACCTTGAGACCCGAGGCCTCCCCAAATTTTTCTAATAGGGATAAGCTAACCTGAAGCGACTGTTTGGGCACCGTCAACATGAGCAGCATGTCGTCATCAAAATCTGCGACCTTCTGCTGTTCCCCACCCAAACGGGATGCCTCGTATATCCGGTGTTTCCTTGATCGCTTGCAGAAAGGGTTCCAGGTACAGCGCATAGAGAATAGGGGATAGAGGGCAGCCTTGCTTAGTCCCTCTCTGCAAGTTGATCTTTCTAGTAGCTGACCCGTTAACCATTATTCTAACGGATGGTGCTTGATAATTGGCCTGGACCATCTTGAGAAATTCTCCCCTAATGCCCATCCTTTCCATTACGTGAAACAGAAAAGGCCACTCCACACGGTCAAAGGCCTTTTCCGCGTCAAGCGCCACCAAAACCGCTGGGGTAGATGTCCTTTGGACTTTTTCAACTAAGTGAGCCACCCGCCTGATATTATCTGCTGTCTGCCGGCCTTTGACAAAACCCGTCTGGTCGGGATGTACGAGCGAGGGCAGAATAGTGTTCAACCTATTTGCCAATATTTTAGTATAAATCTTGGCATCTAAATTAATGAAAGCAATGGGGCGATAAGCCGTTCTCTCCTCTGGATCCTTATTCGGCTTGAGGACGAGAGTCACCTTTGCTTCTTCCATTGCCGGGGAAATCTTACCAGTCCGTCGAAACGTGTTGAATAGGGAAGTCAACTGCGGTGCTAATTGTGTAATAAACATTTTATAAAAGGCAGCGGTATAACCGTCGGGGCCAGGGGCTTTATTTACTGGGAGAGCCCTGACCACCCCCCTTACTTCCTCCTCCGTGATTACTCTGTTTAAGGCTTCCCTCGAGTCGCCCTCTATTTCCCGCAGCTGGACGGATTGTAGAAACCTGTCTTGCGCCTCACTAAGGGGGTTCTGGGACGTGTAAAGGGAGTCATAAAACTCTGCAATGGCCTCCTTCAATTCTTCCTTCTCAGTTATCCTCACCCCATTGCCCAGTTTCAAGGCCGTGATGGCATTTTTGGCCCTTGCTCCTCTAAGTAGCCGTGCTAGAAGCGTACTCGCTTTATTTGCCTTTGCATAATACTTTTGTCTCACGGCTAGGAGTGCCCCCTTCTGCCTTTTTGGTACGTAGCAATTCTAACTGGCCCAGCGCCTTCCTATATTCCCGCATAGCTTTCCGGGATGGAGTTGCCCCTGCTATCTGCCTAGCTGCCTCAACCTCTGCCTCCAATTGCACCTCCAAAGCTCTTAACTGCTTCACTCGAAAAGCGGATGCAGCAATTAGATCCCCTCTGATAGTCCCTTTAAAAGCGTCCCACCGTATCCCTTCCCCCGTGTCCTCCAGCCTATTTATAGCAAAGAAGGTCTTAATCTTCTCCTCAATTTCTCCCCGAACTACCGGGTCTCTCAAAAGTGCACTAGGAAACTTACAGCCCCATACACCCCTCCCCCTTCTACCCAAATCCATCACCACTGATACTACCTTATGGTCAGCTATTCCAATCGGCCCTACCTGCACATCCCGAATATAACCCACTAACCCAGCTGAGACCCATATATAATCTATTCTAGATTGAGATCCATGGACCCCCGATAGAAAGGTATATCCCTCCGCGTTTCCCTGTATCTCCCGCCACACATCCCGCATCCCCAGGTTCCTTATCTTATCCTTTAATTCTGCCGACAGGACTGCTCCTCCACCTCTGGATCCGTAACCACTTCTATCCCGTACCCCATCCCATGCAATATTCAGGTCTCCCAATAGGACAATTTGCCCCCAGGACTGTTCTTCCAACACTTTCAACACCGACAGTAAAAATTGCTCCTGACCAGAGTTGGGACTGTATACCACCGCTATTGTGTAAGGGGTATCCTGGCATTCCCCTCTAACCACCAAGTATCTCCCCTCCTTATCTCTCGTGACCTCTCTCACTCTGAAATTAACTGTGTTCCGGATAGCCAGTGCCACCCCCTTTGCTTTACTATGACCTGAGGCATGCAATATCTGATCAAAGCCTCTCAGCTTCAACCGACCCTGGTCTTTGGACACCAAGTGCGTTTCTTGGAGTCCCATAATATCGGGCCTCTCCTTTCTCGGAAAGAGTTCCAATTTTTTCCTTCTCAGGGGAGAGTTTAATCCACGCACATTATGCGTTATCCACTTAAGAGGTTAATAGTTACGACTGAGATCTTCCTCTGGACAACTGTCTTCCCTCCCTTCTTCTCCTTGAATGTCGCGCCCCATCCCCGCCCCTTCCCACTCCCCCCTTCCACCTTCCCTCACCAAACCTCCCCTCCCCTCCCTGGAAAACCCCCCCTCTTCCCGCCTACTCATCACTCCCAACTCGGGCATCTCCGCCCTTACCGTACCCAAAATGGTTGCTCCTCCTCCGACCCAAGTCCTCATTTCTCCTTCTTGAGGCCCACCGCCCCTCCTTTCGAGTTAGATTTATAAGACATTGGGAGAGCTACGCCGCTCTTCATTAGGACTTCCGTTTTGCCTCCTCATACCATCTTTGCCACTTTTCCTCTTCCTCTCTCCCACAGTTGACCAGCTCCATGGTTTCGGCCTATTGCGTCCTATTGCTCCCCTAGCTCCTGAGCTTGTCAGAGTTTCCTCTAGTTCAATGTGAAGTACGTCGGCCCCTTCCTGCAGGGTTGTCACTCGCTTCTGGCTCCCTCCCATTCAAAAAGTAGCCCAAACGGAAAAGTCCACTTATATCGAATGCCCTTCTCGTTCAACACTTTCACTAGCGGACCCATTTGCCTCCTCTTCACAAGAGTGCTAGCTGCCAAGTCTTGAAACAATGCAATCTGCTGGCCTTCAAACATAAGGGGTTCGCTCCTTCTTGCCGCATGTAGGATTGCCTCCTTTTGGGCATATCTACCAAACGCCGCCAGGACGTCTCTGGGTCTCGCTGTCTGGCTTTTGACAAACCGCCCGGTTCTGTGAACCCGGTCCAACTCTATCTTCTCAGGGTTCCCTTCGCCCAAGATGCCCGCGAAGATGCCCTGGAGAACCTCCTTTTAGATCCTTATCCGAGACAGATTCTGTTAACGATTTCACTCTGATGTTAACCCTACGTGATCTGTTTTCTAAGTCCTCGAGTTGGATCTCCAGATTCCTCGTAGCCATGTCCAAACGCTCTATGGCTTCACTGTTGGCCGTGGTTTCCTCCTCTATCTCTTGGAGGCCCTTTTCAAGGGTATCTGTCCTTTCCCCCAATTGGCGCGTTTCCTGCCTTATCTCTCCCAGGGCCTCATTCAGATCTGATCTCATTAGTTGAAATTGATCTTGAAAGGTCTTGGCTAAATTCAGTTGTAAGGCATGGAGCTCTCCCAAGAATTCCTGTCTAGTCATCATCTTGCGCCCCTCCGCCATATCCTGATCTGCATCGTCGCCCGACTTCTCCCGGGCTGCTCCAGGGCCCTCTCTTGGGGTATGCGCCGGCCAAATTGCAGGTAGTGTTCCAACTAAATCACCTCCGGCTGGCGCCCCCTTCCCACCTTTGTTTTTGAAGAAGAAGAAAAAAGAAAAAAAAAAAGAAAAGTCCTTGCAGCTGCCGCCTTATCTTCACGCCGTCTCACCGTTGGAAATCCTCTTCTGCACGGCACCCCGATCCGACTCGGAGCCGCTCCACCGCCTCTCCGCCTGCTCCTTACACGCGGGGGGGGGGGCCCTCACACACTCCCCCGCAGCTCCTCTCTCGTCCCCCACGGAGCACTCAGAGCGAGATCCAAATCGCGGGTCCCACTCTATTCAGCCCTCGGCCATGCTCCTCGTCACCTTGCTGCTCCTCCCCGCGAGCCCCAGCCAACAGCTGCACCCGCAGTCTCCAACCTCCTCCACGGCTGGACCCGTATGACGCCGTAGCCTCACATCCAAGGCCTCCAGGGGATGCCGCCCAGGGTTTATGCCGGCTGCAAATTGCTCTCCGCACTCCCCTCTCTCTCCGGTAAGGCGTCTCATTCACCAAGAACACCTGTGACAGGGGCGGTGGGCTCCCCTATGCTGCTAGGTCCGGAGAGCGCCGTCGGCACCTCTACACAGTGACGGCGGCCATCTTGAGTCCCCGGTTGGGATTTAAAACTTGTTCTTAAGTTTCTTATGGGTGCTCCGTTTGAGCCTTTACATTCTTGCCCTTTGAGGCTGTTAACTCTGAAAACTGTATTTTTAGTTGTGGTTACTTCCGCTCGCAGAGTGAGTGAGTTACAGGCACTTTCAGTTAAGCCACCCTTCACTGTATTTCACAAGGACAGGGTTGTCCTTAGAGTTCGTCCTTCTTTTCTTCCAAAGGTAGTGACGGAATTTCATTTGGCCCAGAAGGTTGTTCTTCCGGCATTCTATCCTCCTCCGCATCCTGGTAAGGAAGAGGAGAGGCTCCATAGGCTTGATCCTAGGAGAGCTGTAAGCTTTTATGTTTCACGCATGTCCCGGGTCAGAGTGGACGATCAACTCTTTATTGGTTACGCTGGAAAGCATTTGGGACAAGCTGTGACGAAACAGACTTTGTCTCGCTGGATTATTTTGGCCATCTCGGAGTGTTACCGCTTGGCGGGTAAGGACCCACCGGCTGGCTTGCGGGCCCATTCTACCAGGGGTATGGCTGCATCTACTGCCCTGCAGAGGGGTGTTCCTATTCGCAACATCTGTGATGCAGCCACCTGGGCTTCAGTACATACATTTGTACGTCACTATTCCCTCAATTCCATCCGAGGACAGGATCTGGCCTTTGGCAAGGCGGTCCTTTGCTCTGCTATTTGATTGGCAATTCTAAATTTTGATTCTAAATTCTTTCCCTCCTCCTTCCTCTGGTACTGCTTTGGGAGTCTGTCATAGATATGGAATACGTCGGAGGAACCAATCCTCTCGAAGAACAAGTTACTTTCTTAACTGGTAACGTTCTTTCGATGGGATGGTCCGACGACTTATTCCATATCGCTCCCTCCCTGCCTTCCCCGCTGCAGAATTTCTTTTACGATTGCAGCTTACGTTCCGCAAGGCTTGGTGTCTGACTGGCAGTTGACTAATGTCACACATTCTGGGGGAAAAAACTACAACTGAGGCTACGGGCGTCGTGCGTCCTACTTATCACATCGGATGACATCGGACGTCGGAGGAGGTCCTCGATGACAGCGCATCGACGTCATCGACGCAGGACGCAGACGCCGAAAAGTTTCCGAAGCAGCACAGCTTTGGTGATTACATGTCATAGATATGGAATATGTCGTCGGACCATCCCATCGAAAGAACGTTACCAGGTAAGAAAGTAACTTGTTCTTCTTTGTAGTATTCATTGTTTTCTTTAAGGTATTGCAACGCTTCCCTAACTTTGGTTAAGTCCACTGGTTGCTTCCAAATTCTTTTTTCTTTCGTAGGTACACCATTTACCAGGATAATCAAAGATTCTTGTATTGGCCTTTGCACTCGTAGAGTGTCTAAATTTTCTTTGAGATCTAATGGTAAGTAAATGACTTTTCCACGAATGCCTCTCAGTAATTCGGTTGGAGACAATTTTGCAGTTTTCAGTTGAACCCGTATTATTGTTTGAAATGGGTGCACTGTTTGGATTATAATGGTCTCATACAAATTAAGCTGCTGCAGTGCGCTTGTCAGTGGAAATGGTTCCAAATTATTACTAATTGCCCGTGAAGGCCTTTGGTTGTCAAGTTTTGTAGTGCAGTAAGTGCACAGTATGGAGGTGTTGGTAATTTCGTATTTGTTTTCAGCTATAAGGGACAGAGCTAATTGAAACCATTGGGATTTCTTGTTGCCTTCTGTTTTATGCATTATATCTATAGTTTTGGTGCTCTTTCTATAGAAAGTTCTACGACAACCTATGTGCTTTTGAATATTTGTATTTGTTTTCTGGATGTGTGATATAAAAGGTTGAAAGCTGCACTGTTGTCAGTACTGTTGTCTGAAAATGCTGGATTTTGTAAGTGCTCTTCAGTTCCACAATATTTCCTTTTGGATGTGCTTTATTTCACTGAGCACTTGTTTGGCTGTACCTTGTTGGAGTGCTAAAGCTGGACATTTCGCATAGTACAGTTTGTAAACTAGATTTCTCACTGTTGAATGGTGGGTTGCTAACATTTCGATACAGTGGAAGGTGCTTTTGCAAGCAGGTCCAGAAATACAGGCTAAGGAATGTACTCATATTCCAGTGTAGTTGCGTACTGGACAGGAGTCCATAGTTTGAGGAATTGCTGCAATGATTTGAGTAAGCATTGGCGAACATTACACATTGATGTGCAAGGCCATTTGTAGGTGAGGCGTGTTGCTTTGGTGGAATGGATAGTGACATCTAAGTTTGATGGGGATATTTCTGAAAGCGGTGTTTCTTCATCCATTATTGTATTGTGTATCTTTTCATACCCTCGTCCACTCGGACCCAAGGCAATTTGGTTTGTTTGTTCTTGTTTGTATGCATTGAAGTATGGCTCTGTGTTGGTGGCATGACTCCACTCACCTGTACATATGTGGCCAAAGGTCTCTATGCTGACATTGCATTTGTTTCGAAGTAGTGCTTGCAATTGACCAATTAATCTTGTTGATGGTTTCATTCTGTTTAAAATTACTATAAACAATTTCCGTTTCACGCTCATTGCACTGTCTACAAGAGCTTGTAGTACTGCATTTTGAAAGTAAATACGCCTACACTAAAACACACACGTGTTTCATAACAAGTCGTACAATACACTCCCAAATAACCCACGTACCCACTTAACAAACATGCTTATGCTCCCAATTATGCATTCATATTGGAAGCCTTCCATTTATACAGCTTTTCTGCGGTATGTTTTTGAGGGTTGAGCGCGATTTCTGAAGAACTCTGTGGTTGAACATTTTTTGTAAAATTACTGTTTTGGAATGCTTGCTTGTGCTTACATCACCATTTCTACGTGCTCTTAGCAGTAGTGTTTGTTGCACTGTACTTAGTGGTTTTCTTTTCATTCTCACATTTTGATAGGAGGGTAGGCATTTAACTGGAAGTGTGTCACTGTGCAGTGGTGTCTAACTTACGGTTGGGGACAGTATCTTACTATGTGGGGATTAGTCTAATGGTGGTGACAACACAAACCTGTAGAGGTGTCATGAATAACTATGAAGTAC
Source organism: Ambystoma mexicanum (assembly GCF_040938575.1). Classification (NCBI taxonomy): domain Eukaryota; kingdom Metazoa; phylum Chordata; class Amphibia; order Caudata; family Ambystomatidae; genus Ambystoma; species Ambystoma mexicanum. The sequence goes on along the minus strand of NC_090923.1, from coordinate 348,100,928 downwards.
ATACTGGTGGATGGCTGCAGATCTATATGCTACAATACAACAATAGTTTACTCTTCTAGTAAGACCTACTACAGTATGATGGTATTGTACTTACTTTGTTGCTTGCTGAGAGTAGGTTTATTGCACGCTGTATGTTGAAGTGCACACTCCAGTGGCTTTCCGGAGAGAGGTGGGTAGTGCACCTGCATAAGAAGATGGTAACAAAATGTTACCTAATGGCATGATGCTTACATTTCTGCAATACATTCTCCAAAACTATAGGCGAATGTCTTGGCAGGAAGAGGATGTATGTATATTTATATATATATATATGTGTGTGTGCGTGTGTGTGTGTGCGCGTGTACGCGTGTATAAATGGAAGGCTTCCAATATGAATGCATAATTGGGAGCATAAGCATGTTTGTTAAGTGGGTACGTGGGTTATTTGGGAGTGTATTGTACGACTTGTTATGAAACACGTGTGTGTTTTAGTGTAGGCGTATTTACTTTCAAAATGCAGTACTTCGTATTGTGGAAGGATGAGAAACCGGTGTGGAAAGATGTGCAAAGCAGAATGTTTTTGTATGTGGATTTGAATGTACTTCTCTGCATATGTATGCTTGCTATGTGAGTGCAGGCATTGCTTTTGGGCTTTAATTTTCTTATGCATATTTATGAATGTTACTGTTGTAAATGCACACATGCAATGTATGCACTTGGCTTAGTTTGGTAAAAACTGCATGATTATTTATTTTTTTCAATCACTTTTTTTTTTAAACTACACATTTGATAGGAGGTACTTTAATCGGGGAAAGCATCGTAAAATTGGCGGAACAAAAGAACTGAGTAACCGTTTCCATATACCATTCGCTGTCATGGGGAAATGGTAACTTTGCCACCACCTATCACTGTAGGGGCCATTTAATTTTAGGTGATGGGAGAAGCAGTACGAATTGTGAGTATGTTATGGAGATTCACTGCTAGGTACCCTGTTGCTACGAAGTTATAAAACCGTTGCCACTGTACTGTACAAAAAATAGTAATACCTACTAGGCGTGGTGATGGGTAGCGATGCCGATGTATGTGGGTGCTGAACTCGTAAATTTTTTTACTGTATTTTACCGTGCAGGTGCGTTTTGATTTACAGGACATTTGACCTCTGCGTGTTTATCGTTTGGTATGGACTGTTCAATAGATGCGATAGCATTACATGCGCAGTTCTTGGATGTGTATGTAATCGTTTAACAGTAATCAGGGAGTGCTGGGATGAAGGACTTGCCCTGCTTTCCTGGTGCGCGGCCCTCGCAGTATTTGCCCAAACTGCACGTGCTACATGTTGCCCTTAATGTGCTTGTCATGGAAATGGGACTACGGATTATCGATTCGAGTGCATGTATGCTTTTATGTTACATGCTAGGATGTTCTTCTGTGCACATGAGAACCTTAGTGCTTCTAGTGTGACGTTTGTCTGTGGCGTTGATATTTTTTTCCCCTATTGAAATTAATCATCTGTTGCACTATGTACAATGTAAGCTGCAGACACTCTGTATTAATGTAAGGAGGAAAAGCAGAGTGATCCCAAGGAGCACACAGAAAGGTGTTTCTTTACAAGTTGCCTTAGCAAAATTACACTTTTCACAACTTACACCAAGACGCCTATTTTCTATGATGCTTAAAATGTGTTTGTGCAGCCCCCCACACAGAGCAATATGTTAGCGAAAGCCGCACCATTTGGCGGTGCGCATGTGCTACATCGGGTATCTTCAGGGTGGCTGCAATGGAAATGGGACTGTGCAGGCGTTGGATTTGGTCAATATGATTTTCTGGGTGTGGTGTGTAGCAACAGATTGTGTCAGAGCGTGTGTTTGCAAATAGGAGTGGAGATGGCTACGGGTCTGGTTCGGCCATTCCGTAGGCAGACTATATGGCTTTTGGGCAACTCTTGGATACATGGGTACAAGTTTACGCAGAACGCTGTGCACTGGCATCACACCTTGGGTTCCATAATGTCACTGTACATTGGTACGAAATACCGAAATACGTGGGATGAAGTGGCTCTATGTGGGTCCTCTTTATGCCAGTATAGTGACGCTCGCTCATCCAGACATTATTATTGTTCATTGTGGAGGGAACAGTTTAAGGCATGTTAGCAGCATTTCACTGCAGTTTGCAATGAAGGAGACATTTCAGCAACTCATGGAAATGTTTCCAAATTCACACATCCTTTTTTCTCGCATTGCCCAGAGACAGATGTGGCTGCGTTCTTCCATGTGTGGGCCACAAATGGAGAAAGCGTAGTGAATGTGAACAAGGCTGTTTGTGCTTTTTTGCGCGACGTTGGCATGTTCTCCAATAATTAAAACATTGTTTTGTAGTACCAACATTTCCGTTCAGACAGAGTTCATCTGACTGATGCTGGCAATGAGCTGTTTCTGCGTAGTATCCAAAATGCAGTGCACCGCTTCCTGCAAGTGTCGCAAGCTTTTTCCCTGTGGTAGTTGACCACTTCCAACATTGCAAACACAAACAGCACAAAAAGGCTCTTTTCAGAGACGCCACTTAATTTTGCAAATGAGTACAATGCCTTTGCCGGAGTCCCGCCGCCCATTGTTGCCATCTCTGTATGCAGCGCTCCTAGGCTGTGCTACTGCCTGCATGCTTTCTTTCAACTTCTATTTTTCAACGGTGCAAGATGACTCTGATAAGAACCTTTATGCCCCCAACCACCCCTCTCCCTTCTGGTTCTGTAGCATTTTTCCCGTTATAAGACACGCTTCAAATGCCAGCAGTGGAAGGGAGCTTTGGCAAAGGGTACCAATCGCAGGGGTAAGAAGCCTCAAAAGCACTTTGCAAATGTTCCCCTCTACACATGTACCGCGTCACAGTGTATGCACAATACAGTGAACTTTGAAAGGTACGGGTCTGTTGCAGTGCGTATGTCGGCTTCTTGCGGGACACAATGGCCCACTGGAGTATCCCTAGTGGTGGCAGCAGCAGATGCGGAGGAGGCTGTAGAGGAAAACAACCTACTGCCTTCTTGGAAGGGGATAGCCCTCCGAATAGCTGCCTGGTGGTTCGCTTTCAGGTCCCGCTGCATGGAGGTGGTACCATAGCTGTACAAGCCAGGTTTTCCGCAACTGAGTACTCCACTCAGTGCATTGTACCTGGTTTGCACCAGATTTTGGCACATGTCCAACAGTTCTAAATAGTTTCCACACCCACGACTCACGCTGGCTGCAAGCAATGGGGATTCTTTGTACTTTATTCTCGTTTACTTTTCAAAGGCCCTCTACATTACGGCGCCTGTTCCCTTGCTCAGGACCTTCAGAAGGAGGTGTTGGTGGTGTGGGTGCTCCTGAGGTAGTAGCAGAAGCTCTGGTGGCCATTACTTGGAGAGGTACTTTGCAGGCACACAATTGGTGACCAAGCAATTTCTGCACGAAGCAATGTGGAATGCTGCTCTTCTCTGGAAAGCCAAACCGGGATTGAAGCGCACTTGTGGGGTGTGCGCTTTTATACGAGTGTTGTGGAGCACGTGCCACCGCAAAGTGGGCCTAAGTGTTTACCTACAATACCTACATGTAGAAGGAAGAGTGTAGGATCTCTGTAAGGGTGCACTCTCATTGTAACACTCCATACATTGCAGAAAATTGTCCTCTTTCGATGTGCATGGATCTGGCTCGTGTCCGCCAAATAAGGGACCATGCGCAGCGTTGTTCCGTTACCATGGTGATGTTGCCATTGTTCTCCATTTGGAGGCCTGTCTGCGGGGTGTATATTGGCCGTAATAATTTGTGGCCACGTGCATAGCTCTCCTACGGACACTTTTGCCGTCCCCGGACTACTTAAATGTACGGCACATGTGCATTGAACATTTCCACATAAGTTTGGTGTGAGCACGATACAGTAGGTGGAATGTTTACATGCAAAGGTACTCGCAGGATGTGGGTGCGCTCTTCCACCGAGTACAACTACATCACCTGTTTATGGGCATATCATGACCAGGGACGGTGTTACCAGGCGTCGCAGCACGAGGTGTGCAGTTGTGCGACCGAGAAACGTACGGTCATGAAACTATTTACAGGCGGTTCTGTGCATGCAAACATGCTGCCCATACTGGCGACCTACAGATGCTTTCATTGTGATTGCGCATAGGGCAGCCAGTTGCGGCAGTCGTACGACTCCTCCATTTTCCCCGCTTGCAATCACCCTCACTAGTGCTGTGCATTTCACACTTAAAATGGCCTTCTTAAAACAAAGGAAGAGGCACATATACAATCAGTACACATTACATTTTAAATGTTTATTAGCAGACATTCGTAGACACTATTTGGAAAGGGCAGGGGGGACCAGAAACGGATACATATACTGGGGATTTTGCCATTTCAACAAGCTGCTCGTGATGGGAAGATGGGATTGAGGTCTCATCGAAGCGTCTATCTGTCAGTCTAGAAAACTAGACAACCCTCCAAAAGAAGGCTTATGCAGGATAATTGGTTGGCCGAAGACCAACTGCCTCATTTAAAGTATAAAGAATACATGCTCATTACTCATTACGTAGCTATTAGTTTAACTAGAGTGCGGCCTTTTTACGGTAACCAGAATCGCCATTTTTATTTTCTCTCTTTCTCTTTAACATCGCCACTTTTGCCTCATGTAAAACTGCTTTGCTGTAGATATTATTTCGCTTCAATGGTCCAAGGTTATTAAAGACATGTTAACATTGCGCGAGGAGCCAGACAGAAAATCCTGTTTCCCTCCTTCACATATCCTTGGAAGCGGGGAGCAAGGCATTCTCATCAGTACATGGATGCCAGTGAGTCTCCCTAAAAGAATAGCAATGTATGAAACTAATATTAAAGGCTTTGAATTATGCTCTTCTTAACGGCCCCCCCTCATGAGCGCTGTGAGCCCCCGGAGGGCAAGCTTTCCTCTAGAGCGTGAATCGAAACCAGGAGATAGTAAGGCCTGGAATGTGCCAGTCCCCCTACGCGCAGCTTTTCCATGAAAACAGAAGCGCTGTGTTCTCACAAATAAAGAATAGTGTCTGTATATTCGAGATTGCAAACTGTTACTAAATATGGTGATCTAAAGTGTCATATTCGTCACCATGGTCAATCATCGCCTCCACTTCAAAGGGAATTAATTAGGGGTGGCATTGAATGTGTCAAATGTGTCATTACTGATTGTAAGATGCTCATTTTGTATATATGTAACTGATATACGATTTTCGCATTCTTGCGTCCCCCGAGGTCTGTTAGACACACGTCGCGGGGCGTGGGACCATTTGGCCAACTGAGACTATTTGTTTTTGCAATAAACCCTAGATTTTGGGAATACAACCTTGTGTCTGGCGTATCAGTCTGTGTGTGGTGATTGTGCCTTGTTTCCACATCCGAGGGTCCGGGGCCCCTTCATATCATGACGAGCATTTTGCAGGGCTGGGGGGGGTGGGCTGGGAAATGGGGAAGGTGAGCATGTGCAAGTTGGGCAGTGATATCTGAGTTTCCCCATAATATGTTCTTCTACAAAAAATTTCAAGGTGGCAAATTGGAGGAGCAGTTGATCCATTTTGGTGTCCAGGCGGTATACTTTTATATGTCCAGCGTTTACTTCGGTTTCGGTGGCCGTATGTTGCTGTGCAAAAGGTGCCGCTTCTGGTGTACTCCTTTGTATTTCCGTAGGTTCTGTTAAAGGACAACAAATGTGGTTAACTTTCATGAAGCACTACATTGCAATTGTCTTGCTCTTGCCACTGCGTCCCCTACATATGGGGTTACTATGCTCACTCACTTCGTCATGCAGGAAATTCTCCTCCAGCCATTCTAGGGTGGTAGTCATTGCTTCGCACTAACAGAAAACATCATGCTTTCATACCAGTGTACACTATCGGTCCTGTGCAATTACAACAAACTTTCGTGTACTCACCATGTTGCAGTGACGTTCTGCTCTCGGTAGTGGACATCTCAACCTCTGCCTCTTCGTTCTTTGTTCGATTGTGAATCAGGTGTGCAGTAACATTGATGAAGGCAAACATCACATCTGTTGTTGGTGATTTCCATTGTGCTACATACCCTATGTCTTTGCATTCTTTGTTGCGAAAGTACAGACTTTGTACAGCTACTGCATTTTCCTTTCCCATTCACGCACTTGCTGCTGTTGGTATATATTTTTTGTATTTGCTGCATTTTACCAGTTTTTATGACCACCCATCCCTTTCTCTGCACATTGGACTCCACCCGATGTCCGCAAACAGACGCAGTGTTCCCAACCAATGTGGCTATAGGTATAGAGCCACCGGCTTCAGTATGCTGTACAGTACATCTATACAAACTAAGCGTACCTTGTTAAAAAGTAATGGAATTTAGTGAAAGAAACATTATTAAAGAAACGCTATGGTTCAGTTGCGCTACTAAAACCCTATCACCTTTCCTGAAAAACTATGATAAAACAAGGTTATGGTTAAAGCGCCCTACTAAAAACCGATGAAATTCACTAACACAAGCCCTGTTAAAGAAACGTTATAGTTAAGTTGCACTACTAAAAAAACCTATGCAATTCAATGGAAAAACGTTGCTACAGGGACGTTATGGTTACAGGTAAAACCGAAAACACCCAGAAATTCGCCAGTTATGGTAAGGTACGTAAACATAACTTGCGCTACCACTGTGCACTGCAAGGACTAACACCCATGACCTCAAAGACGACATCACAAATGTCATAGATGACGTCACTGATGCCATCACATGTGCCTTTGATTTTAATAACAAGGCTCCCCAAGGGATTGTCATTATAATGTTGCCACAAAACTATCAAAGGTCATTGGGAGAAGTACCTTGAAATACATAATTTAGCACACAATCCATTGCTATAAACACCATTGCACTACAGACTTTCTTTCCAGTATAGAAACCACCTCGTGCAGAAACTTAGGCATTGTCTGCAGCATGCACCATAGAGGGCCAACATTGAAATTTTTGCCATGCTACATAGTATAACGCTGAATGCTTTATTTTCAGAGTTTGGCGTACTGTGAAACATGTAATAAGTACCTAATACCCCCTCACTGACTACATATTTGTACTACTGCACACAAACCATAAAGAGAGTACAACACACACAAATATTCCTATATACCGGGAAAGTAAAGTAAGCAAAAAAGCAGCAGTATTACCAGAAAGTGTTCATACCCTACCTCATTATCTTCTTGCACAGAAAAAATTGCTGTGTTTCAGGGCTGCTTCTTCCCCTATGTACATGTATCACATGATGTGAATGAACCCTTAGGAAAAGAGTGTAAGGACATATGAGAAGGGTAAGGTCTACAAATATAGTGCTTTTGAATATTTACTTCCTGCATGTCGGTGAAGAAAACCACCTGCCCTACATATTGTGGGATATATTGACCCACTCAACAGTATTTAAGGAAGAACAGATGGAAATAGCGTCAGCAGCATTATTTTAAAGGTGAAAAGTTTCCTTTATAATGGAGATCTTGGGCCAAGCTGCATGTGTGCAGAAACAGCAAAATGGCTGCGCTGGCTCTTGTGAGCGCTATGGCCTCAAAACTGCCATTTTTGCAGCAACAAAAAGATGGCTGCACCTTCTTACCAAGCACACAGGGGCAGGATGGAACAAGGGGACATACTAAGGGAGCGTGCCAGTGTGTTCTTACCTGTACAAAAGAAATGGAGTGAAAAGGCAGCACTGCTTTGCTGAAAGCCCAAGATCTCCATTATAAAGGAAACTTTTCACCTTTAAAATAATGCTGCTGATGCTATTTCCATCTGTTCTTACTTAAATCACTGTGATTAATAAGACCCTGCCATGCCCAGTATCTCATTGTGCATAAGCAAAACCAGGCATGATTTCTGAATGACAGGCCCTGCCAAACCAACTCTGAGAGAAATCAACAAGGAACTTCACTTTTACTTGCACGGGAAAACGCGTTCATTTATTTACAAATGTATAAAGGCTCAGTATTTCAAAAGAGACTCCAGCTATCTGAGCCATGTCCGCTTCAATATATCTGTGCTTCAAATAAACCACTGCCTAGAAGAAAATACCTATGGCTGCGAGGCAATATTGTGAAGTCTGATGGCAAAATCGAATTTGGAAGGAAATGCTAGCAGTTTTCAACACGTGTAAAAATGGGCTTTTGCAAAACTAAAGGAGAAAAAAATGCCAGTTTAAAAAGTAAACTGTTGAAGGAAAGCCTGCCATTACCTAGCAATGTGAAGGGGTTTGTGGCTGGTGAAAATACATAAATGGGCTATTTTATTCCACAGGTTTGTTTTAATTCAGGACCAAATATCAGAAAATAAAGGTTTTAAATCGCCTTGGCTGGATTTGCAACCTTTCAAAAACAGGTTATTCCGGTTGGCAGAGACAAAGCTTCCCCCCTTAGGAAGGGAGCCACACCATAAACTTCCAGGACACGAAAGTGATAATTGCTAGCTTGAAAAACTTTGAATGGACCAAGACGAAGAAAGTTCACACGCTCGTCAGACATTCGTCTGTGTTCCAGGCTGGGACAATAGAAGTCCTGGGACACTAACATGTGAAGTAAAAGGGGCCATAAAACCTTCAATCAATCTGGGAACCCCCACCCACACAGAGCTGAAGTGACAGTTGGTGGCAGCTGAAAAAGAAAAAGAAAATGGTCCAGTGCAGACAAAGGACTGCCATTTGCTTCCAAAGACTATTTTATAAATAAACTTTAAAGACTCTTTATCTCTGCAGCAAGAATTTGTACAAATGTGAAAATGTTATAGTGGTTTTATGGGCTTTCATTGACACTTTGGGGACAGAAATGGCAAAGTATTGCGGATTACAAGAAAAGCATCCATGTTGCAAATGCAAAGTTGTGTACATACATCCCTTATGATCATCCACACCCAGGTGTAAAGTTATGGAATTTTAGGCCGAATATTTCACACTGAAAATGACCAAAAAAGTATAAAAGGACAAAACCATGTCTCACAGATTGCAGGATTGGACGGCTGTGTTCTACATACAATATGTAACCTGATTATGTCATTTATTAAGATGCCACAACTGAACAAATGTGTAATTTCTGGTATGACAGATTTTTGGCAAAAGGGTCAGTGGGAAGTCTTTTTACATCATAAAATGCAACCTCCTGAACTGAGTCCCATCCCAGGGGAGGCAACCAACAATGATTGTCCAATCCAGGTGTTTAGAGGCAGGCTTAGCTAAGCCGGCCCAGCAATATAGTCTATGATGTCACAATGCATTATAAATAAGAGTCTCTGACAAGACTCTAGACACACACTCTTCCTGATTTTCCTGTGCCAGCGTCCTGTTCCATCTAGATACCAGATCCCAACTACAAGGCCAAAGCATTGCTGACCATACTCCAGGGCCCACTGCAAAACCCAAGCAGTGCTGATCCTATTCCCAGCAAGGCCTCCATTCTGAAAACTCACTAATCTCCCATTAAAAAGGTGAAAGCTGTCGTTTTCTTTTGGGAAGCATCCTGAACCAGCCTGGCTTGCTGCCCCGTAACTGCATGCCTGCTGCCATCCTGCCATCCAGCTGACCTTTAGTATCCATTGACCAGAATTGCCAGTCCAGAAGTGCCATGCGGTGATCAGAACTGCCCAGCTGTTTGCCAGGCGCGCTACCGCGTAGTGACCAGAACCGTTGACTGTCCAAAAATCCCAAAACTAAAAAGTGGACTGTGAGTATAATCGCAACCCCATAGAAACCCATAGCATATCTTGTCTTTGTCCTTATCTAACTCTCTAAGTAATCCTATCCTTATCCTGCTAACTTGTTAAAACTGTCAGAATCATTCTTGCAACCCTGCCCATGATTTCTAGTGCTAGCGTCATCTCTTTAGTAATTTTGTCTTGTGTGATCCTAAGCCATTGGTCCTATTTCCAGTTATCGGACTGGTTTCCGCCAGGGTTGGGCGCTGGGGTGGCGGGGTTGAAATCACAAATCAACCTTGGCTCTTACTGTGTCCCTCTTTGGTGGCCTAGCCTGAATACTCTAGTGTAAAGTAAAACTGTTTTTGTCACAACTGATTTCCTTTCCTATTTCAGAGCTCCATTTTTCTCAAAGCGCACCTTTTTATATCTTTCATAACTCACCCAATTCAGTGTATTTCACCAGTTATTATTAAAAACTGTTAGGGTAATTTAAAGCGGCAATAGGGTAATTTGCAAAGTTTCCAGCGTGTCATTTTGTTGCAATCTGTTTTAAACTTTCCACTCATTTTCTAACTGTATGCTTTTGGTAATCCATTCTTTGTGATAGTGTCTTTGCATTGTTGCTTTAGTGAGGAATTATATTTGATTCAAGGTTTTTAACACGCATTCATTATTTATTTGTCCATTTCTGAGTGTCATTTCATAACATTGCAAGGGGTTTGAAATCCGTTTTTATCTTATTTGGGGAGGCCAATTTGGATCCCGTTTCCTGTTTCTTATTCCTGATTACCTTCTGTTTATCCACTCAGAATTGATTTGTGGGTTGAAGGAAAATTGCAGGAGGGAATTCTAACTTGGGTGCTGTCTTTCCTAAATCAAAAAGTGCTCCTATTCCGCTGTGCTGTCTCTAAGTTCCACTAGAAGGTTAAACCCAGTGCATTGCTCACATTCTCATTGTAATTATCACCCCATTGGTGATTGCTGCCCCATATTAAAAAGTGTATGATTTCTTTTTAATTTTAAAATAAATAAATATTGTATTTTACCAACCAGCCTGGTTCATGGTCCATTGTGACCCGGGGTATTTGAAAAGGGTTGTGTGATATGAGTGGTGTCCCATCTCAATATTGAATCTATATAATAAAAAAGATGGGCATTTCAGTCGTGCGCTGCATACTAGGCCGAGACCAAGGTGTGTGTCGCCTGATTGAAATCCTTAATATGTCACTGAACAAAAAAAAGAGGGAGCCAGACATGTGATGGCATAAGTGATGTCATCAATGACATTTGTGATGTCATCTTTGAGGTAATGGGTGTTAGTCCTTGCAGTGCACAGTGGTTGCGTGAGTTATGGATGCTTACCTTACCATAACTGGCGAATTTCTGGGAGTTTCCAGTTTTACCTGTAACCATAATGTCCCTGTAGCAACATTTTTCCATTGAATTTCATAGGTTTTTTAGTAGTGCAACTTAACCATAACGTCCCTTTGACAAGGGTTATATATATATATATATATATATTACCTTCACCTCGTTTGAGGCTGTGAAAATCGACACTTGATCATCAGTCACTCATGTCAACATCCACCCTAGGCTGTGTCTCAGCACTAAAAGACAGGCCTGCCTAGGTTTGTGTGCTCATCAACATGATTACACATATATCAAAGAGATACCACTCTGACACATTGCTCTGAATTAAACACTTGACACATGTTAATGCATTTAATATGACCCCGTATCTCCCACGGGTTCTTATGTTCATCAAAAAAGCAAAAGCAGGTATAACATATCACACCTATGAACAAGCTTGCCATGTGGGCAAAGAGCATATTTGAATAGATGAAATGGAACAAGTGGTGGTTTTAGTTTAACAGCATGTGTTACCTTTGTCTCATGAAGCTATGTTACACTATACTACACACCATCAGTCTAAATGTACTCCGCAAGTCCCCACCCTTCACCCACGTTTAGAGCAGAATGTTCTTCAAATGAAACTGCTCCTTCTGGGGTTGACAACTTCTGCTTAGCTGGGCCTGGCTGTCTCTTTCCTGCTGCTGCTCTGCTCAGGACTCCTGCTCTGTACTCCTCCCCAGCTCTGCAGGCCTCAATGCCCTGGCAAGTCTGCTGCTGTTCCTTCCCTTTTTTGCTTGGGCCTTATATGTATGGAAAAACATGGGTTCCCTGCCCTTGTGGGTTTGTCATATCCGCTATCTAGAACAGTAAAACCTAGGGCTCAGCGTACTGCTGTGTTAGCTGAGTATGTAAAACTACATCAGGTGGGTTTTCGCACCTCTTCAGTGAATGCTGTCACTGTGGCATCTGTGGAGCTCTGAATCATACATCTGTTGTCTAGAGTCATCTCCCTCATTTGTTACATAGCGGTATGTATGGCATTGCATGGGCTTTAACTAGGTGCATGTAAGTGATGTATGTTTGCAAATCCTTATCAGATATAACACTTCTTGTAAAGTCCATTGGCTGATCTCAGATAACACGTACTGGTGTGCAGTTAAACAGGCAGATATCTGTTTGGTTTGCTCATCTGCCAGAACAGGAAAGTACCACTTTCTGGACCTTGGTGAGGCCAAGAATATTCATCCAGCAAGTGTGCACACTAGCCTTCTGTGAAAACGTGTGTTGTATGTTTGACTACCATTTTTTGGCTATCAATGGCTGCAGGCCGCATGAGATATGAAAAAGCTGTCTCTTACATTTTTTTGTTTCACTGGCTGCAGACAGCATGAGAACGGAAAAGTGGTCTTCAATTAGGCTTGTTTTCATGTCAAGATGCTATAAAAACCTAGAGTGCAAAGACAACAGGAATAGGCCCAAGGTTTGGTAGTTCGCATTGGCACATGAAAAAAACAGATGTAAATATAAAAAAAATTAAAATCTTGTTTAGCAAAGACTTTTGTCAATCATGCTATAATTACTTAACATGTAGAGCTAGTGTGAGTACTTTTTTGGTTCTATTTGTCGTCGTTGGGAAGCTGAACAGAGCAAAAAGGTTCGTTAGAAGCCCGGAATGAAATGGGCTTACACAAAGGCAGCAGAAACTCTAATGTTGTTTGATCAGAAAGGGGTTGTTGATATTTATCGAGCAAAGAGGCATCTTTGAATTTCCATGGAATGTCAATAGACATCTTTGAATGTCAATAGATTGTGCACAGAGGTCTTTCAAATGAGATCTGCACTGGAGTGGTGACGAAATGTGTAAGCTTAAAGTTGGCGTCTGCGGATGTCAGCTTGAGGGGCCAGTGTTATGATTTACTGCCGCCAGGGCACTTGAACTTAGGGTGATTGATCAATGGATAAGATTATCACAAGGTGGTCAGTTGGTGAGCAGATACACGTGGATCTAGGTCACGTGCCCTAAATCCCGCCTACCTGTCAATCACTGCTAACCTGTTGGTGCCTTCCTGTTTTGCCACCCTTTTCCCCTACTTAAGCAGCCCTCCAGCCTTTTTCACTTTGCAGTTTGTGAACAGGTGCAAAAGGATCTAGATCACGTGGCCTAAGCCCCACCCACCTTCTTAGCCCTGCTTCTTCCTTTCTGCTCTTATGTCTTAGGTCAAGGGCATCTTCGCTTGTGTGTCTGAAGTGAAGGGCAGCAGAAGACGAGGGCAATTCCTGTTTGGGACCCGTACCCTGCTCAGACAACAGGTAAGCACGCATCGACATGTGTTTTCTCCCTCCATCCCCACAGGCCGTCGCCACCATCACCAGGCAACGCTAACATTATCGCCCCTCCTCAAAGGCATTGACTCTGCAATACAGCAACCTCGCTCACCATCCACAACACGGAAGATGATGCTCCCAATGTCCGCTCAGCTATCACTCATGCAGCAGACCTTGCCAACCTCATCACTGCACACGACCTTGACTCCATCTTCATCACCGAGGCCTGGCTGACGCACATCTCCACCCACCTCCTTGTCCCCGACGGATACAGCATCCAACACAGAGACTGGACGAACAAGGCAGACGGAGGCCTCGCCGTCATCCACGAGACCTTGTGGCCCTGCACCAGACTTGACATAGACAACATAGGTGCCTTTTAAATCCTCTCCTGCCACTTCCCGCTCTCCCTGACGGTCACAGTCAACTTGAATCTAATCTATAGACCACCCAAAACCAGATACTTAACTGATTTGATCACCACCATGTCCCTCACGCACATGCCAACAGCTTCATAGGTGACTTCAACATCCCAGGCAACAAAGCCACCAAACCAATGAAGGAAGCTCTCCTCTGCCTTCTCAACATCCTCTGCCTCACACAGCACACGAAAGACCCAACACACCAGAAAGGTGACATTCTCGACCTAATCATCACTGCACTGCCTTCCCTCAACTACAGCTCTCCTCGCGACTGGTCTGACCACCTGACATGCCTTATAACATTCTGCACACCACCCAGTCAAGCACTCCCAGCAGAAACCAGTCAGACAAACCTTCAGGTCCTTCAAGAGCTTCCCGGTGAAAGCCCTCTGCTGAAAACCTTGCTAACTTCCACCTCACATGGGCCGAACACCCCCAACTGAACTGCGACTCTGTACTGGAAACACTCAATGCCACCCTCTCAGCCTCCACTGACCGCGCTTCTGAAACAATGCACCTGCGAACCAAAACATTCAGCACTGTGGTACATGCAACAACAAAAGGCCAGCAAAAGAGTTATCCGGAAACCAGAGAACCTGCAGCCTCTCCAGGACCACATCTGACCTGGTGCTCCTCAAGGAGCTCTGAGCCACCCGCCACTGCCAATGCCACTTACTGCACCATAGCAGAAGACGACAACAAAAGCAGAGTCCTCTTCAAAGCGATCAAGCACCGAGTCAACCTGCTACCCAGCCCTGCATACTACACTCCCATCAAAAAATCCACTGGGATCAACACCATTTACAAAATCAGCAAGATTCACCAGCACATAGACAACCAGCTCTGCATCCACAGACCCACCTCACGTCCCTCCTTGTGAAATAGCCTCACCCTTGTCAATATTCAAGATACTCTGGACAGAGGAGCTGGTAGAAAACATGGCCGCCCTCAAAGCCATATCGTATACTGACCTCCTCCCAGCATCCATCCTCAAGTCCTAAAGACCCTCCCCGCAGAAACTCTCCTTCTCTACTTGGAGATCAACAACTCCCTAACTGGAGGTTCCTTTCCATCAACCCTAAAGACAGGACAAATCCTCCCTCTACTAAAGAAACCCACTCTGGATCCCGATAATCTATTTAACTATCTCCCCATCACCCATTTTCTATCCCTAGGTAAGCTCATCAAGAATGCGTGATCTTTATACCGGGGCGCTTTTGTAGGGTATACCGGAGGAACCTGTGTGAGAGCTGGGGGAAACCCGAACAAGATAATAGGGCCCCTAGGACATTTGATTACCAAATAAGAAGTACATGGAAAAGAGTCTGGGACCCGTAGCCACATTATAAAATAAAACAGTGTGGCAGAAAAGACTGAAATGTAATGAATATGAAAAGGCCTGGCAGGAGAGTATACAAGGCAAAGCCAAGTGGGTGAAGTGAATTACAGTGAATGTGAAATGGAGCCTGCCAGGAGTATATCTTTGTTTTGTGAGCTACGAATCCCAAGAAAGACCCATGTCTTGTGGATTCTGAACTACAGTGAACATGTAAAGAAAAGAAACCTGACAGGAGTATATCAGGTGGTGTGGTTTGAGTGTGAGTATCCCAAGGAAGATTCCTACCCTTAGGATTTGTGGAATACATTGAATGTGACTTGGGTAAGGGAGACATTTCCCCTGGAATAAGTTAAAACATCAAGAGAAGGGGAGTTCTCCTCTTGAGCTACAAAAAATTTGGTTATTCGTTTGTACTTTTGTTTTGGTGGATAGAAACTCCAGTCCCCAGGTTATTCCCTGGAACTGGGGACATTATTCATTTGGAACTTTTGTTGGATTTACGCCTTTTTGCTCAATTTGAACATTTGCACACTTTGCAAGTCTGAGACATTACCTTTTAGCACCTTTACACTTTTAGAGTGTGAGGGCTTGGATAGGATTTCAGACACAGGACATTTTTGCTGTGTACATCTTGACGCATGACAGGCCCTTAGTTTTGGTTGAGGTAGAGAAATACCTCCTATATTAGGGACAGTGAGGCATTTTCCAACCCTTTAATACAAGTTAATGGCGAACAGCACGAGTCCTCTCTCCACGTCTCATTTCTGGCTCTTCACACCTGGTTATCAACCATGAACCTTGAGGGCTTCATACCAGAGCTCACCTCCTGCGCCAAGTTCCCCGGGTTTCACATCTACAAACCACTCTCCTTCAAGACACACTTAACTAAGAAAACTCAGACAGCTTGCTATCTGCTCTTCCCCCTGCAGAATGTTAAGCCGTTCCTCCCTACGGACAGTTTTTGATCCACCGTTAAAGCACTGGTCCTAAACCATCTGGTTTTGGGTGGAGGGGTATTGGGGGTGGAGGGGGGGTATTTCATCCTCCCTTGTGCCCCAGAAAAGTGTCCTACACGCGGTCGCATGCCTCATCAGGGGTCTACGCAGATGACCACATCACCCTGGCCCTCATCGACCGTCACTGGATCCTTCTGCATGCATGAATCACCTTGCTGCATCTATAAGGCAGTCTCCCTCAAGTCACTCACCTATCTTGCGGAGAAACTCTGCATCTCTGGCAGACTGTGTACCACCAGAAGCCAGGACACGTGCATACTTGAAATCTGCTGCTGTTAAAATTCCAAAAAGAACTCATCTACAAGGAGTCTCTTCTCCTCAACATCTAGGCAATCTAGTCTCCCTGCACCACTGTCTGCCCCTCTACCCCTTGCCACCCTGTACAGCTGTGCCCCTCTGTATCCTACCCACGCTGTTTTTCTGTTCTGTTGTTACCACTGACTTGATTTACTGTCCTGCCAAGTTGCGTTACATGAAATGCCTTGCACTTAAGCAGGGTCCTAGACCTGTCATTTTCTTAACTTGTTCTGGTCAGCCCTGGTGCCTTCTCCCACTGGGTATTAACACGAAGATGATCTGCTTGTTTCTTCCCCTCTATATGTGGGTCCCATACCCAAGTCTCTCTAGGTTTTGTTTTTGACAGGCCTATTACACTATCCTGCCAGGCTCTGTCCTGCAGTTGTGGGTCCCCCAACTCTGCTTCTTAGATTTTCTTCACATGGGTTTATATTCACTGTTCACCCCCCCCTGGGGTG
The DNA here is from genome assembly GCF_040938575.1 of Ambystoma mexicanum. Classification (NCBI taxonomy): domain Eukaryota; kingdom Metazoa; phylum Chordata; class Amphibia; order Caudata; family Ambystomatidae; genus Ambystoma; species Ambystoma mexicanum. The sequence continues at coordinate 348,084,062 of NC_090923.1, read as the reverse complement.
CCTTAGTAACCCCTCTTGCAGGTTTTGCATGTGTGCCACAGTTCTGATGCCCCTTTCAACTGTCCCAGAGACCCTTTCTTGCCTCCTGGGTCATTTCCGGTGTGCTCTGGTCAGTTGCTGATTCTTCCGGCCTCTGTTTTAGGTCTTCGCTGGACAACCTTCTCTTCTGGTGTGCTACTGTGGCCTTGCAACACCAACACCACCACCACCACCTCTCAACAGGAGCATCTGTACAGCTGTGTGTGTCCCGTTTTGATTCTCGCTGTTTTGCTCTGCCGGATGGTTCTTCCACTCTGGAACATGGAAGATTGGCTCCGCCTGCCCGGTAAGCGATGCTGCCTCTTCTTTGGTTCGGCAGTGAGCCGAGCGTGCCTCCTGCTTGCGGTTCCTGTATCTTCCCTTTCAGCATTCCTTCTTCTGTTTTTATTACAGATCCTCCAATTGATATCTGAGAAACACTAAAATGCTTATTGGTGGTTCTATTGGTGGTTCTGAGTACTCTACATGGTCCTGCAGCCCCCCCCCCCCCCCTCCTTCTCTGTCGCATGTCTAGTAGTCTCCCTGGTGTAAGTTATACTCTTCTCTGTCCCGGTACTTGGTCTAGATATTACCTGGCACAGATACATGGGATAACAGGTTGAGGATCGGGTAGGTGGGTTGGACTGAGATCAATCGTACTGCGTTTTCCCTAGATAGTCATCCCTGCACCCACAGAGGGAAGTGACGACCTCTAGGTATTTGTCACAAGTCACTTTTTCAGTTAGGTAGAGGTGCGCATGGTTTAGTGCATGTGAATGAACAGACCATGGTGTGTCAGTTGTATTCAGCATGGTGGGTGTTAAAAAGCATGTTCAGAAGTCATCCTTCTAGCAAGTCCTTGAGTTAATTTATTGGTTGCACGCATACAGGTCACATCAGGAACAACCGGTACAGGAGATGGTAGGCAGGATACAAAGTATTAAAGGGAGAGCCCACTGTCTCCCACCACCCAGTTTTCATGTCTCGAACTCTCTCTGGGCGGAACCAAGCTCAAGGCATAACATTACAGGCTGCTGCATAGGCATGTGCTGTGCATTCTATGGCAACACCGCGGTGGGGAAGCAGGATATAACACAACTCTTTCTTTTAGTCAACCAACAAGGAAGACTCTGCAAACACCAAACAAGCAGAGGAAAACGCACACAACACACCTCTCTTTAACCAACCAGCAAGCAGGAAAGATCTGCATGAGATAACACATGGAAGAACAGGAGGGGAGAAACACAGGCACGTAACAACCTCTCGCTCCTTCCTGAAAAGCACCAAGACATTGGACTGCTAGATGCACGGATTTCTGGAGGACAAATGGAACACCAAAACGAGGCATAATGGGACTAACACGCTTAAGCAGAACTTTGCTGTCAACACCAATGTGGGATAGAAATCGACCACAATCACAGTGACCTGGGGGTGACAAACCCAACAAAAGTCCTCCTGACTGTCAACACCCTGTGCACAGAGCTGCTGGCCAGGCAACTAATACCCAAACTGCTATCACGCCCCACACTACTGAGGACATGGGGAGATGGAATCTGTGACAGGCTGACCAAACACATTGCTCAACCACGAAGGGATGCAACGGGCTGAGCTGTTCATCAGGAGAAAATACAAAATAAATCAACACTTGAGGGGTCAGTAAACTACATCCTTGATGCTGATCTTGACCATGTACCGCCCGTCTGAGCCCCTTCAACAAACTAGTGTCAGAAAATGGTTCCCTTGCTGTCAAAAGCAACAGTGGTCCACACTTCCAAACAATGCCCAATCACCCTGTCTCTAAACCAAATCAAACTGACCACCTCAGCGAACATCTCCATTTATCATGGGAAATAACTGTGTACCACACGTCTGAGAACTCACGTCACTATCAAAAAACGCATTGTTCTTTTGCAGTGTTTTCCTGACACTTCCAAAACACTACATATTCTCACTGTGGGGCCTTAAAGCAACCACCCTGATGCATGCCTACACTACAATACCTAAACACGTAATGGCCTCACTGCCCCACTCCAACAGGATCTTATGTCATTATCTCCATTCGTTTGCAGGGTTCACAGCGGCAGCATGCCCTACGGTTTGTCAATGTTCCAAATGCCACCAATTTATTCTGGGGGACCCTGAAGTTCCCTTATGAGATGGAACAGCGCTGGTCTATTTCAGGCCATCCACATTGACTTTTCCCACAAGTCACCATCTGTTAACTCATGTATCTACATCCTTGTAGTGGTTAACATTTTCAGGGGATGGTGCGAAGCGTATGCCTGTAAGAGGACGGTGCCCAGACAGTAAAGCGCTTGTTACAAGATTTTATTCTGAGATGGGGTATCCCTGTCTCTATATAGATAGCGACAGGGGACCACTCTTCGACAATGGTTTGTCTCATATTTGTAAATCCTGATCTATTGAACATAAGCTGCATACCCTTGATCGACCACTGGTATTGTCACGAGTGGAGAGACGCAATGAAGATCTGCACAGATAATCAACATAATTGGCTCCAAGTTCTGCCCATTGCATTAAAGAAGATGTGGTGCTCCATTAACCGAACCACTGGTCTTTCCCCTCATTTGAAATTTGACTGCACGTCCTATGTGCTTGCCTGTGGTAGCGGGAGCATTCTCGTCTCTTCCGTGGTCTGACGATAACATGCTACAGTATTTTATTTTGTTGACCTCTGCCCTCCAGTCTCTTCATTCACAGGTGTCTGCCACCTTCCGAAAACAGACGAGCAAGCCACTTAACGAAATACAGCCTGGCAATATATTCTTCGTTAAGGTGCATGCCCGGAAATCAGCATTTGAGTTCAGGTGGAAATACCTCTTTTTTGGTCCTCTTAACATTATACACTGCCACCCTCTGCAAGGGGGTAGTGACATGGATCCAGACTTTGCATGTCATGCAGCAGAAGGAGCTCTCTGCCTGCCTTGCTGCAGCATCTTTACAGACAGGGCCTTAACTTTGCAAAGTGAAAGATTCAACTAAGGCTTCTCGTTATTTGAGAAGTAGAGGAGACAAAAATAAATGAACACTAAAGAGCAGGAAACTCTAGCAGATTTAGGGCTTCATCACGAGTTTGGCTGAAATACTATGGTGATTCTGCACCAGCGGTATTACCGTTGCTACTGGGATGACCAGCAGAATTTCTGCCATAACACGACCTGATGGATGCACCCACACCCCACCCTCTAGCGGTAATAGTGATACAATCTGGTGGAATTACCGCCGAGAGAAAACAGTATTACTCTGACCACTGGGTCACCAGGCGGTATTACCGTTGTCAGAAATAATGTCACTGCCGGAATGGGAAGCACGATGGCGGCCATCTTGAACAACTCAATTCACTCTAAATCACCCATTCTTGTTGCCATCTGGACACCATACTTGCTGATATCATGCCATAGGCAAAGTGAAGGGCTCTCATCACATAACTGTGGCTGCACAAGCCAAAGTTTTCAGAGAGTGAGCTCAACACGCTGTCAGAGGAGATAGTGCAGCATGCAGAGGAGCTGTTTGGCCGCAGGCAGCAGTAGTCCTCTGTACAGAGGAAGGCTGTAATATGGACCTCCAGCCAGGACAAGGCGATGGCTGTGGATACCATTCCATGTGATGCAGAAGATTGCCGCAAATGTTTGTAACTATTTGAAGTCGAGGGTCCGCAACATCATCTAACTTAACACGAGGGAGTGTGCTGCCACATGAGTTGGCACAGTGAAACCCCTCACCCACATGCCGTGGGAGAAGGCTGGAGCCATTCGAAGGGATTGGTTCCTCCGACGTATTCCACATCTATGACAGATAATCGCCACAGCTGTGCTGCTTCGTAAAATGTTCAGCGCCTGCGTTGATGACGTCGATACACTGTCCTCGAGGGCCTCCGTCGAGCCGACGTCACCGGATGTTATAAGTAGGACACATGACACCCGTAGCCTCAGTTCTGTTTTTTCTGCGAACGTGTTTGCTTCGGAGATCTCGGCGCGCTTCGGTTCTTCTGAGTTATATTCTATCGGTTCTTTCAACTTGTTCGTTTGTGAAGTTATCATGTCTTCGTCTTCTATCCCGCGGCCGGGTTTCAAGAAGTGTCGAGACTGCGGTTCCAAGATGTCGCTTACGGACCCACACAACGCTTGCCTCTGGTGCCTCGGTGAGGACCACTCCACGGATGATTGTGACGATTGCCAGTCGTTAACATCGAAGGCCTTTCGGGAGCGGAAGAAGCTTTATGTCGGTAGGGTTTCCAAGCTCCGAAAGTCGAAATCTGCTGGGCATTCGACCGACGATTCGAGAGGCGACTCTCCGCGTTGTCGCCGTAAATCCAGGGGGTCTCGGTCCCAGAGTGGTTCCCGCCATTCCTCTGCCTCTTCAAGGCACTCACGGAAGCGCAGTCACCGGTCGCTTTGCCCGTCCTCGTCCGAGGACGCTGCCCGTCGGCGGGTTGCTTGTCACAACAAGCACTCTACTCCTGTGGAATGGGATGAATTTCGTACGGAGATGATGGCGATTTTTCAGTCGCAGGGCTCTGTTCCGTCCGCGCCTTCGAAAGAAGCCGCCAGGGAATCTCTCTTTGAAGAGTCTGGATCCGCTCCTTGCGCAGGAAATCAAATCCCTGCTGGAGAAAGGCGCCATAGAACTGGTGCCTTTAGCGGAGTGGAACAAGGGATGGTACTCCCCTTATTTTTTGATTTTCGAAAAAAACAGGGGATTGAGGCCCATCATGGACTTGCGTGGTTTGAACAAGCTCCTCAGGAAGGACAAGTTCAAGATGGTTACTCTCTCTCAAGTGATCCAGGCCCTTCAACTTCAGGACTGGTTGGTGTCCCTCGACCTCAAGGACGCTTATTTTCATGTGCCGATTCATCCCAAGCACAAGAAGCACCTGAGGTTCGTGGTTGGCAAATCGCACTTTCAGTTTTGGGTCCTGCCGTTCGGATTGACCTCCGCCCCAAGGGTCTTCACCAAGCTCAAGGTGGTGGTGGTGGCATCGTATCTCAGGAAAGAGGGGATTCACGTCTACCCGTACCTGGACGATTTGTTTTCAGGGCACGCTCTCTTGAGCAAGTCCTTGATCATCTGTCAGTCACCTGCCACTCCCTTCACAGGCTGGGCTTCTCCCTCAACATAAAGAAGGCCCTCTTCACGCCAACCCAGCGGCACCAGTACATCAGAGCGGTGCTTGACACATTTCCCTCCCCAGGTGATGGCTCATCACATTCTGCAGATGGTGCACAAGTTTCAACATGCCCAGAGTCTCCCAGCGTTGGAGTTCTTGAGGTTGCTAGGTCTCATGGCATCCTGCATTCTCCTCGTGCCAGAGGCCAGGCTGCGGATGAGATCTCTGCAGTGGGCTCTCAAGATGCAGTGGTCGCAATCCTCCGGCAGGATGTCGGATCCCGTTCAGGTGCCGCCCTCGGTCGCCCAGGATCTTCTGTGGTGGGCCGTCAAAGTCAATCTGATGAAGGGAGCTCCATTTTGGCCACTCTGGCCGTAGGTGACTATCGTGACGGATGCATCCCTCCCGGGATGGGGAGCTCATGCCAACGAGTTGACAGTCAGCGGTCGTTGGTCTCCGGAGTCCAGACTCCATATCAATCTGTGGAGCTGAGGGCCGTCAGGCTAGCTCTGAAGGCTTTTCTGCCGACTGTGCGAGGGAAGAATGTCCTGATTCTGACAGACAACACAGTGGCCATACACTACCTCAACAAAAAGGGGGCGGGGGCAGGGTCACATCCTCTGTGCAGAGAGGCGATGCAGCTCTGGTTCTGGGCCATCCAGCAGGAAATTTCAATCTCAGCAGTTCATCTGGCCGGAGATGAAAACGAGGCGGCGGACGCTCTGCGCAGGCAGAGCACGGTCTCTCACGAGTGGGAGCTGGCTCATTAGATTCTCCTGGAGATCTTCGTCCTTTGGGGGAACCCTCAAGTGGATCTCTTCGTCACCAGTGTCAACCGGAAGTGCGAAAGATTCTGCTCACAGGAATTTCCTATAAGAGGAGCCTTAGGGGACGCGTTCGTAGTGAGTGGTCCTTGCCACTGCTGTACGCGTTTCCTCCAGTCCTCGTCATTCTGCAAGTGCTGAGGAGGTTATGGAGGTTCGGTTCCTGAATTATCCACATTGCTCCGGCATGGGCCCGGAGAACGTGGTACCCGGACCTTCTCGACATGTCCATCTGTCGTCCACGCCGTCTTCCCTACCGAGACGATCTGCTCTCACGGGAGTGGGGGTGGTCTGGTTCTCCATCCAGAGGTCAAGTCCCTCAACCTTCTTGCTTGGCTTCTGAAAGGTTGAGGTATAAGGATTGGAACCTCCCTGAAGACGTGATGGAGGTGTTGCTTTCGGCCAGAAGGCCTGCAACAAAGTCCCTGTACCGTTGCCATTGGAGAAAGTTCTGCGACTGGTGCAGGGTCAAGAATGTGGATCCTTTTTCATGTGGAATTCCTGTGGTTCTGTCTTTTTTGCTTTCATTAGCCCACAAGGGCCTGCAAGTGGGTACCATTAAAGGAATTGTTTGGTCAGAAAATATTATTGTCCCTATGGTTCGGCCATGTCTTTTTAACCATTATTCGATCGATCGTACAAACATTTCCTATGCACCTTACCCGAGTTTTCGTCTCTTGAACTCAAGATTATCACAAGATGGCCGCACCCTGCTGCCCGATTTCACTTATCACTTGCCGCATCGCCCTGGGTGACCTGTGTTTGAGGCATTAAATCATATCCCCCGCCCCAGAGCCTGACATCACCAAATTATTGATATTCTCCACCTCTCTCCGTGACGTTACTGGGCAGCATAGCCAAACAAGCCCAGTCGTCACTTACGCGACTAGACGCGGAACCCGGAAAACACACATCTTCTCACAGCACAGCACGTCACAATTAGGAATATGAAACTGTACTTTAAAAGGAAACAAAAAGACTGTACAATTGGTAAAGTACATTTATCTCACTTTAAATGTTTCGATAACATTTTGCGTCTGACATAATCAATCAAAATGGAATTTATTTTCTTTGATCTCGTTCCGCAAATGTTTATTGTGAGTCACGCGCTGTTCATTTTGGGTACGCAGGGTGTTCGTTTTGTCTAAATGAAGCACTTCGGTAGCACAGTGAATTGCGAAGCTGGTGCATGAACTTGGTACTAGACCACTGTAAAGGTTATGTAGCTCCTAATCGCTGGCACCGCGTACGGGCATATTGGACCTTGTCTGTCATCCCAAAAGACGGTTAAGTAGATCCAGTGATTGACATGTAGCTGCAGCTGACAGTTGAAGAATCCATCGGTCGGGGTCTGGAATAGATGACAATCGCAGAATGGCACGATGTACCTGTTTGCAAATGATAAAATAGAAATGTCTCAGTAGCCGATCTTTATTACAGTTAATAATTTTCTTTATTAGCGCAGAGGTGACACAATGTGAACCTAGAGAATACAACGTGGAATATCAAAGTACTCCGCTATTTGCTTCCGAGGATAGTGCAATGGATTATGTTGAGCTCTAAACGTAAACTGGGGCAAGAATTCAAGGTTCACAAATAATGTAATGATTGATTAGCGTAGAACCAGGGAGAAACGAGTGGTGGTCTACATGCGTCTCGATGCTGGCCTGCCCATGTACCCGGTAGATAGCCCAGCACACAGAGGTTGTACTATCACCTCTTTGCAATATGCCACACAGAACGAACAAGTACAATGTGACCCAGCAATAATGGTCAGCTATTCGTATTTCGACTAGTTCTGGTATGAAATCGTCTAAAGAGAAACTTACATTATGTTCGGCATTTCCATTCTCTTGGCGCAATGCAGACCGTAATGCAGACTTATCATATCATACGTTATTACACCTCCCCTTCAATTCAATCCCTTTCGGAATGGTCCCTGCCTCTCAAGGTCAAAAAAACAATAGAACCTTATACAGTGCGCGGGACGTGTGGGCCTCCCAGCTCCCAAGCAAAAAGTCAAAGCTTGTGACCTTCGCTCAAAATGAACATACATTCTTACTTTGCAACATCCCGTGTCAACACATCCATGAGAACATGAATTTTGAAGCACGGGCACAGGAAATTGGGGGCTGTCACTGCACGTTTTTCATGGCACTGCTGAGCTGTAGGGGAAAAATTGCCAATGACAGAATGCCCCCTATTCCCAAATTATAGTTGATATAACACATAAAATGAGTCAAAATGTGTCTAGTGTTAAGCCCACCTCTGCTTATCTCATGGCCTCCTACCCCATGGCATGTTTTCACAGTCAGTGCTTCTTGCGTGCCTAGAAAGTTTTGTAGCCTAGGTCCAATCCCTTTTGTAGGACGAGCAGATATTCAGCTTTTTGCGGAACTTTATGGCAAGGCAACTGCCAAAACACAAAGATTCTTACACTGTTATCCATTGGTCATTAACATGAAAAATGAAGGTCCCACGGTAGCTTGACTAAACTGTGAAATGTGAAAGCAATCGTAATAATTGTACTATTTTTTTTTAGAAACTGACTAAGAGGATTCATTTCAAAAGACAAATTGCATACTTTATTTGGACACTTTATAAAAACATTGTTGGCAAAAATAAAAACAGATAGTAATCATTTGTACCGGGATTTGAACGATTGAGCAACCTCTGCTTTGGGTGGACATGGCACGTTGGCAATGTTTTGTGGCAATGTGTGCTCTGAACAGATTTGTGTGCAATTCCATGAGTATGCATCTCTACGACACTAATAAGATCTTGCACAAAATCAAATTCCATTTTAGCATATACTAGTTTGACCACCCATTTTTTGCTTCTTTTTTGTAAAGGCCGTATTGTAGCGAAGCATCCCTAAGTTTCCTGCAGTCCTAGATTGTTCCCAGCCTACATTCTCGTTATGCGCTAATACCGTTAATAAAGTCCTAGATTTCATCCCTTGGATGCCGAAATGCAATCTCTTTGGCCTGTACTTTAGGCACATATTGTGGAACACCTCCAAATCTCCTGTGTGACAGAATTCTGCGAGTCCCCTCAGATCTCTTGATAGTTTTATCAAACACAATCTTCTCAAGGACTTTGTGTGAAGGTGAATATGGGATCAACCACTTCTTCTTCCGTGCCTGCTCTGGGGACAAAGGGCCATGTTCACATTGGTGGAAATGTTGGTTTTCTGTCCAGTGGTGAACGTTGGAACAGTGGTGCATTAGTGAGCGCCATTTTTCCAATAGAATTTCCACAGACCCATCACATGTTTTGGAGCTCCACCAAAGATGGTTGCTGAAAGACTGGGACCATTGTGAAATACTTTCAAAACCTTTTTTTTTCCCTGCCGCTGAGTTTTTTTTTATTGATTGATTTGGCAACATGCCATACATCAAATTGATTAATATTTGGATACTGCTCTCTCATTGTCTTGGCTATTGAAACGTGTCTGTCCGTGGCTATGAGGTCGATTTGCATTTCCCCTCGATTGTAGATCTTCCAGTGATTTTATAAAACCAAGTTTCTCCATGGCCTCTGAGGATTTACATTGTGACACCTGCACGACGACCAAACTCGCAATTTTCTTACTTTCCATGTCCTGAAAATGGTAGATGCAGTACTTTGCAGAAAATCCGGGGCTGTCGCACTGTCAATCGCCGGCTAGCCTGAATGGTTTGTCAGGGAATGTACTTTGAATAGCCAATTGTTCAATTGTCCAAGCTTCACTAATGGCAGGGAATAGATAATCACGTTGGTATTTGTAGTACTGCGTTTTAGAAATGAAATGGAGTCCCACAAACTGAAAGAAACTGGATAACTTTGTGAAACTAGAGCCACTGAAAAGTAAAGCTGCTGCACACAGTAGATTGCCAGCTGGCAGTTTCCCCAGCATAGGTTGAGCGGACCATGAAAATGCTTTGTGACTTTTCACAGGTGGCATGTATTTTGAGGTTACTGCCTTGTGTTAGACGAGTCACGCTCACAAATGGCTTCCCACATACTTCCCCTCCCACTGAATGCACACATTTCAGCATCTTTATAATCTCCATCAAGCTGCTGTTCAATACTATGTATTTGGCCTCTTTTATTAGACTGTCATCCGGCAACACTGTTTCAGACTGAACCGTTGTGGACATATCAGCCAACCTTTACATGCTATAGTCGATATCTTTGTCTGTTTCATCGGTCAATAGTGTTGATGCTTCAGTTTCTGTCACTTCAACATCTGTTACTTGACCATGGATAGGAGAAAACATCAATGTGGACTGTTTTTTGGGGGTCATTTTTTTGGCGGGTGTCGATTGTGTCAAGTGCTCATTGAATAAAGTAAAACTATCTTCTATAAATTCACTTTCGCCTTCATCTGGCGAAGCAGGCGCATTGTAGCAATGGTCCAAAAACACTTTGCTGGATTCGCTGGTCATATTAAATTCATTTTCTGGCCATTGGACATAGGCATCTCGAGTGTGAACACGCTGCGCCTCAATTAATAGTTCCTCCATGGTGAAAACAGTATGGCAAGCAGCGTCTGTCAGTTGTATCGCTGTCTGTGTCTGCATAGTCCGTACTCCATCGGGCAACTACAGGACAGATAGGAAAAGGGATGTTCATTGTAAATCCAACATACAGTGTTGTACAATTTACATTTTAAAAAAAAAGCATATAATGAAGGCCTCAGCACAAAGCAATTGCCAACAATATAAAGTGTTTAACCTTATTTTTATTTATTTTGTTTGAAACCTTCTTTACTCTAACCTCAACATCAGCAAGCTGGCGCACAGACTCAGATCCACGTGCCTCCGGTTCAATATACGGCTCTTTTATACATCTCTACAAAAAATAGTATCCATTTAAAATAAGTCATTTGCATTTCACATATAATTAGACCGACTTTCTTTCAGTAGATGGTACTGTCAGTACGCATCCCTCTGGCTCCGGATCAACTGCAAGGTCTGGTTCTGGAACAACTACAAGGGATAATGTAATTGTAGAGGACGCTGCAGCATTTCCCTGAAACACAGTACTTGCATTAGTAAGGACGCAAATATTGGAAACTGGACACACAATTTGGAAAGACAAAGGTACATATTAATATCAAACCACGATAAATGTTGTGTAAAGCAATGATACGTTGTGAAAATATGATCGAATTATCTAAAATTCCATGCATAAAACCAGTCTGGAACAGAATATCTCAGTAAGATTACCTGATACGAGTTCGAAGTGGTTGATGACTCCTTGCAAGACATGGATGTTGAATCTTGTTGCTTCATATTTGTTGGATAGTCATGGAGTTGTAAAGGGAAAGTATTCTTCGATTTAGAAATTCCAACATTAAAAAGTGGCATGTAAGGAGACTGAATACGAGAAAATTATGCTTATGTAAATGCATAATATAGCATAGTTATCTGTCCCTATAAATCAATTTTCTATGTTGGCTCTAAAAAACAAGGACTCATGTTTAGCAAAATAGTCATTATTTAAACAGCTATTCAATCACATAAATATCAAAAGTATTATAAGTGACATTTACACCGGAAATACAGGCGTAAAGCTAAATCCGGAAGCGTGACTCACCTGTGGCGGCCTTTTCACGAATAAAGTCGGAATGGCAATTTTCGAGTTGTTCTCATTTGTTTGCTCTTTGTGTACAAGGATGTGTCGTACATATCCGGGTTGAAGTACAGGCTGCAGATGCGGTATCAATGACCCCTTTTGTCCTCCAAGACTTGTTTGACTCTACTTTCAAGCTCTTCCGGGGTATATCTGCAATGTCTGACCCATTCTCTTATTCGATCAACAGTCTTAGGGAATACATGTATTGTAATGCTATCAGATTTGTCATGGGTCTTCGAAAGGGCAACCGAAAATACAACATACAGGAATTGTTGTAAATTCTGCAAAATAAAGGTCAAAATTATTAGAAAATTGTTTTGCATAAACATGTGAGAAAGAATGAATTGGACCATACATTGTTCATTGCACGCTTTCTTTTGGGCACCACAGCAAAACCAGTGCAGCGTGTGCGGCTGTATTATGGGATACATTTCACAAACTATTCATTGATGTGTTGAAAATCAGAACATGTTACTCGTCCCTTGAATGTTCTATCGTGCACGAAAAGGAAACATGCTTATACTATAGACACGGTCCACGAAGGATGCAATACAATGCCAATTGACACTGATAAAAATTGATATATTGATAACATAACAAAAGAAACTCAAGTCAATAGCAATGATACAAATTAACATAGTACTACTGAGTACGTTACTTCGAAATAGATATAAATTTACAAATGAAGGAGATATGATTAGGATACATGCCCTTACCTTGAGGATACATGCCCTTACCTTGACCAACAAACAGTTGGATTCAGCAAGCATAGTAATTAGTGGTAGGAGAACAGGGAGATGATCTCAGGTAGCACACTGACGAGTTCACTCGAAGCGGTCACAGAGTAGCAAGTTCACGAGTTGACTTGCAGTGCTCGAAGATGTTCTCATGGTAAATATCAAGTGGTTTATAAAGAATAACAAAAAGGGGTGTGTTTGTGAATGAATGATGTGTATATGTCGTGGTATTGTGTATTGCAGGGGAGCGGCCTGCTTCAAGGGGAGCCTGCCTGGAGACATGGGGTCTGAGGAGGCCATGTTAACAATGACCCCCTGGGCATAAGATAGCTTTTGAAGTGTACATGTTGTTTGGCACCTTGGCCGTTTGCGCCCCTGACAACACCCCATGGCAGCGCACATCCACTGGTGCGAACTGCCTTTGATAGTTGGGGGGGTGGGATGGATGGGCCGGGAGGCGTGCAGACAAGGCACCGGAACACTGCTGAATGGAGACGCACTTGATTCACTTAAAAACTGAAACAACCATTGATGAAAAATATGTTGTGTTTTATTTGGTTTCTTATTTTGATCACACAAAAATACTACACATTGTAAAGATCTGGTTGCAGCTCAGCGAGGGAAAATTCCCTGTACTGACTGCTGTCACTGGGGAAAGTTTGTCTAATGGCACCAACGGCACAGGCAGGTATTACTCGTCGAACGCAGTGTCCAAGCCTCCCATGAAGCCACCATGTGTACGAACGATAGGCCACCTGCCGGTACCACCTGTGAAAGAGAAAGATATCAACTGTATTTAAATGACCAAGATAAGTGTATTAAACCTTAGTTGTCAATGACAATTCTTGTATGCAATGGCATTTTTGCCAGGACAAATGCTAACTAGACACTGCACAATATTGAACGACTTTTATGCAACTATTACTAGAGAATTGCAAGGCTAAACTGATATGACAATGATATATTGAAGTTACGAGAATATAGGGGACAACCATGAAATAGTAGTGGCCTCACTGACATCACAACCAGACTATACTTACTTGTTACTTGGATTACGAGGGCGAACTGTTGCGCAAAGTTCGTGCATAAGCACCATCAAAATCCTCAACACCGACCGTGTGAGGCAGGCTGCCGTGAAGTCTGGCAGCTCGTTAACGCATTGCGGCTGTGGATCGCCTTGCGATATGTAGGACAAGCATCCAGAGTTTTCTTGGCAGCAGCAGTTCTCTTCCTCGGTTGGCATTAGAGCGCACAGATTGCAGGTACACCAGGTGGAAACACCGTCCATGCGACAAGGCCCAGGCTCTTCATCTGTTGAAACGTCCGCCTAACTGTCGTTCAAAGCCCCATCGTTTACGCAGCTTGCTCTTTCAAGTAATTCCTCCTCGGAATACTCGGGCTCGTACAGGTAGGGCATTATTGTTGCCATTGAGTGGTAAACAAACGAAAATAATTTATAGCGGTGGTACTGGTATCTGTTCACACGGGCTACAAGCAACGAAGGTAGCTGACCAGGGCACAGAAACGAGTCACAGAATACTCAAATACAGCGAGAGGAATGGAAAAGAAAATCTGCTGTTGTGTGTTGTGAAACGCTCTGTTTATACTTGTCGAGGAAAGAGACTTCCTGTTGTTTCCACATCTAGTGATGTCAGGCTCAGGGGCGGGGATATGATTTAGTGCCGCAAACGCAGGTCTGCCAGGGCGATGCGGCAAGTGATAAGATTATCACAAGATGGCCGCACCCTGCTGCCTGATTTCGCTTGAGTTCAAGAGACGAGAACTCAGGTAAGGTGCATAGGAAATGTTTGTACGATTGATCGAATTATGGTTAAAAAAGACATGGCTGAACCATAGGGACAATAATATTTTCTGACCGAACCATTCCTTTAAAGGTTACCTGGCGGCACTGTCCATAATTAAGCGCTCGTCTGAGGAGTGTTGTTATTTTAGGATTCCTTTTAATTTCGCAGTTTCTTAAAGGGCTCACTAATGTGTTCCCACCGTCACCTTTCCAGGTGCCTGGTTGCAATTTGAACCTGGTTCTAAAATTCCTAATGGGTGCTCCATTTCAGCCTTTACATTCTTGTCCTTTTGAGACTGTTGACCCTTAAACATTATTTTTAGGTTGCGGTTACTTCCGCTCGCAGTGTGTTGCAGGCACTATCTGCTAAGCTACCCTTCAGTGTTTCATAAGGACAGGGTTGTCCTTAGGGTTTGTCCTTCTTTTCTTCCGAAAGTTGTCAGAATTTCATTTAAGCCAGAAGGTCATTCTTCCGGCGTTCTATCCTTCACATCCTGGTAAGGAAGAAGAGAGGCTCCATAGGTTGGTTCCTAGGAGAGCTTTAAGTTTCTACATCTCACGCATGTCCCGGGTCAGAGTGGACAATCAACTCTTTGTAGGATACGCTGGAAGGCGTTTGGGACAAGCTGTTACTAAGCAGACTTTGTCTAGATGGATTATCTTGACAATTTCTGAAGGTTACCGCTTGGCGGGTAAGGACCCTCCGGTAGGCTTACAGGCCCATTCTACTAGAGGTGTGGCTGCCTCTACTGCTCTGCAGAGGGGTGTTCCCTTTCGTAACATTTGTGAAGCAGCCACATGTGCCTCTGTCCATACTTTTGTAAAACACTACTCCCTGGATTCTATCCATGGGCAGGACTTGGCCTTTGGCAAGGCGGTCCTCTATTCTGCACTTTAATTGGGCGTTCTAAAATTCTAAATTCTTTTTCCTCCTCCATACGTTGGTACTGCTTTGGGAGTCTGTCATAGATGTGGAATACGTTGGAGGAACCAATCACTTCGAAGATCAAGTTACTTTCTTACCTGGTAACTTTCTTTCGATGGGATGTTCCAACGACGTATTCCACATCGTACCCTCCCAGTCTGCCCCGCTACAGAAGTTCTTATGCGATTGCAGCTTACGTTTCCGCCAGGCTGTCTGTGGTCATACTTGCAGAAGATTGGTGCCACACGTTCTGGGAAAAAACTACAACTGAGGCTACGGGCGTCGTGCGTCCTACTTATAACATCCAGTGACGTCGGCTCGACGGAGGCCCTCGAGGACAGCGTATCGTTGCAGGACGCAGATGCTGAAAATTTTCCAAAGCAGCATAGCTGTGGTGATTACCTGTCATAAATGTGGAATACGTTGTCGAAACATTGTCGAAAAAACGTTTCCAGGTAAGAAAGTAACTTGTTCTTCTCCACATGGAGGGCATTGAGGAGGGGGGGGGGGGGAATCGGGATCAGGTGTGCATAGGCCCAAGCAGGAAGCCATGGCGGTGGTGCGAAGTCTATCTGACCCCACGTACATGCGAATACACTGGCCAAAAGCATTTCCCCCAGCATAGATGAGCACAATGAGCAAACGCATGGCAATCGCAGCAACTGTACAGTGAAGGCAGGGAAATATAGTAATGCACATGTAGGTGAAATGTGCATGCCAACACATGGAAACATGAGAAGCACCCATGTGGCCATGATAGTTCATGTTGGCGAGGGAAGCCCTAGCGCACTGTGGTAGGTCAGAAGGAGACGGACCAAATGGTGGTATGTTCAGAAGTTGATTTAACTAAAAGGGGGAAAAGGACTTATCTATCCTACTCAAAAGTGTTTCCCTACCCAACACAAACCTAACTAGGGTGCTAGTCTCTACAGTAGTCCAAATCAACAGTCCGTCCTCAGTTCAAAAAACATACTATGCTGACCCTACCACTAATCAAAGCATCAAAAGGGGCCCAGGAGAATGACTCCCTTCTCCTGGAAAGGCTTTTCTAACCTTAATAATCTATCCTCATACAGTTTTTTGTGATACATGAACCAGTTCCTTTAGTTCTTCTAGGGGGCTCTTCCACCTCCTGGGTTTCCTCTGTCGTTTTTTTAAACACTGTTTCTTTTTTTATCAAGACCGGGTCTAGACCCTTATTCCTTTTACAAATCTTGCAGTATCTTTCTATCGTTGGTTTGGTTTTGACCACTTTCTGGGCTGAATGAATTGTATCTCAAAGGATTCTTCATTATCTTTACAATATTCACACTCACTGGGGATGGGTGTACCGAGTCCCTCTGTACTCTTGACTTTCTTTAAGGTTTTCCCAACCACTGGGACAACGATGACTAGTCCTGTCGTACTCTTCCTGCCCTGTTCCCCGCTTGGGTCTCCCTCCGCTCCAGTAAGCCGGTTCTCCCTGTGTGGCGAGGCTCTCTGGTAGCTTGAACACTTAACACCTCTTCTTTCTGTTATAATATTCAGTTCCATGGAGCCCGTTCTACAGCGGTCTCGCCGTTGTTTGAGAACCACGCGGACCACCTCCTAGGTCACACCACCGGCTCGAATTTCCTTGGGCATTTACAGATTGGCTCCCTGCCCTCTCTTTGTCTCCTTTTCTTGGTTGCCAGCGTCCTCTTGACTGAGGACCTCTGTTTCTCGCTCTCTGGGTATGAAACTCCTGGGCTTCAGCATCATTGTACGGTGGTCCATCTTACCTTTTTATTGGGTGGTGCTGGGTCCTCCACAGCATAGACCTGTAGTCTCTTCCCTGAGTGTTCCTTGTTACTAGCTTGATATTCTTGGTCCCAGTATGGTTGACTTCCAACAACTGAGTAATTTTCATTTCCTGCACACTCTTCTCTTCAATATGTTTGTATTTCTGTTGCTTATTTTGTGTGATGTTACAATAACATACAGTGACTTGTTTGGGATGGTTTTTATGAAGCTGTGACAGTATTAGTGGCTCCTCATGAAGGGGCTTAGGGAGTTTGACTGAACAGGAATCATTGTTCCCAAGAGGGGAGTCTCTTCCTGTTGAGTCCTGCTTACCACCATCCCTAGAGGTAAGATCGCGTAGCGGGCTCACCTCCCTAGCCTCACAGAGAATGGTTTCCTTTTTGGGGAGAAGTGATGAGATCCTGTGACTTGTCATAGCTTCCACAGCAGGCAGCGACCTTGGCAGGGCAACGTGCACTTGCATGCACTGTGTACACCTTCAGCAGGCACTACCGCCACCTAGCAGTAGCATCACTCATTGGCTTAATACCACCCATGCCTATCGTACAAAAAGTGCGTATGCAGAACGCACACAATGTCGCATAAGTGTTTTACAAGCCTGCTGACATGTCTGCAAGATGACTGAAAGCGTTATTGTACTCCACCGTGAAGAGGCCAGACCCTCCACTGCTGCCACACCTTCCACTCCTGCACAGGCCGGGCCCGGAGTCAATAAGAGTAAGCGGTGGAGCAAGGCCACCACATATCACTGCAGTAGAACCTCCAGCAGGGCCGGAGGATAGCACCATCCCCACAGAGGTGCCCAGTGGCCCTTCCAATGGCCATTCAGATAGCATGGCTGCCACAGCCACACCAGCCCCTGTGGCAATCCACACGGCTGCAGTCCCCACTCAGGCACCCATACAGCAGGGCACCAGCATACGCTCCTCACCATCTAGGGTAGTGCATCAGCAGCCACAAAACCATTGTGGCTTTGGCAGTGAACGAACCACTGACTAGGACGATGACATGGGCTTCTGCTCCCCGTGCTTCAGCCCCAACCCTCCCCACAGCCCACCACCTCGGCCCATGCACAACATGCCAGCCATTTGTTTTCGGCTAGATGTCATTGAGTGGCGTAAAGCATCTCTTGAGACACTGCCGGGTCAGCAGTTGAGGCACATGCAGGCCATGTCGGACTGCCTGCAGAGGGGTCATGCCCCTGTATTTCCTGTTCCCTCTAACAGGCCACTGGTGTCATAACCACGGTCAGGCAGAGGAACAGACAAGGGAATGTCTGCCTTTGAGGAGTCACTAAATGCCTGCATGCTGCTGACCCTGCAGCATACCCAGGGCCATGGGTCTGAGCCCTCCACCTCGGTCACAACCACAGAGTGGTCATAACACCGCACCCCAAGGCGCTGCTCACAACTAATGTGCTGGAGCAGGCTTTCCCAGCCCAAAAGGCACCAGAAGTGACTGCCAACTGTATGACATTGCAAGGGTGATTTTGGGATGGTGTTTTGACAGGGTGTCGGGGGAGGGTTGTATGAGATTTGTTCATTAAATCGTTGTTCACTTGAAGCTATGCTAGGACATTAGTTATTGTGTGCAAGTGTTTAATAATGTGACTGAATACAGAGGTGCGTTGTAAGTGCATATCAATTGGCCTCAATTGTCAATCAGTTCTTGCTGAACCCTGAATCAGACATCCTTGCCTACCCTCTACCTGCTGTGGAACCACTACACCCCTAGGTATTGAGGAGTCCTTCAGGGGATGGCATGTCCTTGTCAGGGGAACATTCCGCCTGAGGCAAATGTTGTGCAGCATGGCATAGGCAAGGACAATTTGTCCGACCTGCTCTGGCCTGTACAATAGGGCCCCTCCAGAAAGGTTTAGGCACCAGAAATGAGCCTTCAACAGGCTAAAGTTGTGCTCGATGCAGAGCCTGGTCCGAACATGTGCCGCGTTTTAGGCCACCCCCTGTGGAGTCTTAACGATTCCGCTCAGGTAGCCAGCGGTATGCAGAGTCACCTGCAAGGGCAAAATCATGTGTGTCAGTCACGGAGCATTGTGGATGTGTTTCCCAATACAACAGCAGGTTGACCATCTGTGCATGCATTTCACTAGTATTGTCACACATGATTTACCATGCCAGTACTTGCATATGGTTCATTCACTCTGGGTACGATTGCTCTGTTCTGGCACATCATTCACACCTCTTACAGCTAGCACTCGTTGCTTTTCAGGGTCTCTGATTGACAGGGCAGCATGCCATGGTGCCTGTGTTGGACCTGTGCATTGCTCTGTTGCATGTGCCTGGATGGGTGTTTAGCTGTACTTTTGCAGGTTGTCTGCATCTATCTATTTCATGATGGCTTCACATCCATGGTCCCTTGAGTACATGACATGGCAGCCCAACCTCCTACTCTTTGATAAGCGCCTCCCTCGCCTCAGCAACCTCATTCCTTCTCCTGTTATTCCTGCTACCACTTCTCTGGCCCCCTTGCCAGCTACCTCTCTCCTTACTCCCTTTCCACCCTCTGCCTCCACCTTTCTGGCTCCCTTGCCATCCACTACCTTTTTTTCTCCTCTGCCTCCTCCATCTACCTCCTCTGTCAATTCCAATGGGTACCCTCTTCCCTGTTCCCCTCCACGTAAGTCTTTAAAAAGTGGCAACCTGCTCCACATTGCTACACTCCACTCCTGCTTTGCTGTCAAACATACCTCTGACATTTGCCACCTCCTTGAACCCCTTGCCCTAGATGTACTCGCTCTTACTGAGACATGGTTTAAGGCCAGTTCTGTCATGAGTTTCGAAACACTCCTCCCTGAGGATACAAGATCCTCTCCAGGCTCGGAGTGGCCCATATCTTTCGTGAGTGGATTCCTGCCTCCCTCATCCCCACTCAAACCTACTCTTCCTTTGAATGCTTGGTCTGCAGGCTCTTTATCTCTCCTGGCTTCGCTCTGACCTTGGTCACCCTCTATAGGCCACCTGGCCAGGTTACCCTCCTACCTCTCTGAATGAGCTGAACTCACTTCTTCTCTCCTTACCTCTACCTCCCAACTTGGGGATCTCAACATCCACCTGGACTTTCAAGACTTCTCTGGGCTCTTCTTCAACCTATGCAACTCTGTCCCTTTCCATTCTACCATCTGGTCCGACTCGCTGCCGGGCACACCTTGGATGCTCTCATCTCTTCAGACATCCGCCTCTCAAATCCTCACCTTACTGCTCTCTCCTGGACTAACCGCTCTCTTCTTTCTTCTCACTTGAAGCTTCCTGTCCCCTTGGCAGCGGCCCACCCAGCACTGCCACCTTCCTTCGCGGTCATTCGATCTATGATCCGAGTGTCAGTGGCTGCCTTTGCAACCTTCACCTTTCTATCTCTAACACTCTGGACATACTTCCCTTGTCATGAGGATCTGCATGAAGCCTGTCAAAAAGTGCAACTCTTGGTACGACTCCGATCTGGCCACTCCGAAAAGCAAGTGTAAAGCAGCTGAACAGAAATGGGGAGCTTCCGGTGCACCCTTTGACAAACTAGCCTGCCGCCTACACCAAAGGCAGTACAGACTCCATCTTCTCTAATAAGAGGGTCCATATTCAAGCCTGCATCTATGCGGTCTCTAACAACATGGCCGAAATATTCAAGATATGCAAGGAGCTGGCCAATCCAATTGCAGAATCTTCCTCTTCTACACCTACCCAGGCCCTCTGCACAGCCCTGTTACCTCATTTCACCACTAAAACCCCAGACATCTTATCTGCACTCACCGCCTCTTCTCCTCTCTTGTCCTCGACCTCTCTCAGGCCCTGCTTGGCTACCCCTCTTCCATTACTTCTCTCCTCCCTCCTGTCACATATAATGTTTCCAGACAAGTCCGGTCTATTAAAGTCTCATCCAAATGGGTGCTCCCCTCACCCGCCGCTCCACCAGAATCATTAAGGACAACATTGGGTCTCTCGATCCAGCCTTGGCCAATTTCTGTAATCACTCTTTCATCATTGGTGTTTTCCCCTCTCCTCTCAAGCACTCCTTTGTGCACCCTCTACCAAAAAGCCTTTTGCCGACCCCCTCCTTTCCGGCAAACTATCACCTGATCTCTATCACTCCTTTCCTGGGTAAACTCATGGATAAGTTGTCTATCTCCCAGCTAACTTTCCACACCAAAGCTGTTGGTTGTCACCATGACCATCAGTCTGGCTTCAGAGCAGTGGCACGGAAACGGCTCTCCTGATCACCCGTGAAGATCTGCTCTCTAGCCTGGACTCTAGCTCTCCCTCTGTCCTCATTCTCCTCACCCTCTCCTCTGCTTTTGACACTGTGATCGATCCATAGAATTCTGATCACTTGTCTCTGCAATACCCTGGGTATCACAGATCGAGCTCTGGCGTGGCTGTCCTCTTTCCTCTTTCCTCTTGGACCGTCCTTCCAGGTTCAACTTGGGTCCTTTCTTGCCACCACTTCTCTCTCCACATGTGGTGTTCACCAGGGCTCTATGCTCTCCCCCTGGTTTTTCAATGTATACCTGGCCCCTCTGGCCCTCCTGATCTTTCCTTTAACTTTCAGTGTTATGCAGATGATGCGCATCTCTTTAAGTTTAACCTAGTCTGCCTCCTCGCTCATCCCCGACTGTCTCTGCTATTCAGACATGCAGCGCCTCTAATGATCTCTGCCTTAATGCCAGTAAGACCGAGATCCTTCTCATTGGGACCCCTGCTCCCGCTTTTCCCCCTCACTATGGCCAGCCTCCCTGGCTCCTCTGCCCTCATCCTCCTGTGAGGCAAAACACCTTGGGGGTCATCTTTGACTCCACTATCTCCTTCTCTCCACACATCACTGATCTTGCCAAAATGGCCCATTTCCAGCTGCACCTCCTTGGAGGTATTCTCCCTTTTTTCACCTACCACCAGAAGCTCACTGTCTCCAGAGCTCTGTTTCTCTCTAGGCTGGACTACTGCAACAACCTCTTTCTTAATCTGCCTAACTCTACTCTTCACCCTCTGCAACTCATCCAGAACAGGACGGCAAGACTTATTCTTGACCTCAAGCCCAGGGACCGCTAAGCTCCAGCCCTGAAATTCTTCCGGTGGCTGCAAGGATCAAGTTGAAGACCCTCTCCGTCGTCGCAATGCTTTCTGGGGCTGGGGCCCTTGCGATCTCCAACGGTCTGGGTCTATTTGACCTAAAGCATTTGACCTAATCAAATTTGATAGATTTAATTTGACTTTTTGTTTGGTCTAAATGCACTTCCTGACTGCGCACTTGCACAATCTAAATGATACTAGGCCGAGTAAGATAGTTTGTCTTGTCCTCCCTTGTTTCTCCCCCTCCCTCCACCCTCTTGCCTGGTTGGGCCTTGAAACAATAGACGCATTATAAATATCATATCTGCCAGTGTTGCAGTGTTGAAGCGTTTTGTTTCATGTATAGGGATGTGTAATGTTGCACTGTGGTTCCTGTTGTCCTATGTGTGTGTTGCTAGCCTGTTGGGTGAATATTAATTGGCGATTAACTGCAGCAGTCATGTCCCAGCCCTGCGTGTTGCAGTATGTCATGTGCGGGGTGTGAGGGCAATGATTTGCTGGGGAATGCCTTCTTCAGTTGTAGTAATCCCTCCTGTGAGAAACCAGAGGTTGTCTCACTAGCTAGACCTGCCACAAGCACACCGGCACACAACTCTCGAATCTTACTGGGTCAGCAGATGTCATTTCCTCCATCCATAGGTCGAATAAGGGCAAGCTGTCTGGGCCGTTTTTGAGGAATGAGAAACATTGAAATTATTTCAGTATGGCTCAAATGTGAGCATTAATATTTATCACCAGAGTCATGCCTTGTTTTTCTTTTTCCTGGTTAGAGTTGGATGACCATTTTTCAATTTTGTGTGCATTCTATACAACAGATGTCGGTTTTGTTGGTCAAGATATCCTCACTTACGAAAGAGACACGTATCTAGGACTGGCTTTAATGATGTAAAGGTACGTGACGTGACCATAATGAGGAGGCTGGATTGAAGTGTTTTCCATGTTTTTATTGACTAAAAGATAGATGTGGCAATCTTTCTTTGTTAATGGGTTTGTTATCATGTCTTGTGTGTTTATTTGCAGCTGGATGCAGTGGCCAATGTGAGGTATTTTTTCAAATAAGAAGTCCTATTAAATGGAAGTGGAAATTAATTATGCCAGTGGTTCGGTGTTACCGTGCACAATTAGCAGGTACCTGTTTTGAATTCGTTTTTGTGCGTTTTGGCGCACTAATAACTAGATGAGATTCAACTATGTTTTTCTCTGGAAAATACAAATGAATTGGTTTTGATGTGGATTAGTAGTAGCTATTTCTTTTCTTTCCTTTTTGATGGTCGTGATTGATGTTTAGGATATATTGATAAGTTTCTTCTCCCGTCTTCAACAACAGTGACTGACAACCACCTGATAATACTACTATCCAATGCTTGATTAAAGGTTTTCAGTGGGCAGCCCCTGATTAATATCCAATCAATGTGGTGCTAGGGATAGAAACCTGTTGGGCTGACAATTGTGACCACACTAATTGGACGAATAGGGATTTATCCCGTCCTGTTGTGCTAATTGGAATTGTTTTAGGTTTGTGTAATTGTGCTTGTGTAAACACATCATATGTGAGGTGAATCATATTGTATTATTAATTCTGTGTAGGTGGGTTTTTTATGTAACTGTTTAGATTTTGTTTAAGATTTTACTATGCAACAAAATTATATATATTTTTTTTTTATTCTTGATAGTGTGTCTATAAGACCTTTAGTATAAGGGTTTGACTGAGAATCGGTCACTGTTTTGAATTCTACACTGTTTTTTGCCTTTATATTGTCTTTATATATATGCATTTACCCAGGCAGTAGAGTAAGGTGACCTGTTTTATGATAGAATCTATGGAGCCAAATTACCTGTATTTTACCAGCTTGAAACTGTTTTACATTTGTGGAAAATAGTCTCCTACCCATAAATGTGTATGCACGCACCATGTAGTTCATCTTGATATATATACAGGGCAGAGGAACGCATACAAATCCTTTTTTCCGGACTACATGCTTATTGACTTAAGCATAATTGGTTTGTTATGAAGCCTACTTTCTAATTGTAATGAAGTGTATCATCTTTTTCTGATAAGATCCCAAATTGCTAGGAGACTATTTATGCTTCCACAATGCTTCTGTTCTCTCAGTCATCTGCAGAAATAAAATAGGGTATGTAAACAAAGCAAAATACACCATGCTACTTCATTTTTGACCGGCTCATTACACTGACCTCTCAACTGGTGAATAAATGACATATGGAAGGATGGAATGTCATTTTGATTTCCATGTGTAACACTTATCTGGAGGCCTGCAAGTAAGCTTGAAAATGTTTTTCTGGTTTACACTAATCTGAGAGTTTTACCGGGTTTTATCAGCTAAAACCTGAATCCAGAAAGCATAGTTAAAACATTTTTTTTTTTTAAATCGGCATTACGGAATAAAACCGAAAAAACAACTCTCCGCCCCCCCAGGTAGAAACCCCATGAGACCTACAATAACAGCTCCCCCAATTATAACCCTCTCCCAAATCTCCCCACTCCGGTCGCCACCCAACAAAGTCCAACGCATCACATTTGCCCATCCCTGGAGGCTAAGTGCCCCAACCCCTAGGGCTTCAGTGCAATACCGCCTAGTACAACCTGCGTATACCAACGAGATCCACTGGCAACAGCAACTACACATCATCCAGTAGTGCTGTGATGTGACCAAGTGTGCTACCACTGTACCTCTTGGACTTCATCCATCCCAGCCTCCTCCCTGGGCCACCTAGCATCCACTCGGTCTTTCCGATAGCAGTAACTTAGCATTTTACATAGTCCCAATCAATATACCATCAGTAATCAGAGGCCCTACATAGCAATACAGTGGATCCTCCAGTGCCCCCCCCATGGTAGCATAATGGTCCCCCAGACATCAACCGCTCCTTCAAGCAGGCCATATCAATCATTCCCCAAGGCCCTTGCTTGGCACTCCAGTACTTCTTGCATCCCTCGAGTCTTTCACCAGGGCAGTAACAAGCGTGCTCATGGAGGATGCACATCAAATGGTAGGAACAATACCTGCACCAGTGCATCCCAGGCTTCAACATCTATGCAACCTTCCCTCATCTCAGCATGCAACTCCCTGCGGAGGAAAGTGGACTCAGTCACGGCCCATCTCTCCAGGTCTGCCCACCAAGCCTTTATTCCGGGCGCCCTCAGTCGGTTCGCAAGCTATTGCGATCCTTCGCTTAGCCAGTACACAGATGGGGTCTTTCATGTGTGTAATGGGTGCTTCCTCCCCTTTGAATACAGGCCCAGGAGAAAGGTCTCCGCCGGCCTGGCTGGTATCTGTATCCCCCACCAACCCTTCCCCCTGCCACTTTGTTAATCAGCTGCAGCCAAAAGCTGCTGACTGGGCAGGACCAGAACATATGAATAAAATCTGCAACCTTGTGCGCGCATCTCGGGTATGTGAGCATTCTGGCCCCTCCAAATCTAGAGATCCTATGTGGGGGTCATATAAGTCCTGTGCGTGATATACAGCTCTGTAAAATTA
The DNA here is from genome assembly GCF_040938575.1 of Ambystoma mexicanum. Classification (NCBI taxonomy): domain Eukaryota; kingdom Metazoa; phylum Chordata; class Amphibia; order Caudata; family Ambystomatidae; genus Ambystoma; species Ambystoma mexicanum. The sequence continues at coordinate 348,058,644 of NC_090923.1, read as the reverse complement.
AGGTTAGAGTTTCATGAAACTCTGTGTACCGCATTGCATGTGCCGTTTCATGGTCAGTGAGTGGTCTGTTTAAATCTGCCTCCCATCGTTTGCGTACTCCCAAGGTCGTCTGCCAGTGCCTGTTCAGGAGTAATTCATACAATCTAGAAACCGAATGACCCCCTCACCCCCCCTTCCGCTACATCATAATAGGACTTCAATGTTTGGCCCCCCTCAGTATTAATCTCCAGGCTCGGGTACAATAGAAATTGGTGCACATGTATGCCTGAGCTTTGCCTCAATCTTGCAAAATCCATCAGTCTCTCCTCCTCCAGCAGATAACCCAGTGTGACTAGCCCCTGTTCCTCCCACTACTTCCTTATTAATGGGTCAAAACCATTCACAGCGAGTGCCACAAGCGAGATATATGGGGAGTTGGGGTCCAGGGCACCAAACTTTCTCCAGACTCTGCACCACAGGCCTAACCGAAGGCGCCAAGGCTTGGGCAAGAGACCATTGTCTGTGACCCACAGGACCTCCTCCATGAAGCGCCTCCGGAGAGACGCCTGCAGAAGCATCGACTCCAGTGTGGTCTCATCTGCCAGCCATACCACCACGAACTGTAGCCGACCGGCCAGGTAGTATAATTCAAAGTGGGGCAGTTGTAAGGAACTCCTGGTGGCAACAGTAAAGACAGACACAACAGTTCAAGGGTGTTTATTGAACTTTATAATGGGTGAGACAAACACCTTATCTAAACCTGAATCTAAGATGGGAGCAAGCTAACACCATCAAATAAAGCAGTTCTAGTTGCGTCTTGTCAAACAAAAAGGGCCTATACTAAAAAAACTATTGCCAATCCTTACTACTAAATTACAAAAAGAGTGTGGGATAATGTTCATGAGAAAAGAAAGAAGTGTTCAGAAAAAGTCAGGATAGTATGGCTGGGTCTCCCTTCCCCACGTTTGAAGCACGGGACAAGGCAGGACTCTCGAGCATAGCACACTCCTTGGCCTTGCCGGCACAAAGTTCTCAGTTCAAGGATATCAAAACCGTCAGAGGCTAAGTCTCTTTCTTGCAAACGTCTCTTGCCTTAGAAGGCTAGCTGATTCAAAGTAACAATGACAACTTGTTGATCTTGCACCTTGGGCAATTGCTCTTCGTCATTAGTATCTCCCTCTGCCGGGCTCGGATCCTCCTTGCAATAATGGGCCTCCCTCCGTCTGGTTCACTAAGGCCCTTCTCCAACAAAGTTCATTTATCCCCAACACAGTTCATGTATTGCTTATTTTCATTGGAAAGTGGCCTCTTCCTTCTCCTAGCATCCCTCTGTCGGGTTCACACTTGCCGTATTTCACAGTTCACAATATTATTGGAAAGCAGGGTCCCCTTCCTCAAGCTTTCCCACTGGCAACGGGTCAGAAACCTTCCATGGTACAAGGGATTTGACATAACCCTTGTTAGACCACTCTAATGCCTCACGCCACCCTTTCCTAGGGCCTTCTGGTTCTTGTAGTTTGAAAACAGGATCAGGTCAGAGTAGCTCCCACTTGGCGCCGGACCCTTCTGCACCGGGACATCAACTGGGCTTTTGTAAAAGTTCAAACATAAATTCCTTGCGTTCCAAATTTTGCTACTTGCAACCTTGGGCTCAACACAGCTTGGTTTGCCATATTGTTCCTCCGACTCATCGGCTGTGCTGAACACGTTGGCTTCTCTGATCTCTGGAATCAAGGTTAATACCACAGTAGGCAGCTTGCCTCTTGCGTTTTCACTGTGGGAGGCCCTGTGTATCATTGGTGCTGCTGCTCTGCATGCCAGCTGTAAATCCCGGTCTTATGATTTCCCTTTCGGAGGTCTGAGTTGAAAAGGGCAAGGGCAACTCCCCCTTCGTCGTACTTCCAGGTGTCTCTGCCTTTCTTCTCTGTTTGAACTGCCGGGTTTGGTGTAGATGTTTACTCGTGCGTTTGGCCTTACTCGACATGTGTTTTCGTACTCTGCATTTTAATCATGTATGGAAGGGAAAGGGCCACCAGCTGTGCAATGTTATTGTCAATTGCCTGACTCGGCCTGACCTGTGTGTTGGGACATGTCAGGTAAACTGCTCTGGTGCTAGTCCATTGTTTGTTACAGTGTAAGAAAGTGTTTGTGTGGGGAATGAGGGGGTGGGGGAAGTAGAGCTTCTAAATATCCTATGGGGTAGTAGATGGGGGAAAAGGTGTTATAGGAATAGGGATACCGCGTCTCAACCCTCAGTGTCCCACTTCCAATCCCCGAAGACCCCTTGCTCAGGTGATCCTCCCCCACTGGTCCATCCCCAGGAACTGGATCCAATAACGATGTCCGTGTCCTGACCACCTGGACCATAGATCTCAGGGGACTAGCGGGTGAGACGCCTTAGGGTTTCTCATTCTTAACCCTCCCCCATCAAAGTCCCTCTGCAGAGTGCCGGACACAAACCTATTCCTCTCCTCCGACCCCCACAAAAAGGTCCTGAACTCCGAGTTCAGAGCAACGAAAAAAGAATTTAGGGATGTCAAAGGATATGTTGGTGAAATGGTAGAATATGAGGGGTAGCACTACCATTTGAGCAGAGTTGCTCTGCCCATCACCGACTGAGGTAGTCGCTGCCAGAACGACACCAACCCACACTCGCTGTATAATATGCACATGGGAAGCGGTCATGTCATGCCCAGCATCTACCCCCAGATATGACCATCTGCAGATGGCATTGTAACCTTAAGTCCGGCAATCGAGTGCGGCGGCAGCCTACGAGTTCCGCCAGTGGGTATAAGCATGCCTTCTCCCATCTAATCTGAATGCCGGAAAGCTCTGCGAACTGGTCTGACATCTAGATTGAAATCAAATGTGTGACCCCATGAATCCGGATGCCAGCCTCTGCGTAGTCCGTTCGCAGAAACAAAGCCAATGGTTCCAAATCCATGATGAACAACATCAGGGATAACGTGCATCCCTGTTGGGTACCTTTACAGAGCCCCCAGGCCCCAGAAATCTGCCTCCCAGTCTTCACTCTAGCTAAGGGTTGTGTGTAAAGTAGTGTAACCCAATTCCAGAACCCAGGCCCCACCCTGAAATGCTGCAAGTTCTCATACAGCCTATCTCACCTCACAGAATCCAATACCTTAACAGTATCTAGGGAGGCCACTGCCAAATGCACCCCAAGCTGCCCAGCCTGATCACATGGTGCAGTTGTTGCCGCAAGTTCCACGCAGTGCTCCAGCCAGGCATGTATTCCGTTTGATCAGTATGTACAAGATCACCAATCACATTTTTTATCCTATGGGCTAACAAGGCAGTAAGGATCTTATAATCCTGATTGATCATGGAAAGCGGCCTGTAAGAACAACGATGCAAAGGAGGCTTACCCGGCTAAAGTACAGGCACGACTACAGACTGACTGCAAGGAAGCAAACCATTTGCGTACGCCTCCTCAAATATTTAGATGTTTTGGTCCAATATTAACGCATATGTTTTTTTATAAAATTCCTCCGGCATCCCATCCGGATCCGTGGTCTACCCCGTCGCCAGAGACATTATTATAGAATCCATCTCAACTGTGAGCAGGGTGTCCAGTATATCTGTTGCACATCTTCCAGTCTGTGCAGCTTTATTCGAGCCAGCGCTTCCTCGATGTCCTTCCTGCTACCGCCCACCCCAGCTGTGTACAAATCCTCATAATATTGGGAGAAAACTTTATTTAGCTCACATTGTGCTTTGATGACTTTGCCCTCCTCATTCCGTATAGCGCAAATCATTTCCCTCAGTGCCTCCCTACGGCATAACCATGCCAACAGTCTGCCAGACTTATCCCCTTCCGTGTGCAACCTACGAGTGTAATTTGCAAAATCACTCTGCAATACACTTCTGTCTCGTGACCAATAAATGGCAATCACCATCTGTCACCCTGTCCTGCAAGTGCCCCGCCTGTTCGATCGCCGCTTCCTTGCTGGAAAGGGCCTCCAATTGTTCCTTCTGAAGCCCACTCATTTTACCAATTGCAGCCTGTGAGAAACCTGAAGGTGTCTAATCCGCTAGTGTGAGAAAAGACCTAGACAAACTTGCCTGCGGTGTGGGCCGCACACCCTTAAATCCCAATTGGGTTTCAAAAAAAGTTCAGTGCTCTGTTAGTCAACACTAATGAGTCGTTGATTCTTGAGTTTGGTGGTTTATTTAAAGTGCCAGTAAGCAATCATTTTTGTGAGGGGCAACATTACCCAAAAAATGGCCAATGCATTTCGGACTCAACAGTCCTTCATCGGGGCCTATCTTTGTTGTCTTATCCAAACTCAAAAAGCTTTTAGCTAAATGTGCGGCGCAGCCGTTTCACATCACTTGGGCACCACTGCTTCTCCTGGTCCCTCCCTTCACACCAAGGGTGGCACACAGCAGCGCAATGGCATAAAACGGGCATTAACAGTAAGGTTTATCAGGAGGTGTTTCAACATCCAACACAGGCAGCCGATCCAGAAAGCATATTTTGTTCACAATAGTTGACCAGGCAAGCAACCGTAAGGAGTAATCAGAAATGGTAGAAGAGGAATTAATGAAAGGCCATTTAGCAAAAGGATGGTCTGCAATTAATTGGAGGCAGATCCAAGATGGGTAGAGTGTATTCCTCACAGGAAGCTTTGCAAAAGAAAGGGCTTCCGATTTTTGCTGATGGTGGTAATACAGGGTTTGGTTCTGATATCCAGAGGGCTAGCGTTGTAGAAGGCAGGGTCAGATGCTGTGACTGGTTGTTGCAATGCCTAGTCAAGGGTTCACTGATGGAAGATTAATTTCTTCTTCTCTTTTTCTCTACGAATCTGTAATGGATGGCATTGGAACTAGATGCTTTGGTGAATTATGTGTGGGGACCCTTAAAGAACTGAGCTAGGCAGTGGGAAGGTGCAATTTGAAATGGCCTTTTCTGTTTGCTTACCTTCACGGAGTAGCTACTACCAATAATGAATACTAGATGATGTCTAGATGTCGGAGGACGCCAAAGCGCAAAACGACAGAGGCTCACATCTGTCCGTTCAAACTGTTGAGTTATGGTCTCCAAATCAGTAGATGCCCTACCTTTAAGCCTGACATCAAGAAGTAAAATGCAGTTTGTGCTTTGGTATGCTCTATATTATGTCCGTGGTTACCTTTCAAGTTGCATGGTACTAATCATACATATATGCATTCAACCGTAATACTCAATATGCACACATGGTCCGTTTGGTGAGTGAGATTGTGTGCTATCAATTGTGCATACATCCTAACTTATGATTTCACTTAGCCTCTACCTTTTTCCGTTTCTACTACTACCCCTCTCCTCCTTTCCTCCATAGCACTTTTTAAACAGCCTGAAGTCTTCATTAAGACACGTTTAATAAAATTACAGTACTGAGTACTCCTCCTATTTCTCAACCTGCAGTTAATTCTAGAGAACAAACTCGAAGAATAACTTTTTTTAAATGTTTTTATTGTGAGCATGTTTTGTTTTATTTTAACAGACGAATTTAACATTCTGAAATGCATTGTAGTGCTGTGCAACCTCCATAAACTCTGTAAATATCAAAAGCAAATTCTCCACTCATTTAGCTTCGACTCACTTTGTGATTTCTTGATTTGATGCCTTACTATATTTCGCAAAAAGTTATTTGTAGAATGCACGTTCACAACAAATATTACATGTAAACGAATAAACTGATGTTTGTTACCCAGTTGAATAGCTTGTATCCACCTTGGAAGGACCAGCCTGGATTTCAATCTATGATCATGTGGAAAAACACAAATCCCTGTACTGTATGTGTTAGTTCAATGAGCCAGAGACTTGATAGTGTTGATGAGAATGACAAAAAGTCTGTTTCCGAAAGAAAATTGTCAATGCGTGCCAAAATGCTTATGATCTGTTCTGTTCCAATGAATGATTAGAACAGTTGGTTATAATAATTTGCATATAATTCTTACAAGAGTAATTAATACTTGTTTCTTTGTGTAGGTATTGTACCCCAAACATGCAAAACTGACTGACAAAGAGGTAAATTGGCATACATTATATTTGGTTTCTGCATTAGAATTGCTTTTACGATTTATTTATTTAATAAAGTATTTGGTTCTATTTTTCAGAAGAGCAACATTTGTTATCTATCTTTTCCAGACTCTAATTCAGGTAATTGTTTACTTCTCTTTTTGTATTGGAAAAGTGTGAATAATATCGACTGGTGCTCACCGTACTTAATGCCTACGTACTTGAATGGTGTTTGATCAGAGTGAAAACATGTCTTGTTTTTAAAACTTGTTGAAATCCAGTTTCCATTCTAAATTGTTGATTTAGTATGCGCCCTAGGACCATAAATTTAATTTTCAATTTACATTTGAATATGACTACGCTTGTAATAGGTTGGGACGGTTAAAAAAAAAAAGAGTTTTAAAAATTCTATTCTTGAATATTGATTTTTCCTTTTTGGATACATCACCTACATGTTGCTTACTTTGAGAATTTTAATGAACACAAAAATAACATTTTGGTACTAGATCACTTTTTGTTTTTATAATACCATTTGAAAGCTCACTGGATTTTGGACTGCTTAAAACGTTTGTGATTCGATTTCTAACATTCACTTTAAGGACATGGTTTTGATTTTAACCTTGAAAAATGTGTATTTAGTTTGTTTTAAATAGTCATTGTAAATATCAATACCTACTCAGAATGTATGGTTTAGTCGGTATAAGTGAGTGCAAACGCTAGATAAAATACGTCTTAAGATAAAATACTTAACAGGTTAGTGGTTATGCACCTTATTTAAAGCATTGAATTTCATTTGCCAACTTATTTCATGTTCAGTGATACTTTTTGCTGATTTTTTTTAATTCAAACTTCTGCTGTTAGGGTTTTGTAAATTTGTGAATTTCTGCTTTCCATTCTGGTTAATGTAATCTGGGACAACCTGACACAGATTATTCATTTTTACATGACACTTCAAATTTGGTTCTCGTGGTTTTTCTTGTTTGCCATTCCCCAAAGATTTATCCTGAATTCACCACAAGACTAATTCCTGAAGCACTAGCAGCTTTCAGTAATTCATTATCTTTTCTAAATGTGGGGTGGAGGGAGTACCTTCCTCCAGGCACTACCTTTTTCCTTACCCTGCCACATTACTGGGAGTGCTGAATGGAGCGTTTTTTTTCTTTTTTTGTCTTTGCGATAACTGCACGCTGTGAGTTGTACCTGTTACCCTGAAACGAAGATAAGATGTGGTGTATTGCAGGTGCTCTTGTGTCCTCCGTATACTGCTGCTATGGTAGCGTCAGTGCTACCATCCACCACATGATATAGTGGCTTTGCTTTCCATTTTTAAGCTGCACAATCGTGTGTAGCTGCTTATATAGCTGGGTGCGATTCCGCGCTTGTAGGATACGTGTGCTTCGCTTCTGCACCATAAGCTTACACGATATGTAGTGTATAGTTACACAGCCGTAGAAGGGTTATACACAGGCTATTAACCTGAGATCACCTATCTGAGTAATCTTGTCCCTCCTTTTGACCTGTTGCTTGCCTCACTGCTTTGGTTTAACAGTACAGAGAAGTGACCGAAAGCACAGCTGTGTGTAAGGAGAGGGGTAAGGGGTGGAGGAATATCCCTCACTTGGTTAATTGAATACTCTTAATATACTCTGGAACGAGATGCAACAAAAGTGGGGATTGCGTTGCAATCTCAAAAGTGCCTCAAAGTCCACCCTCCTGGTAATGTCGCCATCTGACGGCATTGAAATATTGGAGTAATTAGATGTTTTTGCTCTTGCATCCTCATTGGAGGTGGCTCTGGAAAATGATAGAATGTATTTTTCCATTATTTTTGGCGGATTTCTAACTGGTAACTGTCTGTGTATAGTGAGCAATGTCATTCATAGTCCTCTGGAACCGATGGTGGATATTTGTTGAGCGATACGGAGTAGCTCAAGATGCCGCTAGCGGATTTCGAATATTTTTTGTATTTGTCTAAAAGCTTGAATAAAGGGACTGTGGCATGTTGGAGGCCTTTATCTGACACGGCATGGTTCTTCATCGCCAGCTCTCCACCTCAAAAAATTGATACACATAGGGACGCAGAGGAAAGTAGGCAGTCCTGTTAATTTTATAAGTTGATTAAAGAAACTGCTCAGAGAAGGGAATGAGTGTCATGATCACTTCCAGGGTTTCTGGTTTAGGTCCAGGAGCCCGGCCCAGGAGGAATTCTTTGTACAAATCTGTAGGCTTTAGATGGGTTTTAGCATGGCAAACATGGCACACTCTCATTCCCCAGTATCAAGGTAACCATGGGCTCCCATAGAAATTCAATAGTGTCCTAATCCCCCTAAAATGGTCGCCCTGTGGGTCACTGTTTAAGTTAGCATAGAGAACTAGACATTGGGCATTGAAGGCTATATAAGCCCCCGCCTCCGCAGTAACGCCCGCTTTGCGTTAGTTCCGCTTACAGCGGTGTAACGCTAAGGCGCTCAGCTCACAGTACCTGCAGAATAAAAGAAAGTCATGTTAAGAACTTGAATCGCTCACAGAATATTCAGACCACATACTCAAGATTACCTGAACAAAGTTTCCACAGCTGCAGTCCTCCGGCAGGTGATTTATTTCTTTGTAGTCCGCAGTTCAGTCAACAGTCTTTGGCCGCAGCATCAGTCTTTGTCCACGGCCGCAGCATCATTCCGAGATCTTCTGACCTCCCAAAACCTGCAAAGACAAAGGTACCATAGTTAATTAACGGACATCATAGAATATAGGTGAAGAAAACTAACTATACGCGCATGCATACGTGAAGCTCCAACAAGCTTTTTTTCCTCACGTTCCAATGCTGTGCTTTACAGAAGAAAGCTTAACTTCAAAACGAACACACGCTGTGCCGCGTGCCTTACGCGCCCTTACTTACCCGAAGACTAAACCCATAGCTGGGTAATGAAGGCACTCCGTTCCATGCGCTTTCACTAACTCAAACGTGCCAACTTACCTCAGGAGAAGGCTTCATGATTTTTCCCTCGACAACGGCAGAGTTCTTCAGAATTTTTTTTTTTCTTCTGAAAACCTACAAAAGAAAAGGAGACTTATTAGTCTTGAAGAGAGATGGCTCCATCCACAGAATGTTTTTTCTCTGAGACAACTGTCTTTTTCTGACTAAAGACTTCTTTCTTAAACCTTGAGAGGCTTACCCGTTTTAACAGCATCTTAGTCTTCAAACTTCAACACCTACGCACCCCTGCGTGAAAGCAGGATGGAGAGCTCCCAAGCAACAAAACACATGTGAGGAGAGTGTGGGCCTTAGAAGTAAAAGGGGGAGCCAGTCAGGGTGGGGAAGCAGGGGAGAGCCCTAGTGGAATTACCACTTATATTGATTACAGCCCCCCCCCCCCTTTCCTGTTTTCCCTCTTTTATGACAGGGAAAAACTCTAAAAGCCAGTATAGCAGATCAACAAGGGTTTTTGATAATCTCCACTCCTGCAGAGACAAGTTAAGTGTTACAATAACAGCCTCCAATGACCTTTGCTCTCTATTCTGCTGATGGTGGCACATTGCCCAGATTACATCTAACTTTGCAGCCAATGGCCTGGTTATACCACCATATAAAATAAGTTTAACAAAACACGCTGCTTCTGAAGGAAATCTTGTCTGTGTGCAATGAAGAAAGATTTTTTACTGAGCATAGCGTATCCAAAGCTTCAGTGCCCTTTCCTGGAAAGCATTCAAGTAGCCATGTACTGAATTCTAAAGTCCATTTGCCAGAGCTTTGTAGTAGCTCTTGAAGCTACAGAAAAATCTCTTGAGGAGGTCATTGGAAAACAAGAGGCAAAAAGAAAAAACCAAGATAACAGACAACGGGTGTTAAGAATGGAATGGAGGGGTACTACCAAAAAAAAAAGAAATCCCTGATGTTTTTGTGAAATCTCAATATTACGTCTAATTTGGTGTCTTACCAGTGGAAACTCTGGTGGAAGATGCAAATGCCGAGAAAAAGGGGGTGGGGTGGGGGGAATAGCAACATGACCATAAAATCTAAGTCTGTGCCAGCATTGGAGTCGAGTTGATGTATACCATTTTAACAAAAGTGGATCCCAATGGAAAGCAGGGATCACATGAAAGCAACTCTAGCCCTCCCTCCCCCCCACAAACTAAAGATAATGTAAATCTAGGGGACAAAACACATGAGAAAGATGTAAAATCTTGGGCATGAGTCTGACAAGGATATGCCCTTTGAGGACTTCTGGAGAAGATTCTCATATTCTGTTCTAAAATAGTCAATGATTGGAAGGGAGAGAAAACGCTTCCTGATTTAGCTGTTAATAACCAGACCGAGACTGATTCGTCTTTACCGTTGAACAAGTCTTTAAAGACAATGGCGATCTCATATTAAATAGATCCACTTTGGTGTATCTATTTTCTCTGATTCCAGCCTTTTTCTCAGTGGCCAGAACAGATTTGGTGGTGGCTCACCTGAATTCTGTTCACTTTGATTGCGTGTATCTGATGTGCTGTTATGCTTGTTTGGATTTTCACCCATATAAAATGGATTTCAGTTTGAAGCGTACAAAGGAATGAGGAAAGAGGGAGACCCCCTCGGAAGGAGAAATCTGGGGCATGGTGTCCAATATGATTGTTTGGTTATGGGAGACTAGTTGAGGCAGTTAACTAGGTAAAGAGAGTAAGTAAAGGGTACAAAAAAGATGATTAATTGGAGTTGGAATTCCTGTCTCCCTGTCTTTGAAAACAAATAACATGTTTCATCACCTTAATCATCAATGTTGAAAACTGTAAGATTCTGGGATAGAATTCCAGGGCCCACAATAGTTTCTTTAATCCTTCTTCCAATGAAGGTAATGTCACAAAATGTATGATCCTTCTCCTGCAGGAGGAATGGTTGTACATAAATCCTTTTTTTGGGTGGTTACACAACATTTCTAAACAAAACAATAAACGGACGCCTCTCCTGGTGACTACTGATTGGAATAATTAACACTTTTGGGTTTCAGATGAGAGCATGGTATACTAACTGCAGCATTATTCACACGTAGGCATGGGCGCTCAGCCAATCAGGTGGTTGGTAATGCTGGTGAAAATACAGTGTACCGCCCACATTTTCCAGCCACCGGAGGCCCTTCCCCTGGTGGCACCATCTTGATTGTGGGGAGGCAACATGGTGCCTCACCCCGTTGTTTGCTTCCTCCCCCCCAGGCCCTAATCCGTCTGAGACCTATTGCAATCTTCTAAAAGCCTGACTCCACCTCACCCCCCCCCCCCACTTATCTACGGTCCTTGGTTGCCACCATGGACATAGAAAAGGGACTTGTTCTTTTCTATTTATTGTGGTGGGGGCCATCTTGTTTTTTTGTGTTCATGGGAGATTGGGCATGCTCAATATGTGTGGAACCTGTTTTTCCCACGACAACCAAAAAAAAAAAAGATTTGAACCCTGGACAGAACCCTAGGTTATGAATAGTGTTCTCCCCCCTTGTCAGGGTGCACATGGCCGGTAAGGCTCGGGCTGGCTGCCTGTTAATTGCCATGAATGGCCCCCCCCCCCCCCTCCCCGACGCAGGGGTGATAGCCAAATTAGTTACCAGTTTAATGTGGAGGAATTGTCTCCTACTGACAAACCTATATTGGAATACAATAAGGGTGAGCAAAAGGAAGCTTTTTGTAGCCTTGGATGAATTGTTACTAGGATGCTTTGAGGTGACTGCATCTGATTGGATTATATTTGCAGGGGACCTAAACTGGCACTGCCCCGTGATTCAGGGAGGGGGAAGAAACTAGTCCCATTTATGCAGAGTGGTATTATAAATATAAGCAGGGGCTTGCATGGGCTAGGCTAATGGAATATGTACAGAATAAATTGTAAAATAGATGGTGATATTCCAGCAAAGTCTACTTGGAGGAGGGTTGCATACAGTTCTAATATTAATAATTTCTTTACCACCAAATAACTGTACGGTTTAGTAGAGTCTCTACATTTAAAAGAAAGTTCCAGAAGTGACTGAGCTTGGCTTGTCCTTAATATCAAGTTACATGTGGTTAATGCTTCAGTAAAGATTTTGAGGTGGGGAGTATTTTACTCCCTATTTTTAAACTTTGGTAGGAAATGCAAATGTACAAATTAGTTTGAAGGGATTGTGTCCTCCGACGTATTCTACATCTATGACAGGTAATAGCCACATCTGTGCTGCTTCGGAAACATTTTTGGTGTCTGAGTCCTACGTCGATAGGCTGTCCCTCGAGGGCCTCCGTCGAGAGCCGACGTCACCGGATGTTATAATTCGGACGCATGACGCCCGTAGCCTCAGTTCCGTTTTTTCTGCGTACGTGTTTGCTTCGGAATCTCGGCGCACCTCGGTTCTTCTCCTGTTGAATCGGTTCTTTGTACTTGGTTTTTGTGCGAATCATGTCTTCGTCGTCTTCTACTCTGAAGTCGGCCTTCAAGAAGTGCCGCGACTGCGATTCCAAGATGTCGCTTACAGACCCGCACAACGTCTGCCTGTGGTGCCTCGGCGAGGACCACGCCACCGATGACTGCCAGTCTTTGACATCGAAGGCCTTGCGGGAGCGGAAGAAGTTGTCTGTAGGTAGGGTTTCCAAACCCTGAAAGTCGAAATCCGCTGGGCTTTCGACCGACTATTTGAGGGGCGTCTCTCCGTGTCAGTGTAAGTCCAGGGGGTCTCGGTCCCGGAGTGGTTCCCACCAGGCCTCTGCCTCTTCTAGGCACTCTCGGAAGCGTCATCACCAGTCGCCTTCCCCGTCCTCGTCCGAGGACTCTGCCAGACGGCAGGTAGCTTGTCCCAACAAGCATTAATCTCCGGCGGAATGGGACGCATTTCGCAAGGAAATGATGGCGATTTTCGAATCGCAAGGCTCCGTTCCGTCCGCGCCTTCATGTGAAGCCGGCAAGTAACGCGCTAGGGCCACTGCTCAAATGCCTTTGGCCTCGGGCGGTTGGTGCGAGCATCGGGAGCCATCGAGGTCCCGATCGGACAAGGTAGATCGCTCTAGCCATGCCCGCTCCAGGTCCTCGACGCCCTCGAGACCGTTGGAGCCTGTGAGGTCTTCTAAGAAGACGTCGGCGCCATGTCAGTCGAGGGACTCTCGGAGGCTCCACCTCCGAGGAAGTCATCGGCGCCGAGTCAGTTGTTGGACAAGCTCGGGGCTCCGGCCTCAAAGCCGTTGTCGGCGCCTCACTCGACGCCGATTCAGTCGGCGCCCTCAACGCCTTTTGAGGAAGCTTTATCGGAGGTGCCCCGGAGGACGGTGGAAACCCGGAGGAAGGCCTTGAGTAAATCGAAAAATGTGTTGTGCCTTTTTTCTGTGCCCTCATCCAGGGATTTATTCCAGCCTCTGGATTGCATCTCAGAGGTGGATGAAGGGTCAGATGTGGATGGTTTGGTTCCTCAGGAGGTTCCTGATGACCTGTTGTCTGGTTATAGCCAGGTGGAAGACCTGCGTCAGTCCTTGCATGAAGCCAGTGGTCTGGACACCTCCCCGGAGGTTGAATTTGGCTGGGCTGAGCCTGGTACACACACAGAGTCTTGGTACAGGCGTCTCATGTCGAGGGAGTACTTGGGGTGGTCTGCTCCACCCGTGGATTTTCTGCAGGATGACCTGACAGATATATTGGACCAAGGTCCACCCACTGACCCGGTGCTGCCATTTCATATGGCCTTGCAAAGAAGGGTGGCGGCGACTTGGACTGCTCCGGAGAGTCTTTCGGCAGTGAATAAGTTGTTGCCGAAAAAATACCGTCCAGCCAGTGGCGACCCCAGCTACAATTCCGGAGAGTTTGCTGGTGCAGTCGGCTACGGCCCCAGCAAAGCAGGCGGCTTACCCTACCATCCCTCCGGATAGGGACGGCAAGCGCTTTGACAGTTTGACGGTTGGGCGAAGAAAGTGTTTTCAACTGGGGGTATGGCTTTAAAGGAAGCCGTTTGTGCTTGGCAAGATTCACTCACACTCTGTGGAATGGTTTCTTTGGGGGCTGAACATATTCCCTAAGGGCAGGAACGGGATGGTGTTCTTGCCCTCGTTCAGGATGGCAAGGATGCCATGTGTGAATCCTTTCAGTCAGGTCTGGATGTGGCAGACTGTGTCAGCCGGTCCATGGCGATGAGCACCGTGATGCGCAGGTTTGCGTGGTTGCGGAAGTCGGGGTTTGCTCCTGATGTACTGTCCCGGCTTCTCAACATGCCCTTTGATGGTGACCATCTTTTTGGCAGCAAGGCTGACGAGAGCCTAGAGAGATTGCAGACCGCCAAAGCTGCAGCGAAGTCGTTGAGCGCTGCAGTGCATCAACCTCTGCCTTTTCGTCCTAGGGGACCGCAATGGAGGGGAGGTTCCTTTCGATACTACTCTTCCTTTGGTAGATCGAGGGGAGCTGCCAGTCAAAGGGGTGAACGATTGAAGTACCAGAGGTGGAAAACAAGGTACTCGAGATGCCAAGGCCGCTCGGGCAGTTGCCTATTTGCCCTCAGGCAATGCCGCAGCCGCTTCAGCTCAGTCATGAGGCCATGTCCCATGGTTCGCTGGTTGGGGGAAGGCTGACACAGCATCTTGTAGAATGGCGTGCCATTACTTCAGATGTGTGGGTTCTGGAGATCATAGCCTACGGCTACTGTCTTCCTTTCCGGCAGAGGCCTAAAGACAATCCACCAGGGAATCTCTTTGAAGAGTCTGGATCCGCTCCTTGCGCAGGAAATCAAATCCCTGCTGGAGAAAGGCGCCATAGAACTGGTGCCTGTAGCGGAGAGGAACAAGGGATGGTATTCCCCTTATTTTTTGATCCCGAAAAAAGACTGGGGATTGAGACCCATCATGGACTTGTGTGGTTTGAACAAGCTCCTCAGGAAGGACAAGTTCAAGATGGTTACTCTCTCTCAAGTCCTCCGGGCTCTTCAACTTCAGGACTGGTTGGTGTCTCTCGACCTCAAGGATGCTTACTTCCATGTGCAGATTCATCCCAAGCACAGGAAGTACCTGAGGTTCGCGGTTGGCTACTCGCATTTTCAGTTTCAGGTCTTGCCGTTTCGGATTGACCTCCGCCCCGAGGGTCTTCACCAAGCTCATGGTGGTGGTGGCAGCGTATTTCTGGAAAGGGGGTATTCGCGTCTGTTATGTTAAGTTATGTTACTTTGCATTTATATAGCGCCTTATGTACCGTTGGTATGGTTTGAAGGCGCTGGTATGTTCAACGCCCTTGGGAACCGAAGTTCAAGTCAGTAGAGAGAGAAGGAGGAGTCAAAAGGTGCATGTGAGCACTGGATATGTGTATTCGTGTAGTAGCTGCTTCATAACAGTAGGTGTGGTGGTTGGGAGATCAGGAGTATGTGTTCGTTCTGGCAGGATTTATCCAGACAGAGAGTGGCTGCGTTAGGCCTGAGGAGAAACGCCTGGCTGGGGGCGGGGGGGGGGGGGTGTGACCAGCAGTGTTTAATTAGAGTGATGGGTAGTATGCGGCAGATGTTGGTATGAGAACAGTTATACCGAATGGTGTCATAGTATCTCTGTGTTCTAGTTGAGTGGTGGTGTAAAGAGGAGAGTAAGCGTGGTGATGTTATGATGGGTTATATGCTCTTTCAAACATTCCCTGTACTCCACTCCAAACCATTCCATGCAATTCACGCAATTCTACGCGCTCCAGTCCACTACAGTCCACTCCACGCACTCCAGTCCGCACCACGCACTCCAGTCCAGTCTACCCCTACCTGGACGATTGGTTGATCAGGGCACGCTCTCCCGAGCAAGTCCTGGATCATCTGTCACTCACCTGCCACTTCCTTCACAAGCTGGGCTTCTCCCTCAACTTAAAGAAGTCCCACTTGACACCTACCCAGCTGCTCCCGTACATCGGAGCAGTGCTCGACACATCCCTGGGGCTGTGTTCGCCTCCCCAGTTGAAGGCTCATCACATTCTACAGATGGTGCACAAGTTTCAACGTGCCCAGAGTCTCCCGGAGTTCTTGAGGTTGCTCGGCCTCATGGCATCCTGCATTCTCCTGGTGCCAGAGGCCCGGCTGCGGATGAGATCTCTGCAGTGGGCTCTCAAGATGCAGTGGTCACAGGCCTCCGGCAGGATGTCTGATCCCATTCAGGTGCCGCCCTCGGTCGCCCAGGATCTTCTGTGGTGGGCCGTCGAAGGCGATCTGATGAAGGGGGCTCCATTTTGGCTACCCTGGCTGGAGGTAACGATCGTGACGGACGCATCCTTCACGGGATGGGGAGCTCATGCCAACGAGTTGACAGTCAGCGGGCGTTGGTCTCCGTCGGAGTCCAGACTCCATATCAATCTGTTGGAGCTGAGGGCCGTCGGGCTTGCCCTGAAGGCTTTTCTGCCATCTGTGCGGGGGAAGAATATCCTGATTCTGACGGACAATACAGTGGCCATGCACTACCTCAACAAAAAGGGGGGCAGGGTCTTTCCCACTGTGCAGAGAGGCGATGCAGCTCTGGTTCTGGGCCTTCCAGCAGGAAATTTTGATCTCAGTAGTTCATCTGGCCGGAGACGAAAACGAGTGGGAGCTGGCTCAGGAAGTTCTCTTGGAGATCTTCGCCCTTTGGGGGACCCCAAGTGGATCTCTTCGCCACCAGTGTCAACCGGAAGTGCGAAAGATTCTGCTCACAGGAATTTCCTATAAGAGCAGCCTTAGGGGATGCTTCCATAGTGGAGTGGTCCTTCCCACTGCTGTACACGTTTCCTCCAGTCCCCGTCATTCCGCAAGTGCTGCGGAGGTTATGGAGGTTCGGTTCCCGAATGATCCTCATTGCTCCGGCATGGGCCAGGAGAGCGTGGTACCCGGGCCTTCTCAACATGTCCATCTGCGCTCCACGCCGTCTTCCCTACCGAGACGATCTGCTCTCACGGCAGGGGGGTTGGGTTCTACATCCAGAGGTCAAGTCTCTCAGCCTTCATGCTTGGTTTCTGAAAGGTTGAGTTACAAGGATTGGGACCTCCCTGAAGACGTGATGGAGGTGTTGCTTTCGGCCAGAAGGCCAGCAACAAAATCCCTGTACTATTGCCGTTGGCGAAAGTTCTGCGACTGGTGCAGGGTAAAGAATGTGGATCATTTTCATGTGCCATTCCTGTGATTCTGTCTTTTTTGCTTTCGTTAGGCTACAAGGGCCTGCAAGTGGGTACCATTTACGGTTACCTGGCGGTGCTGTCCATATTTAAGCGCTCGTCTGAAGAGTCTTCTTATTTTAAGATTCCTTTGATTTCTCAGTTTCTTAAAGGGCTCACTAATGCGTTTCCACCATCACCTTTTCAGGTGCCTGGTTGGGATTTGAAATTAGTTTTGAAATTCCTGATGGGAGCTCCGTTTGAGCCCTTAAATTTGTATTCAAAGAGACTGTTGTCATTTAAGACTGTATTTTTAGTTGCGGTTACTTCCGCTCGTAGAGTGAGTTGCAGGCACTATCCGCCAAGCCACCTTTCACGGTGTTCCATAAGGACAGGGTTGTCCTTAGGGTTCATCCTTCTTTTCTTCCGAAGATTGTGTCAGAATTTCATTTAAGCCAGAAGGTGGTTCTTCCGGCCTTCTATCCGCCTCCGCATCCTGGTAAGGAAGAGGAGAGGCTCCATAGGTTGGATCCTAGGAGAGCTTTGAGTTTCTATCTCTCACGGATGTCCCGGTCAGCTCTTTGTTGGATACGCTGGAAGGCGTTTGGTTCAAGCTGTTTCTAATCCGACCTTGTCTAGATGGATTATCTTGACAATCTCTGAATGTTACCGTTTGGCGGGTAAGGACCCTCCGGTAGGCTTACGGGCCCATTCTACTAGGCGTGTTGCTGCCTCTACTGCTCTGCAGAGGGGTGTTCCTATTCGTAACATATGTGAAGCAGCCACATGGGCCTCTGTCCATACTTTTGTAAAACACTACTCCCTAGATTCTATCCATGGGAAAGATTTGGCCTTTGGCAAGGGGGTCCTCTATTCTGCAATTTGATTGGGCATTCTAAAATTATAAATTCTTTTCCCACCTCCATATGTTGGTACTGCTTTGGGAGTCTGTCATAGATGTGGAATACATCGGAGGAACATCCCATCGAAAGAAGGTTACCAAGTAAGAAAGTAACTTGTTCTTTTGTCCTCCACAAGAGTAAAAAGTATGTGAAAATCCAGCTGACTCATTCAAAAAGTTACACGTGTATGGAAATCATGCAGCAGCGGTCCACATCATGATAGAATAGCAGGTTTCTCTCAAATTAACAGATAAATCAGTGTGCAGTAGAACCAACACCCTCTCATGAATGGACTAGAATAGCACCAACACTGTGAGCTTCCCCTGCATGCAAAGAATAAGTACAACGGCAGCATAAATATTTTAACGCGTGGCTCACACAGAACAGGTCATCTTGAGTAGGTGCTGAACACACTTCCTGCACAAAAACAGTAAATTTAAATCGGGGCAACAGCAATGCAAGCTGTCAACATGTAGAACAAGTTGAGTGGATCTGTGCAAGTTAATCAAGGGTACAGGATACCCACACATCCCTTTCCAGTGACCTCTGCTCTCAATTGGTGCGTAAATGGTACACCTAGCAAGATAAAAGTTGTCGTACTTGAAAGATTTTAATGCGTAAAAAGGCCTGGCATGACACTAATCTGGAGGCCTGTGTGAAGAGTCAGGAATGAGACTTTTTTTATTGATAAAAAGGTGTTGAGAAAAGGCCTTGCTGTCCCTGCACTAGAAGTGCTTCCGTACCTAAAGTCAAAAATCACGATTTCTTAATGTTGGAATGTCCAAAACAAAAAGTTCCTGTGTCCGGTACTATTCTGACCCTCACATTCTAAGGAAATGAATCTTAAGGTGTAAATGATAATGTCTTTGGTCTTCAATGTTTCCGAGATGTTTAAAGGTGTCTCTCGCCCTTAATCTTGTGATTATTTATTTGTTCAATTTTTCTAAAATGTAAATTTTGGGCCAGTTCCTCAAAGCAATCTGGCAACTAAAAGTAGGGCAGATGATCTTTTTTTAGACGCCCCATTTTTGGAAATGCGCAGGTCACTTCGTTCCCAAATGCGACATGTGCATTTCCAGGGGGCTGAGTTGTAACACAAATGATGCGCTGGCCAGCTGCATGGACTACATAAGTGTCAGGAGTGCTCTCCCAAAACTAATGTTCACCTTTAGTTCTCTACTTTCGTCAGGTTATATAGTGCAGTGTCTGACCTACAAACTTGACGACTGCGGTTTGATCCCCGAGGTTGGCTCTAATCCATAAACTCAAAGAAAACATGTGTTTATTTTAGCTCTGGGGGGGGAGGGGGGCTGAGTCCACCCTCTGAATAAAGTGGTTGGACTCCGTCCCCCTGCGTGTACCTTCGACTTGAGCTCTGCTTTTTGTGGATGTCAGCTTACAGGCCCAGGGCACAGAGTACCATTGATCCTCCAAGCTAGTGGTGTTGGAAGCAGGGTTATTGGAGGGGGTCCCCAGAGGCAACTGGCACAGGCATAGAGGAGTGAGAGCCTTATGGGCACACCCCATTTGAGGCATTGGAGAAGCTGGCAGAAATATTCATGATCTGGGATGGGAGGGTGGCCAAACAAGTACCCTGGAGGAGGTATTTGGTTTGAGTCCTGACTGGTTGCGGAGGGTAGGCAAGGGGGGATTCGCACAGGTAGGGAATTGAAGGTGCTGCAGCAGCCCTCCTCCACATTCCTCCAGATCTCAACTCCCCCAAATCCTATACGGCTTATACCCTGCAATGCCTGAATACATAATGTTTGTATTTGTATTTGTATTTATTTATTTATAAAGCGCAGCCTGGCCCGGGGGCATAAGGGCGCATAAGGTAAAGCTGGTTACAAAGCTGGTTACAAGTGAGCGGTTAAGCAAAGTTACGTTGCAGTTACAGAGGTGTGCAGTCAAGACAATACAGTCGGCCAAGTTCCAGAATGGTTACCGGTAGGAACTGGCATAATAAGCAAGTGCATGCGCGGAGATAATAATTCCAGGAGAGTGGCTCAAGATCAAGAGGCTAAGTTAGGCTGTCAGAGGTCCGTGTTATGGAGCCAACACTTCGTGCTCTGTTTGAACCGGTTAAATGAAGGTTCTGCACGAAGATGTTGCCTCGTGCCAAACTGTAAACCACCTACTCCCCACTTGAATTAGTCTGGCACCTGTCTTTGCTGTTCGGGGAAGGACAAGCCACCCATTTTGCTGCGACAGCCATGTAGTTGATTTTCTGACCACTGGTACACATGTTCGTAGTGAAGACCCCTGGACTGCTGTAGTAACCGCCCTACTGTAGTCAACGCCTTGCCTTACAATTCAGTCTTGCAGTTCTGGTCCCACTTTGCAAGAGAAAGTCGGCCAGGAACTTCCCGGCAGCGATTGACTTTGACCATAATGCAGCGGAATCCTGTATTTTCCACAAATGCTCAGGGAAATGGATCAGTCCCCAATTGACTAGCTAGGTTAGCATCAAGCAGGTGCTGTCTTTGATGGGATTGGTAATATGTTAGACCACACTCGTAGTGGACTTGCACAATGTGGGAACACTGCTGTCCACCACTGGGGTATATTGGGTGGAGTTTGTTGCCCTACTCCCAAGCACTGGCACATCTGAAGTATTTTCAGTGGCAGTTGTGGCATGCTGCTTGCCTTATGGTATGTGTCAAGAATGCACCTCAAATCGTGTTACTACTTCCCATGTATGCATACTGTAGCCTTGTAGGGGACTGTACAGATGTATTAGACAATATCATCCCTGCCCAGGACACTGTTTTCTGGTAGATTGTGCACATGGCCAAATTTGGTTGCTATTTATTCTCTGAAGTACTGTCACACTTTAGAATTTTATATTTGGCTTGCAGCATGTAAACTGCGTTTATGTGGCTGTGATGGTGCTGGCTGGGATGGTATTCTGGATGCCACTTAATTGTGTAGTGTGCTTTCTGATTTGTGGTGGAGAAATCTGTTTTTCAGACTGTATACCGTAAGTGGGTGAACCTCTTTTAATACTAAAACAAAGGGGGGTCTGGGAATCTCTCTACCAGCACGAACACAGCCCAATGACCTGTTCTTGGTTGAATAACCCCTGGGAGAGACTCGACCAAGTCTTTAGCACACTGTCCCTTTCAGAGAGAAGAAATGTCCCCGCATATCAGCCTTTGTCCTGCCCAGGGGCAGTCCAGAGGAGAATTGCCTAGCATTCCGGCGCTGAACAAGAGTACCAACAATAATCCCATACACGTGTTTCAGCCTTGTTGGGCATCATCAGTGAGGTGAAACTATGCCTCTCTAAGATCAGTGAGAAAGGGGTCCACGTCTGGATCGCCCTGGTAACTTAGGATGAAACCCAAAGTTAATTTATGCAAAACAAAGGGGGGGGGTCTGGGAAACTCTTTTTAATACTACACACTCTGCAGATCTTCCACCTGGGTATTGCTGCTTATCTGAAGCCGTGATTGTTGTTGTCTGAACTCTAATGTAGGAAGATCTTTGTCTAGGTCATTGTCCATCTCATAATTTCTGCATCCCTGGGAGTGGCAGAGATGATACTTTAACAGGTGGTGGAGACTAGACATTACAGGTCTGAGACTTTTGTTTCTCCCTGATCTTTGTTACATAAGATCTGAACACCTCCCCCTTCTGCCTTTGAGATGTTGGCTGGAACTGAAAGTGAAATCACCTCGGTCTGTCTCCGAGGGTGTTCATTATTGTGGAGAAATACCTGTGCATTTTCTTCTACTGGTGCATGTGACCTTGAGTGAATTATGAGGGGTGTTGACCTTGAGTTGGATGATGCACTTGATTAAAGGCCTGTCAACTTGCCCTGTGCAATGGGTGCAACAAGTGCTTGATTGAAAGACAACGAGCAGCATCATTTCCCATATGTCTCACTCGTTGGGGTGCTGTGGACCGTTCCCAAATGGGACGAATTGTGTGCCAGTGATCCCCATCCCTGAATCTGTGCTGTGCACCCTTCCAGCAAAATATGGTGTGCATGGCGGCAAAGCAAGCTGCTCTTTGAGATTACTAGCTCCTCCCAGGTTTCACCCTTGGCACCTATCTTGTCCACTCCATTCAAGGGACAGATTGGTTGTCTGCCTCTCCAATTCTCTGGTGATGGCACTTGTGTTGTTCCCTCACTCCAAATAATTGAATTTGTGGCACAGTGCTGTACAAGCAAAACATACCCTCAAACTCGCTCTGACTGGGTCCCAGTCATTCATTCACTACATCTCCCTACTATCCTCTTACTACAAGCGCTCCAAAAATCCTTAAACCTCCCCAGAAACCAGAAAATACAAGGCCTGCTTCCATCAATGACCACCAGCCTTTATGACTCTTTTCTGAGACTGAATTATAGCTCGAGCAAGTATTACCACTTTAAACCATGTGGCCAAACCTTCCCAAAAGTTAATCTGAAGTTTGTTATTGACAAGTCGCCCAAATGTCAGGTTAACAGCTGGAAAGTTTCTCACAATATGATATATGCTCTGTGACAAGGGCTCGTCCTTCTTCTGAAAAGGGCCAGGAGGATAGCTCAGGGGCAACCACGTCACCTTGGAAGCAAGACGACCCAGAGCAACAAAGGTTCGATCCCCAGGTCCGTGCTTAGAAACCTATGGGTATTAAGCGTGTTATAAAGAAGCACTTACAATTACAAAAAAGGGGTTGCGAACCCCTTTCTATGTGTGGAGGCGTACTGTAAGGAGAAATCAAGAGCCAATCCTACCCCTGAGGTGGACAGTGGCAGCAGAGACATCCGCAATTCCCGCCCCCCACCCCAAACGTGCATAAATGTTTGTGTGCAAACCACTGCTAACTCATGCCTCTGCAAGTTGCTTGCCAGTGTTCTCTCATCCATTTCAGAAACATCTGTGAAAGAAGAGCAGACAAGCCATCCAGGCATATGTCCTTTGAAGAGACCATTCAAGCCGAATTGCGATCGTTGCCAGAGAGTGAGAACACTGCCCAGGAATTACGAAGATACTGTAGTGCTGCTTATGCACATCCATAAGCCTTAACAGGAAGAGAGAACTTACACCTCGATATGCAGTAATGAGTAAGAGCTTCCAAACACTGCAGAGGAGCTCGAGCAACACCCAAAAGGTTGCCTAGACCACTACGGACACAAAGGGGAGAAGGATCCACTCTTCCCAAATGGTCTTGCCGGTGGAACCCATGGAACTGGGTCCCGCTACAAACGTTGGTCTTCCTGGTTGACCATCTTGGGCATGTGGCAAGCAGGAGCTGAGAAAATGGGCAGTGCTTAGTCCTGTTATGACTTTTCGATACTCAAACACCCTCTGGGTGGGGAAATCTGGGCCATAATGATTAGGCAGATCTACTGAATCCTGGTAGAGGAAGGGCGCTGCAAGCCGGGAACAGGAAGCAGGAAGTGTGGTGTATTCGGTTGAGGACCAGGACTACGAGACCAGCAGGAGGAAGGAAGGAGCGGCAGTCTGGAGGGGATTTGGGAAGCAGGTGAGGTTTTGGCTGAGGAGGGAAAGTGAGAAGTTCTGCAGGTTGAGTATGTGTGGTAAGTGAGCAGTCCAGGCCGTGTAAGGAGTGATTGTGAAGTAAATCTTACTGAGTGACAGGATGGTGTTGGAGTTGAGGTTTGGAGGGAAGGGAGAGGAGCAGTTTGGAGGAGTGGTGGTTTGGAAATAGAAAAGGAGTGTGTGTAGAAGTAGTGTGTGGAGGAGGGTGAAGAGAAGAAAGGGTGGGTGGTTTAGTAAGGGAAGGAGGATTAACATCAAAGGGTGGAGGCAACACCTAGGAGGAGTGATAATATAGAAGAGAACAAAGTTGGTGGGAGGAGTGAGGTGGCCAAACGGAAAGATCAGTAAGCATGTGTTTGTAAGGCAAAGTCTGACTCATCAGAATATTTGTAAGGAAGCAGCCCAATTCCTATTAAATCACTAACAACTGGATAGAGTAGGGGCAGTCGGAGTCCCTATGGGAGATCAGCTAGCAGACATTTAGATCCTCGTCTGTAGCACAAGCAAGCTTTTAGCTTTGATAGGACTAAGCAGGGGTCACAGACGCCTGGGTAGGAGAGTGTCATAAAGCGATAGAGCAGAGTCGCAGCCCAAGGCTTCACAAAAGTGAAAAATAAAACTTAAACCGCTTGACTTTGAGTGATTCTTGTGCCATCTGGGACAACTCCCTGCAATATTATTTAGACTGATTTTAACATTTCAAATTGAATGTTGCTGTATTAAAAGTAGCCCATTTTATACAATTGGATGAGTAGTGGCTGTATTCTAATTGTTTCTTGAGGCAATATTTATTGTAAGTTGGAATAAAAAGAGGGGAGTTCGTTTTTTCTTAAGTTTTCCCTTCAAGGTTGAGGGAATTCTTGAATAGTTTTTTTTATTTCTTTTTTTTTAACAATTTTTATTATTTTAAAACAAACACTCCAAACATTGCAACCATTTAGGACGTTCGTGTTCAGTGTTAAAAATGTTACATTATAAGGTGCTCTCTGCTGTCCTCCCCCCCTCCCTCCCCAGAAACTCGAGCCATCATAACCGTGCCATCCTACTGAACCTCATCAGGTGTCACATTTATCGTCAACTCCTCCAAGTCTTCTGTATCATGTAAGGCCTGGTGGGGGTTTGCCATCGATGTCACCAAATGTCTCCAGGCTGTCAGGGGACCCGCCTCCTCTTCCCCACCTCTCATGACTGCTTCATACCAGGCTGTGATTTCTGCCTCAGCCCACTTCAGGCGGTCTGCCCACCACAACTCTACTCTGAGCCGGTGGACCGCTTTCCAGCACATAGCGATTCTGCGCTTGGCCAAAATATAGGCTAGGTCCTTCCTCTTGCTGATATGCTCTGAATTACGTGGCCTAGGAAAGCTTCCAAGCATACATGACCAAGCAGACCCCACATCCAGCACCACTCCACTGCTGGCCAATTTTGTTTTTAGTTCTACCCAGAATCTATTCACTTCGGGGCAAGCCCAGAACATATGAAGCAACCCAGTCTCCTCCTCCCCACACCTGGGGCATCTTTGTATAGCCGAGCCCCCAAACCTGGCTATTCTACTGGGGGTCAAATATGCTCTCTGGGTGACACATAGTTGGATCTGCTAAAGTCTCGCATTTCGGGACACTTTCTTGTGGTACCTCTGGGCTCTATCCCATTGTCCATCCAACATGGGTTCCTCCACCTCCTCCTCCCAATCATGTCTCAGTTGAATTAACTCCTTCCCCGCCTTTGTGCCCAATAGCTTGTATATCCGAGATATTTCGTGCCCGCCCTCCGAGACATCATAAATCATTTCTATGGTGGCATCAGGTTCCTCTGCAAGTACTGTTTCGGGCCATCTTTCCCTCAACCGCTTCATAATCCTGGAGTAAGTAAGGTATGGGCCATTATGTACCCCTGTCTCCTCAATTAATCGCTGAAAACCTAGTGCCTCCCCCTCCTGCCATATGTCTCCAAGGGTGGCCAGGCCCACCGGCTCCCAGTATCTGCGGACTCCTTTAATCAGCTGTGAGTCCCCCTAACATAACACCACCAACGGGACCTGTTGAGAGAGCGGATCCGGGTCGCCCACAGTTAGCCATGCTCTATGCCACACCTCCCAGCCCAGCACCAGCAGCCTCCTCATCCCCGCCACTTTCGCTCTGTGCAGCCACACTGTTTCTGAGGAAGTAGGGGGCAGACTCACCTAATTCTTGAATATAGTTGAGGCAGAATATTGGCTTTGAAGCACCTTCTAGGATGAGTACTTGTCACAATTGTGGCAATAAACTGCCTAAAATGAAGGATGGCTAATTTAACCTTCTGTGATATATGGATTGTGTTGCTTGGTGCAGAAAGGGATTAGGCACACATGAAGTGTCCATTGAACATATACCACACTCTAATGCCTCTTACTAACTCCCACTTTTGAGGATCTGGTAATGTACACAGGGTTCTATATATGTTAAATCTAGAGAAAAGGCCCTGACACTACTGGTGCTGGATGTTGAAAATGTTTTGATCACGTCCATTGGCACTTTATTAAAAGTGGTATAATGAGGGAGGATCCCCGGGAGAATCCCAGGGAGAAGGACGACCAACTAGGGTACGTCACACCCCCATATAATCTAACCTCTCCATTTTATGCTAACCTCTTTAGACAGTAGACCTTATGTACTGTTGTACCTAGGTAATCCAAGTACCAGGAAGAGGTGGGACATGGGAAAAATGAAGAGCAATACCAAGAAGGAACTGCAGCGGTATGGACTTCAGAGGGGTGGTTCCTTTTACACCATAAAAACTGAAGAAGTATTGCTTGTCTGAGATACTGCCAACTTGGACGAGAGACTGGGAAGCATGAAGGAGAGGCAGAGAAGGCCTGCACTGACCCAGGAGCAGTCTGCTCTCGGAGACAAGAGGACATCAGGACTCCTTTGCCAGAGGGCATCCAGATGGTACCAGGAGGTTGGCAGACGGTGATGCATATGCAAGAGGCAGCGTCCATACCGTCTGTCCAAGGGCCGGGGCTAGAGAACCACCAGTTGAACGCACTGTGACACAGAGATGCCCACACAGCACAAAGAGCAGGAGAGAACCCAGGAAGAAATGCCTGTGCATCGTGGGAACAGACAAGGTAACTGGAGAAGCATGGGGACTGGTAGGGACTGGAAGGTGCAGGAGGCCAAAATCCTGTAAAGAATTAACGAGCAGGACATCGTCCTTGTGTCGGTACATGACAAGCGAGGCAGCCAAGGGGACATAAAAAGGAGAGAAGCAAGGGTCAAGGACCCATATCAAGAGTCCTACGAGTCGTCCTCCTTGAGGTTTTACTTGGCAGGGAAGTGAAGCAAGTGGTCCAAAGCAAGGAAGAAGGAAGTCCTTTCCCCTGGTTGTGAGGGGTTGCTTGATAATGACCGGTAGAAGGGAGTCATTTTCCTTACAACTCAGACCTGGAGGAAGGTCCTACAAACCTGAGGAAGGGAGTGAT